>NC_134234.1:282281123-282584153 GCF_965152275.1 Natator depressus
ACCACTTTGGATACAGGTGAATGCTATTCCAACTTCACTTACTAGGAAAGACCTCCATTAGGCATAATGTTTGTTGCATGACAGCGTGTTTTTATGGCCCTAGAAAGAGAGCTGGGAGAAGATTATTTGTCACCGTTAAAGGCTACAGAGCCTAGGGAACGTACATTTAACTGTTAACTAACTGATCTAACTGGGATTCTGTCTCCATTAAAGAGAGAACGGGGGCAGAGCTGAGTGAGGTGAAGGTTTATATTTTCTTACCTGAGTTAGCTGGGTTTATAAAGAGAAGGTAGTGCCCTATAGAGTGAGCCTTATACAGATCCAAGGAGTGGATGTTTTATATGCTGATCCCAATACCTGTTCCACTTTGGATATAAGCTACAGATTTCTGTTTCACCAGCAATTGAGGACTAGTCGACTATTAGCCCAAGGGCTGGGATGGTGGAGATCCCCAGTTTTGCTGACGAGGTTCTGACATGTTTGAAAGGACTAAGGTGCTCCCTTTCTGCTCAAGCTCTGAAGAGTCCAGGTGACACACTTCACATATTTATGATCACTCTATAAAGACTGAGAAATCATCTCTGAAAGAACGTCAGAGAGGAATGTGTTTGTGTGTGCTAAAGTATAGAAGAGCAGATTTTATGTTGAAACATTGCATTACATTTAAATATATAACAGCGACAAAAGGCAGAGGTCTGTATAAGGAACACTAGTAGATTTATTGTGTGACAGCTTTTGTTTAAAAGTTATTCCTAGTACTGCAAATTTACAATATTTTATGTGTGCATTGAATGGCTGTTTTACTAAGAAACTGTATGGTATGCTCTCTTCAAAGCTGACTGGGAACTATTAACACCTACCTATCGAGATTTTAAATATAATTTCACATTAGCGTCCTCCCCAGTTCATCTGCCAACAAGGCCTTTATCTTTAAATCCTTTTTTGCCTAACATATGTCTGTACTGTTCTGTTCAGGTTCTTGTACATTACCCAAGACCGTGGAGGGTATCTGAGTACTTTCCACTAACGAACTAAGCAATGTGACTAGCATCAGTCACGGGAAATTCTTTTCTTCTTTCTCTTCCTTTCATTAGGCAGGAGTACATTGTCATGTTTACATGAATGTGGACAGTCAAGAAGTCATGCATGGGGATTCAAATATGCTTGTTAGGAACCGTCTTTTTTGCCAAGCTCTCCCACTCAATTCCCCAAGGAGCTACAAAAATGATGCTGCGAAATGGCTTAATTCCTCTTAAACAGCTGAAATGTTAGGGAGTTATTACATGTGAGGGAAAGGAAAGAGGGAATGGGCACATAACATTTGTTGAATAGAATCCTGTATGCTTTAACAGAACAAAATCTATTACGGCAATTTAAAAAGCTGTCCAAGTTTGCTAGCAGTAAGACCAAATCTTTGTATTTCTTGTAATAGGAGTACTGTCCATATATTTTTGCTACAGTGCTTCCTGAAAAGGAAAAAAAACCCCACATTACTCACAAGAATACCCACTTTCTCGAGTTTAGAAATCTACATTTGGGTATAAAATTCTTGATTTCACAGTATTTTGATGTATGAATGAACTGAGCTGCTCTCTATCCTGCTGCATTTAACAGGGTATTTTAGACATAGAGAGGAAAAAACCTTGCTTCTTTGCTCTCATTAATAGTTAATTGTTATTGCATTGTTTCCTACATTGGAGACATATACTGGGCAAACCATTCTTCTTTCCCTACAAGTGATCTGACATTATTATCCAGAATAATAATGCTGTAAATAAATGTGGTCCTTAGAGGAATAAACCCTACTGAGTTTTTTCTTCCTCTCACAAAACACTTAAGTTCGCCAACAACCTGTAACGGAGTACATCTGGGAAGAGAAATCCATGGTGGTGCTTTCGAAAAGAGAGCTCTCATGTTCTTTAAAAGGTTAGTATTGGCTGTGTCAATGACATTCAGTCTGTGTTGTGGATGATATAGCTATCCATGCTAATGCATTCTGCATTAGTGAATTAATTCTCTTTTCACTTATTGCAGGACTAAGTCCCTGGGGAGAAACTGAATTCATGATGAGATATATATCAGAAAAAAGAAAAGGAGTACTTGTGGCACCTTAGAGACTAACCAATTTATTTGAGCATAAGCTTTCGTGAGCTACTCACGAAAGCTTATGCTCAAATAAATTGGTTAGTCTCTAAGGTGCCACAAGTACTCCTTTTCTTTTTGCGAATACAGACTAACACGGCTGTTACTCTGAAACCTGTCATATATATCAGAGTGTCCCAGTCAGACTGGGATGATCCCCCCACCTGCCCAGACAAGAAGTGGATAGTAATAAGACGGGTGCAGGTGCTGGTGGAGATAAAAGTGAAATTTATATTTACCCCACATCTCAGAAGACAGAGATAGGTGTGGTTCAAGATAAATTAAATGAGCCTTGCATGTAGAAAAATTTCAGTAACTCAAGTATTACAGAATTTATATATGGATAATGAGAATTTCCACAGCTACATTGGGTAGGATGAAAAAAGGAAGATGTTTGGAAGGGGCATGAACTCTCATAATCCAGTTCATAATCTACACTGCAACTAAGGGAGTTAGGGAGAAACTCCTTTAGTAGTCAAGTTGTTACACATTCAGACACCTCGGTGTTTGCTGCACCTTCCTTTGGAGCATCTAGTACTGACCATTATTCCCACTAGACCAGGAGAGCTGATGAGATGGAATACTGGTCTGATCCATTATGATCCAGTATCCTTAGGTTAGAGGCATGGTTGCCATCAGTAAAGGAGAATGGGGGAATGGAGGACAGTTAAGAGGAAAGAACAGGTGGTATGAAGGAAGTACATGATGATCTTGGTTGTATCATGCTGAGTTTGAGGTGATTGACATAAAAGATATCTCAATGAAAAATGCTGTTATGATGTGATTGTGACTTGTAGTATCTTCCAGATCTTAGAGAAGCGGTCTAGACCATTCCCTGAACAGGTGATTGTTGTTCTAAGGGTAGATGCTAAATCTGATTTCCACTGAGAGCTTGATGAAGGATATAAATCTTTTCAGGATCTCAGGAACTTGAATAAGGCAAGAGCTGTGAGAACACACTTTTTAAGCCAATCAGTTTGAACATTGAATCCTTTCTTACGCTCACAGGACTATTCATATTTTTAACTTATTTCCCAGTACACTACAGAAACATGAAAAACATGACCCACTGATTTTCTCATAGTTACAGCATAGCATTTAAATCATTTTAGAGGAAGACATTATAATGTAACATAACAGTAATCTATCTTTAGATATTCGCATCTGCCATCCAGAAATACAACTAATCCACTGAGTTTAAAATTGTTAAGATGTTTGTTGGTTTGTTTTTCCTCTTAAGAACTAGGGAGAAATTTTCTGTGCAAATAAATGCACTGCTCTATTTTACCATTTCTAATAAAGAGCAGACACTTTACCGATTTTGAGAGAACTAAGGTGAGGTTCTGTGTACTGATGTATTTATCATAGCACTTCACCAGTGTCACAGGTGTGCTTTTAAAGATGAGCCTCTGCGTGTTCAATAATGTGCCCTGCCCTTTGGAACAGTAATCAGTTAAATCAGATCCTCTTTAATGCTGACATGACTTGCAGCAGTGGAACCGTCACAGTGCATTTCAATTAGGTTTGATTTCCCTACCTAAAAAGGTCTTAAAAGCTAATTGGCACAGAGTGCTTTTGTCCTCCTAATGTAAGCAAAGACCTAATTATGCAGGAGGCTGGGGAGAGGGAGTACACAGGGCAAAGACATTTCTGTTGTCATTAAAATGTTAGTCACATCTGGAGGAGTGGGAATCATAGCAGTTAGAGATAGGGAAAGGGGCGTGGTTAGATTGCAGACTCTCCCTATGCAAGGGCCGGATACAGTATCCCATTAGGCCATATCAGATATTAATTGATTCTGCACAGTTTTAGCCAAAAGGCCAAGAAGAAGTTATTCTCTGGTATTTTATATCTGAAGATCTTTATTAAGTCCAGGGTCACGAACAAAATGGGTTTATTGTAAACCTCAGGTTGGTTTCTCGTGGTAACAATGCATCTAACAGTACCATTATTCTCCTCAATAATAAGCCCTTTGAAAGACGTACACAGGACGCACAAAGAGTTTTTATTTTAATATTGTAAAGAAGTAAATTAATTCTCAGGCATGAATTGTTCCTTTCAAAAATGTTGTTTTAATACAAAAAAAAGTAAACAATGGCTTTTTTTAACAAATGCCTCCATTTATGTCAGTGGAAGGTAACTGCTTAGATGAATGGTTTCAGAGTAACAGCCGTGTTAGTCTGTATTCGCAAAAAGAAAAGGAGTACTTGTGGCACCTTAGAGACTAACCAATTTATTTGAGCATGAGCTTTCGTGAGCTACAGCTCACTTCATCGGATGCATACTGTGGAAACTGCAGAAGACATTATATACACAGAGACCATGAAACAATACCTCCTCCCACCCCATGTCTCAGCTAACTTTTCAAAATATTTACATTCAGGACTATGGAGAGACCTATTCCTTGCCTGCATTGCCACTATCATCTAGGGTTATGGAAAGTGCTAAATAGAATGTGTACTGTATGGCATACTGTGCTAATGTCTCTAGCTATTTCAATACTGTTTCAGCAAAAGAAAACATTTCATCAGCTACCACATTTGTTTATTATTCCTGAAGATATTTTCTGATTGGAAAAAAAATCACTGAAAATAGCTGCGGAGTAGATCTTCTGGTTTACAAATATGCCAGATGCTCACTGACTGCATGATGTGTTGCATGTTCCTAAAATGGAGCCATATTCAATCACACATAATGCGTGAAATTCAAGGCTAGCGTAATGCCATTGACTTCAATGGAGTTACACCAGGGATGAGTCTCGGCCCGATGATGTATTTGAAAGGTACAGCTGTATTCACGTTGCGGCTGCTAGTGTTTGCCTTTTCATGTCCTCTTTTATTGAGCATATTCGATTCCTTTCTGCCCCTAGAAAGCCTCTAATTGAAAAGGCATTATCCTGTTTTTGTTCCCATTCTCTCAAGAGATTCAACCTGGATAATAGATATCCCATTTACAGTGGAGGCATATGTGGAGTTTTAGGGGGAGCCTGTGATCCAGCAACTATTCTGGGAGTTTCTCTGTTATATGGAAACTAGTGCTTTTGTTTTTGCTTGGAAAAACTGTTTTCAATTAGATTGTTCATTAGGGAATTAAAAAGGGCAATCTAAAAATACCCCCCTTGGCATTTCCTCCCAGAAGTTTGTTTATATATCTATTGTGTATCAAACTATTGCATAAATTCCACCGCCATTGATTTAAATACGGATGCATGAAATAAAATTGCTCACCAAAAGGGCCTCACTCAATTAGTCCATAGTTCATGAATTAACTGATTTTGACAAGTTCATGCAACAGTAACTAAATCCTAACATTACAACAGTCAATAAGCCAAAGTTTCCCCCTCAGGAGTGACCCACAGAGGTGGCAAGTTGCAGCGGAGCCTGCATGGCAAAGGAGCAGCCATGTGTAGAGCTATTAAGTGGATACCAAAGGGGAAGGACCCAGTGGGAGGGAAACAATTCCTTACAAGTCACATTTTTGACGCAGGGGCAAAGCAATGTTCGTTTTTCAAATCCGATACTACTTCCCATACTTTCAAATCCTATATAGATAGTCATTACTAGGGCTCTACCAAATTCACGGCCATGAAATGCGCATCACAGACCATGAAATCTGGTCTCTCCTCCCCACCCCCACCCCGTGAAGTCTGGTCTTTTGTGTGCGTTTACCCTGTACTATACAGATTTCACAAGGGAGACCAATGTTTCTCAAATTGGGGGTCCTGACCAAAAGGGAGTTGTAGGGGGTCACAAGGTTATTTTAGGGGGGGCCATGGTATTGCCAGTTGTCACTCTTACTTCTGCACTGCCTTCAGAGCTGTGTGGTCTGAGAGCGGCGGCTGGTGGCTGAAGAGCGGTGGCTGTTGGCAGGGTGCCCAGCTCTGAAAGAGGCACCCTGCTAGCAACAGCGCAGAAGTAAGGGTGGCAATAATATACCATGACACCCTTACTTCTGCGCTGCTGCTGGCATCAGCTCTGCCTTCAGAGCTTGGTTCCCGGCCAGCAGCCACCGCTCTCCAACTGCCCAGCCCTAAAGGCAGCGCTGCCGCCAGCAGCAGCGCAGAAGTAAGGGTGGCAGTATCAAAACCCCTCCTACAATAACCTTGCAAACCCCCCCACCCCCCACAACACACACATGCAAAAAAAACCCCTCCTTTTTAGGTCAGGACCCCTACAATTTCAACACTGTGAAATTTCAGATTTAAATAGCTGAAATCATGAAATTTGCAATTTTTAAAATCCTATGACCGTGAAATTGGAAGAGCCCTAGTCATTACAGATATATCCTTGTCATAAAAATAAAGGGAAGGGTAAACACCTTTAAATCCCTCCTGACCAGAGGAAAAACCCTTTCACCTGTAAAGGGTTAAGAAGCTAGGATAACCGCGTTGGCACCTGACCAAAATGACCAATGAGGAGACAAGATACTTTCAAAGCTGGGGGCGGCAGGCAGGGAGAAACAAAGGTTCTCTGTGTGTGTGTGAGTGTGTGATGCTTTTGCCGGGACCAGAACAGGAATGCAGGTCACAACTCCTGTAAAAAGTTAGTAAGCAATCTAGTTAGATATGCATTATATTCTGTTTTGTTTAAATGGCTGATAAAATAAGTTGTGCTGAATGGAATGCATATTCCTGTTTTTGTGTCTTTTTGTAACTTAAGGTTTTGCCTAGAAGGATTCTCTATGTTTTGAATCTGATTACCCTGTAAGGTATTTACCATCCTGATTTTGCAGAGGTGATTCTTTTACTTTTTCTTTAATGAAAATTCTTCTTGATTGCTTTTTCATTGTTCTTAAGATCCAAGGGTTTGGGTCTGTGTTCACCTTTGCAAATTGGTGAGGATTTTTATCAAGCCTTCCCCAGGAAAGGGGGTGTAGTGCTTGGGGAGATATTTTGGGAGGGAGAAGTTTCCAAGTGGGCACTTCCCCTGTTCTTTGTGTAACACTTTGGTGGTGGCAGCGTTTAACCTAAGCTGGTAAGAATAAGTTTAGGGGGTCTTTCATGCAGGTCCCCACATCTGTACCCTAGAGTTCAGAGTGGGGAAGGAACCTTGACTATCCTCAAATATATATGCCATTATAAATACATCCTCAAAGATATATTTAAGCACATATTGATGCCAATGGGAGTTAGGTGCTTAGGCCCCTTTGCAGATCTGGGCCTATGAACCTGATTCAAAAAATCACTGAAGTCAAAGGCAAGGCTCCAATTGATTGTGGTAGGCTTTGGATCAGGCTCTTAAATTGGTCTTTACTGTACCAAGTTTGCCTTGTGTCTCTTTCATTTATCACTCTCAGAAGTGAACCCCTGTATCTCCTGCACTTGCCATCCACCACTGACCTTCAGAATACTCTGCTGTGTTGTACATTTGACCGTAGCAAACTCAAGTAAAAGATTCTTATTTTGTGTCTTGGGGGCAGAAAGATTGTCATGGAAATCAATTCTTGGAGGTTATGTGCTTGAACTTGTCATATCCGTCAAATCTTTCCCTTGTTTTTATATCGCCACTTCTCCCCCTTTGCTGCTACTTTTTGCTAAGCCCATACTAATGGATTTGATTATGAAGACATCTGAAACAAAAATAAAAGAAACCTCCTTCAGTCATTTGACCACCATCCTCCTAAAGCTAGTCAATTGATACAGGAGTGAAAGAGAGAAGCAGAACAATGTTGTCTCTTCTCTAGCTTTTGAGATGTTCAGTGTTCCTGCCAATCTTCTCTAAAGATGGCAAGGAGATGATAGAGGCCAGATCAAAGCCGGTGTAGATCTGCATAGCTTCTGTTTCAATTCAATGGACCTGTTTTGATGTATGCCTGCGAACGATCTGAACCAAAATTATTTGTGTTAAATATTCATGTCAGAAGAACCAGTTCCAAAAGGAATGAATTTACCCTTTCTTCAAACTCAGTAGAGCCAAAGCCCTGTGCACCATGTGGAAAACTTGATTTAACTTACACAGCAAGAGCACAGAATTTTGCAGCAGCTTCTGATACCTTTAAAAAAATATTTTTTTTTCTTGAATTAATATAAAAATGAATGATAACGACAGTAACTTCTGTGTTGTTTGGTATTCAGTTCCTTTTTATAAAAAGTCATTGTTCTCCGGATTTATGCAGTGGAAAACCCATGACTTTTATAGAAGTCAGGATGTGGAGGTTTTGCAGGCAACTAGGGAACATATGAGGATTCTGGCGCATAGAAAAGTGGGTGTGGACATTTGGGATAGTGGGATAAACACGTTAGCAAGACATTAACATGATCAGTAGTGGTTAAAAATATTGACAATGAAACATGCATAAGTCATAGTGAATAGCCATTGAGATAAATATAGTAGTTCACACCTCAGAGCTATAGTTTCAGACTGTCTGCAGGCTCGGGCAGACAACACAGCACCATTTGTAGTAAGTTTATGCTTGGAAAAGTTTCCTTGTCAATTATAAAAGTCTAAAAATGTAATTTTATTTAAAACAAAACAAAATACTGTGTCACTGCAAAGGGAGATATTAGGGAATGTAGTCTGAAAATATCCAGAGAGCCAGAACCCAGCAGTAAAGAATTGCTGATACCTCTGAGAAGCAAAGATAGAATATTTGCAGAAAGTATTTTATTGCGGGAACATCTGAAGAAACCTTCATAATTCTTACCACTTTCACTGTTTAAGAGCCTGTCTGCCAAGTTCCCCAGTATTCCTCTGTCTAGTAATGAATATGAACTAGCCAGTTAAAGGTAAAAGATAAGAGCAGCATACACATAAAAAAGAATGTTTCTTGCTGTGATATTAGCAGAACAATTAACTCTGAAGCCCAAATAATAGTGCAGAGCTCAAAATAATTCATGTTCATATTTTAATCACAAGCATCGCATGCTTCTCAAGTTTAACCTTTTGGAAGTATGCCAGTTAATAAGAGTTTGTCCAATTGGAGTTGGAAACTCATGGCAAAAGAGTCTGTTTTGAAATGCAAACCTTTCATTTTTAGGGCAAGATCAGTAGATATTTATTTAAAATATCCTTGCTACAGGATAGAGTATTTAAACAAGTGATTCTTACTCCAGTTTAGTAAAGGAAACATGTTTCTCTACCAGTGGATTCCAGAAGGGCTCTATTAAAGAGAGCAAGAAATGGATTTGCAAGTAAAACAAACTGAGAGAAATTTTGTGGAACAAAATTTCTATCAGACTTTGTATTACACTCTTTCCTCTTAGTTCTTTAAGTATCAGTTGGACAAATTACAACAAAATGGGGCAGAAAATTAGCTGGTGTAAAAAACTGAGGATCAGGTCCAATAGTTGTGAAGAAATCATCTTCTTGTGGATTGATTTTTTTATTACTGTACTGACTTTAAGAATGGGTTGGCAGCAGAGTTTGAATCTGTGATGTCTAGCTCCAAACGACAGACCTGTCCCACTTGGGCTAAAAGAGTAACGTTGTTAGGTGGAGGCGGTGGTAGTTGTTGTGTCGTAGTCCATTATTATATAGTAGAAAATGCGAGAGGGGGACATGACCTACGCTATGCCATGTGTTATCCTTCACATTTTGGAAAAGAAGGCAGCCACAAAACCATCCTATAGAAATCACACAAACTTGTTTTCCTGCAGGACACTATTCACTAGAAACACATTTACATTTGAAAAATAGCTTCATCCACTTAAGAATGCTATTGAAACACACGTCATTGGTGAAGAAGAGCTCTGTGTAAGCTCAAAATCTTGTCTCTCTCTCACCAACAGAAGTTGGCCCAGTAAAAGATATTACCTCACTCACCGTGTCTGTCTGGTATCCTGGGACCAATATAGCTACAGCAACACTGTGTGCTGTAAACATTGGCATTCTTTACTTCCTGACCTAAACTGGAGTGTGATTTTGCTGTTAGAGTTATCATCTTTCACTGCAGTGGCAGCTGCATCTCAGTGATAGATAGCAATAGTCTATATAATATCATTAATACTGCATATATTCTTTAAATCAGTTTGTATTGTTTTTTTGCTATCATTACTGTGTGAATCAAAAACTCTTCTGTTGTCAGAAGTCACAGGAAGAGCTAAAACTGCATGCCACAAATCACTTTCATCCTAGGTCTTGGTGTTTTACAAAACCAAGGCTTCTGTGGAAATCATATGTTATTTTTACATATCACTAAACCAAACCTTTATCGCCTCCTTTTTAAAATAAATTCTCATCTGTCTTTTTTTCTCATCCTGCATCAATCATATTGACTTAAATAATGGAAGAACTCTACAATTGCTCAATTGCTTAAAAAAAATGTTTTTTTAATCTTAACTCCTCTCCCTCTCCAATTCCTATTTTGTGCCTCAATCAAGAGTCAAAGAAATTAATTGCTAGAATAAATTAATATTAGCTGTGGACAATGGCAATGGATCTTTTCAAACTTAATTAGTAGCTCAGGTATTCATTAAAAATGGGGATTTTTTTTTTTTGCCAACAGAAAATAGTTGCTTTGATAGATGTTCTCGCACTCATATACCAAAAACAAAAATGAACCTTTTAAATATATGTTGGGAAATCCAGCTAGGTAGAAATCGGTAGAAACAATTTATTTTATTTGGATACATTTGGATAATCACCTCTTATGATTTTCCTGCATATGTTAGTTCTGTGTCATACTGCAGGTGGGCATCTATCAAGTTACACTGTGTTCCCTGAGGTACAGCCTCATGCAGTGAAGTATCTTGTTTTCCTTCTCGAGTCAAACGAGGGAAAAATTCTCCTGTTTAGACTTTGATGTGTAAGTACTTATCTCTGAAAGGTGAGGAGATCTGTTCTGGGATAATATATTTATTTTAGTACAATGGAACACCATTTCTGGTGGTTGAAAATCCCTCAACTGCAGTCCATTTCAGAACCACAAGTGTTTTGCACCTTAGGTGGAAGGAGTCTCCTTCCATGCCCTTCTCTGCTGGGAGTTGGCTGACCACATTTGTTTGAAGGAAATGTATGTTTCAGTGCAAAAATACAACCAAGATTATCATTACTTCCTTAATGGATTTTGTTCCATTACAAGAACCTGTGCCCCATATAGTCTAACTTCTGTATGTGTTAACCATTTAAAGAGGCACTACGTGTATGATACAGACCAGCACTCAGAAATCTACAATAGCAAACATTCATCATGGATTTAAATGTAATTCAAATCTAAAGAAAAATATGCCATCCTCTTGGAGCAATCAGAGATCAGACACACTAGAATTGGACAGACTTTTCCCCAACACATTATGAATATTAATCTATGAAAAGGATGAAACTAAATAGAAAATACTCACAGGAAGTGTCACAGAGGGCTACAGCATGAAATGGAGTATAGTTAAAATGGGGAGGATGGCTCACACCTATTTGTGGAATACCAGGAGATGATAGTACTCTGGCAGTTAGTGGTGGTATAGTCATTATGTACCATAGCTGAAAATCAGTCATGCTGCAGGACTTACTGCAGTGAAATGCATGCCATATGGCACAACCATGCAGTTCCTGCTACTTTCTTTCTGATTTCTTGGTGAGCGTAAATATGTTTGAATGGAGGAATTAGGACAGGAGTTACTGATCACTGCCATGTTTATCACATATGGTATTGTCAGAATCCGTTGTTCAGAACTGTGGCATAATCTTTCAGGTTATCTGTTGGGTCCTTGGTCTTTCAGTGGAAATATAAATGTACTTCAGCTAATGCAGGCTAGAAAGATGTTTGTAGTTTTAGGACTGAAATGAGTAGGAGAGCTCATTTTGTATTTGCATGCTAGAATGAAAGCCTTTGATTAAACACTCGCTGACCAGAAGTTTCTGAAGTGTGACTGTGAATTCTTCATATCCTCGCACAGTGATATCAGCAGATGGAAAAACTCATTTGTGATTGAGATGAATTTGTTCTGTCTACACCAAGACAGTTGAACAGTAGGAGTTAACGGTCTCAATTTTGTCACAGAGATTTGTGCTAACTATATGCCCTCCTATAGAGGGTTGTACAGTATACAAACACAATGGAGACATTCTTCTCCCCCTTCTTCATTCGTGTTGAAGAAGCAAAACTTCAATTTGTCTGATTTTCCTGCCATTATCAAGCCTGTTCTAAATAATTTAGATTGAATTTTAGAGACTTTATATTACATTTTGCAAAGGAAATTTAATTTTCAGTATATTTCTATTGCATTTAAGAAACCATGGAGCCTTCCTCCAGTGATCAAAATATCACTAATAAATTCCTTTTAATCAAATATGGTGTATCCTAATGGAAAAAGCTTTCATCTTAGGTTTCAGTATTAGTGAATGGAAGTCATTGAATGGTTGGGTTTTTTAAAATTATTCATGTATTTTTTCTCTATGTGAAATGGATCGCAACATTTTTACTACTAAGGCTTTGATCCTGCAAGTAGTTAATGCACGTGCTTAGCTTTACTACTCAGATTCATAAAGTTAAGCACATGCATTAAGTCTTTGCAGGATTGGGGACTTAATTATCTTTACCATTCAAAAACGTTCTGCGGTTAATGAAATAGGTGAGCAGCTCGTTTGCAAGAAGCAAAACAAGAGTGGACCTGTTTTTAATTAAATGTTGCATAAAGATATTGGGCTTTGAAACTTCTTAGCAATTCTGTTCCATTCTATATAGGTTCTTATACTGTGCTCATCACTATAGTATCTGCATTCTGTACCTCCATATCCCAAAATATGCATTCAAGGTGACCTGCAAATGATCTTAAATAAATGGGATTGTGCTTTTTTAAAAATCTATTTGTTTTACCTTAAAAAACACTAAGAATGTCAAGTCCAGTCTGCCTTGATTTAGCTGGAGGACCTGCTAGTTCTCTCAGAGCATGTTTACTATGGGGTTGTCTACAAGAAAGTTTAGTTTGCAGCAAGCTGGGATATAAATCTACCCTGCACTCACCTGCCGCTCATTGTGTCCATATGGACCTGCTGATATATGCTAATAGTTCCTTAGTGCACCTTGATCTACCCCTTTGAAATGGAACTATATTACACCACACCAAGGACCTATTAGTGCACATCGGTAAGGTCCACATGAACTGTTCGTGCATGGCAGGTTAATGGTGGTCCTTCACATTCCAGCTTGCCACAAACAAAATGTTTGCGTAGAAAAGCCCTATGACTTTCATGCCTTAAATGAAAAGGGGGGAGGTTGAATCTCTCACAAAAGCTTCTTTTGTCTAAAATCAGAAGTTAAACAGGTGTTAACAAAACCCGAGAGTGGTTTTTCCATCTGTGTAGGAACACTACTTCTCTGAATAACAATAGCTAAGTTGATGGAAGCGTTCTTCTGTCAGCACAGCTACCTGCGTCTACACTCAGGGTTATGTATGACATAACTACGTTGGTCAGAGGTATGTTTTTTCACACCTCTGACCAATGTAGCTATGCTGATATAACTTTCAAGTGTAGACTCAGGCCATGTCTACACTACCACTTATGTTGGCAAAATTTATGTTGCTCAGAGGTGTGAAACTCCTCCCCAAGCGACATAAGTTTTGCTGGCATAAGTGGTAGTGTAGACAGTGCTATGTCGGCGGGAGAGCTTCTCCCACTGACATAGCTACATTTGCTCATGAAGGTGGTTTTATGATGTCAACAGGCGAGCTCTCTCCTGTCGGCAGAGAGCGGCTACACGAGCGATCTCACAGCAGTGCAGCTGCATCAGTACAGCTTTGCCGCTGTAAGTTCGGTAGTGTAGACATGGCCTCAGTCTAAGTTTCTAGTCTAAAAAACAGGCAGACCCCACCACTCTTTCAAGAAACAAACCAACAAAACAAACCACTTTCAGGCCTTCTAGATACATCATAAAGAAACATGAACGGGAACAAACTGGGTTTTTTTTTCCCCTTTGCTCGTCACCTATAGGACTTTGTCTGAACTCTGTAGCAAAATATTTTTGGTCTTTGCATTCATGAATCAGAATGGCCTCTATATGCTGGCAAGTTTTCAGCCGTTGACTTCTATTGCAGATGCAGATGCTCAGCCTTTATTTATGCATACAAATACAGATTGAGGCGCTTCAGGCACTCTTAACTTGAAAATGTTTGCCTCATTCTCTTAGCCCTATGTCCGACCTTTGATTATGTTGCTTTGAACGTAGTAAGTACTGTATCTTGAAACAGACATTATTAAATTAAAAGAAATGCCCATTGACATACTCAGGGGAAACAAAACACGTTAAGACATGGAGACCTCTGGGGAGGGGACTTAGCTGTGAGTTTGCCAACCTAAAGTAGTTGCCCATCTAATCCGAATAGCGTGTGGTTTAACTTGATCAGTTGAATGACTGAAGTGGGTGTTTTTCTGGATAGCACATCATCATCTTATGGTTGAATAGTTCCATTTTTAACTCAGATTGTTTTATACTTACGAAATGGTTTGGATGCATTTTACATACAGAAGGATTGCAACAGATGGTGAGGGGGCACAGAGGAGCAAGCTACAGCTACCAAAACTCCTCTGTGAAAGAAATGCTAGAATCTCGCATCTCCACAGGAAATAATAGATCTCTTTCATGGTATTGTATGTTTTTATTATGTTTAGACATAAATATGATGGATAAAGGAAAATATATCAAATGAATCTGTAAATTATTTCAGTGCTGGTCAATTGTTGTGATACTTTAATATAAACCATGCAAAGAAAAATGTGCTTGAAATACATTCTACAATGTACAGCATCTAGCACCAGATCATATATTGTAAATATCATAAATATTGACTTTTTGTGTAATATCTTAATTTGATTTCATGGCAGGTATTTTTAGATGACTGTGAAATACAACAAATATTTGAAAAATATTGGGTCCTATAAGTAACATGATGATCTGGGGTGAGGGATAGCTCAGTGGTGTGAGCATTAGCCTGCTACCCCCAGGGTTGTGAGTTCAATTGTTGAGGGGGGCCATTTAGGGATCAGGGGATTGGTCCTGCTTTGGGGTTCGACTAGATCTCCTGAGGTCCCTTCCAACCTTGATATTCTATGATGCTCATGGAACCATCACATGATAAGAATGAAAAACAATGGAGCAATGAAGACTGATAAATGCAGTCATTATAGATCAAGTATATTTCTTTTATCTCACTAAGTAAGATGTATAAAACTTCAGAGGGCCAAATCCAGCAAGGCAGCTATAAGTACATGCATAACCAAACGTGCATGAGTTGTTTTGTGGAAGTTAAGAGGGCTACTCATGTGACCAACAGGGACCAGAACTGCCTCTGTTCTGAAAAATGACTGTAAAATGACACTTACTAGCTTGGCAGGTCTGTCCTTATGCACATTCAGAGTCATAGCTGGTAATTTTAGTGGCAAAAGCAAGTCTTAAATAATGTTATTACTGAAAAAACATCACAACTCTGGGAAAGTGACTTCAATTCTTTTCTTTTCCGTGGCATCATCCACAGAATAGTTAACCAAGTGCCAGATAGTTCCTTCCCGCAGGTTTACCATTGAAGGGGGACAAGGGAAACTCAGTGAGGTTTCCCCTCATGGAATTACTTCCTTCCTTCAGGAGGGAAAGTGGGGGTTTCTGTGTTTCCAATGCCTATAGATCTCAAGGTGTCTTCTGTGGCACAGGGCCACTGTCTCTGGCCAATTATTAATTCCATGTCATAGCTTGATTTATTTTAAGTGTATAATATTTATCCAGACACATGTAAGTGTAATCAGATGGGATCTAGGCATTCATTTTAGTGTTGTGATTAATCTTTTATAAAGTCAATTTTAATGTGTGTAACATTACAGTAGTAGCATCCCTCAGTACCCTTGAGGTATTGAGTCAGTGCTCTAAAATCATAATGGACAGATAATAAACAAATGCATTATGTGCCTATGTCTCACAGAGTGGCAGGAACATAAAATTAGCTGAAGCGTGCATGTAATCTGTGTGCCAACATGCTGGATGGATGGCTTTGGGCATTACAGCTATAAGGCCAATGGGATGGGCTTTTATTTTGAGATTTTATCATTTTCTCTGTGTGATTTTTACAGTTTTTGCATGGGTTTTATTTAACTCTGAGCACTAATAAAAGGCAGCAAGCAGATACTTCACTTCCAAAATGCTGAGGAGGGCTCTAGTTACAAAAGCTCCATGCAGCATGGTACAGAGGAGAGCAAAAGTATGGACAGCAGCTGGAAATGGGGCTGTGCATGGAAGGGAGAAATGTCTGAATAATCAGTTTTCATGTGGCTAAAATGCAGGGGTGGAGAAAGGGAACTCCACCCCTACACAGTGCAGCCCCACCATAGTAACTGCTTCATCTCCCTCCCACTTGCATGCTATGGTAGGATCATGCAACCTCTGTAAACCTGAATCCTGCCCCGCTTCCCATTCTGGGTACCAACCTATGCAGGGTGAATGCAGAGATTCCCTCTGGCACAAGAGCTGTAGAATCCTCCCTGAAGTGCCCCTTTCTGCAGGCACACACACAACCACAATGGGAGACTAAAGCAATGCAGAAGTCTTTGCAGTGGCCCTTCTTGCCCTTGGTTCACTCAGAAAAATGAGTTGGGTTGGTTGGCTTTTGTTTTTTTGTTTTTGTTTGGCACCCTAATATTGTTTAGGCAAAATCTTTCTGGGAAACTTTGCTGAGGGGCATACTTTTTATTAGCATCTAATTTTTGTCCACTGCCCCAAAATAGTAGCAGAAAATATCTGTTCATATGAGGAATTGTTAGGCTTATCTGAGTGACACACAGCATGAAAAATGTTTTCCTTCAATTATTTTTGCAGTGTGAAGCAAATCATAGTTTTTCTTCAAATGTAATTGAGAAAAGAAGACTGGCTGCCTGTTTGGAATTGCCTGTGTTTTCAGCGAGCAGCGTATATGGCATTCAAAACTGGTGTTGCTAATTAAATAACACATGCAGGAACCAGGAGTAAACTGTAGTCTGTTCAAGACACCCCTCAGGTGCTGTGTGTCACCTGGTAAGATTCAGCTCATTAGCCGTAATAAAATCATTATGTGCTTACAAAGCTAGAAGCAGCTGGAATGTAAAAAATTCACCATGTACTGCTGTGTGTGTGTGTGTGTGTGTGTGTGTGTGTGTTTGTGTGTGTGTGTGTACAATTTTAAATTCAACAGATCAGTTAAATTAACTGTTGGGAATCTCTGAGAGAACAGCATGCAGATAAAACATATGGGATATTCACAGATGCATGAAGCCAGAAGGGACCATTATGATTATCTAGTCTGACTTCCTGTATAGCACAGGCCATAAAACCTCACCTAATTATTTCTGCATCAAGCCCATAACTTCTGTATGAAGCATATATTTTCAGAAAGATATCCAGTTTTTATTTAAAGACTTTTAATGATATAGAATCCACCAGATCCCTAGGTAAGTTGTTCCAATTGTTAAGTACCCTCACTATACAAAAAAATGTCCACCTTATTTCCAGCTTGAATGTGTCTTGCTTCAGCTTCCAAGCATTGGATCGTGTTATGCCTCTGTTGACTAGAGTAAGGAACCCTATGCTACCGGAAATCTTCTCCTTATGTAGGCACTTTTAGATCATGATCAAGTCACCTCTTAAACTTCTCTTGGATAAACTAAATAGATTGAGTTCTTTAGTCTTTCACTATAAAGCATGATTTCCAGAGCTCAAATCATTCTTGTAGCTCATTTCTGAAGCCTTTCCAATTTGTCAACATCATTTTTGAAGTGGGTACACCAGAATTGGACAGAGTATTCCAGTAATGGTCTTATTGATGCTGTTATGCACCTCTTTTGATAAATTATATAGATTTCTAGAAAGCTAATGATAATCTTTGGAGAATTATGGCACATTGGAATACCAGCAAAAATAATTAGAATAATCAAGATATGATATACAGAATGTGCAGTCAGATATGGTGACAACATCAGCCAGTCATTTGCAGTGAGAATGGAGTAAAATAAGGATGTTTTATGTCCCCACTATTGTTTGCACTAGTCATTGACTATGTCATGAGAAAATTAACCGCAGAAGGCAACTGAGGAATTTTGTGAATGAATGATAAAGCACAATTGGATAATCTCATTTTTGCTAATGACATTGTCCTGTTTAATGAAAAAGAAGACCCAGCTTTGGCCAGATACAACAAAACAAGTTGGTTTGTTCATCAACAATGAGAAGACAAAATAGTTGGCTATAAATGTCCCAAAAGTAACCATTAGAGTCGGAGAAGAAACACTAGAAATAGTAAGTCATTTTACTGTCTAGAGAGTGAAATGTGCATAATGGGGACATTATGCTAGATGTCAAGCAACAAATGTCAAAAGCAGCAAACTACTTTCATAAACTTGAAAAGATTTGGAAAAGTAGCATGAGTGGCACTGACAAAAAAAACACATTCTTTTTAACATTGGCATTATGTCTGTCCTCCTTTATGGAGCAGAGTCATGGAAATCTAAAACAGAAATTGATAAGAAGATCACCTCCTTCCAAAGTAAAGGCCTGCAAAATATCTTCAGCGCCCATTTGAAAGAGTTTCTTCCAATATCAGAAATTCTAAGTAAAGAAAACAAATCTAAATCATCAAGTATGGTAAGAAGATGATCATGGACATATACAAGACATTGTTTAAGGATGCCACCAACATGACTTCCATGGCAAGTGATAATTCAAGAAAGAGGAAAAATGCGACCTAGAGAAGTATTATGCAAAACAACAAAGAAGCAAAATCCTTCAGCATTACACTCAGAAGTCTAAACAGACCATCACAAGACTGAAATAAATGGTGGAGATTGGTGGATACTTTATGTACCTGAGGATGTGGGAGGATA
The DNA here is from genome assembly GCF_965152275.1 of Natator depressus. Classification (NCBI taxonomy): domain Eukaryota; kingdom Metazoa; phylum Chordata; order Testudines; family Cheloniidae; genus Natator; species Natator depressus. The sequence continues at coordinate 282,300,035 of NC_134234.1, forward strand.
AGGAAGAAAGAATAATGCTGTATATAGCAGTGGTTAACACCTCACTTCTACTACTTGATATTCTCCTGTATCCCTTGTACATCTAAGGATTACATTAGCTCTTAGACACTGCATTGCACTGGGAAATCATGCTCAACTAGTTCTATACCATGATCCCTATGTTCCATTCAGAGTCACTGCTTTCCAAAACACAGTCTGTCATCCTGTAAGGGTGACCTACGGTCTTTATTCCTAGCCGTATCTGACCTTGTATTTGGCCACATTAAAAGGTGTTGTTCAAGTGAGCCTAGCTTATTCAGATCACAGTGTAGAACTGATCTGTCCTTATGATTATTTACCACTCCACCAATTTTGTGTTATATGCAAACTTGACTAATAATGATTTTATATTTTCTTCAAGATCATCTATCAGAATATTGAATAGATTCCGGGAAGAGACCTTCAGCCAATTCTTGGGTGCAAGTTGTCCGGTCCTGCAGACTTAAAACATTTAACTTTAGTAGCTGCTGTTTAACATCCTGCCTAGTTACTGTTGGAATGGAAAGTATTTCAGTATTGCTGTAAATATGAATACAGCAGCCAGCTTCTTTCCAAATACACAACAGAAATATTTATTGAACCCTTCTGCCTTTTCTGCATCATTAGTAGCAATTTTATAATCTCCATCTAGTAACAGAACTATACCATTGCTAGGGTTAGTTTTCCGTCAGATTTTTAAAAAAATCTTATTGTCCTTAACCATACTGGCCATAGACCTTTCATTAATACCTTTAACTTCCTTTACCCACTAGCTACATTTCGTAGACCGTGCTTCCTCTTCCCTGATAATATGAAGTCACTAGTTAGATAAGTGAAATCCAGGGACAATAATTCTCTGTGGTCATAGAAATGTAGATGGATTCACAGAATTACAGTCTTTTCAGAGGATCTGCAGTTTTCTTCAGAAGCAAACCCCTTTTTATTGAAAGGAAAACTGTAAATTTTCTAGACTCTTTGGGTATATCTACACAGCCCATGGAAGCGAGCTTCCTAGCTCAGGTGAACAGACATGGGCTAGTGGAACCCACACTAGTGCTATAAAAGTAGCTGAATAGACAGCACCTTGAAGCTGTGGCTTGTGCTGGAGCTCGGGCTCTGACACCCACCCCCTTCGCTAGTCTTGAGAGCTCAAGCTCCAGCCTGAGCTGCAGTTCCAAGGCACTGTCTGCACAGCTATTTTTACAGTGCTAGCCCTGCCAACCTGAGTCTGTCGAGCCAGGCTGAGAAGCTCTCTTCCACAGGCTATGTAGATACCCTTTGATGCAAAGACACGATAGCTTCGACAATATGAAATAGTCTTTTTGAGGTTGTAGCCAGAAAGAATGAAATAATAGCATCCAAATAGGTGTGAACAACAGCTCCTAAAATGAAAAATTACCCCATTCATCAAACTGAGTTAGCACATTTTGAATTTAGCAAAAACATGAACATAAAATTCCCATCAGAGGAAGCAAATTGGATTTATAAATGTAATCCGATTGCCAGTTCTCTACTTCTTCTAATTCTCTAAGCCAGTCCCTGGTTGCTCCTATATACCATTCCTCTGTTTCTGTCTTCCCAGCCCTTCAAACATAACCCAATCCTGGCACTGCTGCTTCTCTTCTAAATTCCCAATATGATCCTCCAGCTTCTGCTCTTCCCACCATTCTACAGTGTGCATCTATATGTTTTGTTCATGGTTAAAATTCTACAAATATTTCTTTGTATATATATGTGTGCATTATGTGTAAGAATGTTCTATTAGAGCCAGGCAACGCTTTTTTGCACAAACTGGTTTTTAAACAAACTTGTTTTCAACAACAATTTTTTGTGTGGAAAATTGTCAACTTTCTCAATTTTTAAAATATTTTTTTACCAAAATCATTTTCAATTTTTTTAAAATTCACCAGGTTTTGGTAAATAACAAATATATAATGTGATTTTGATAAAAATTTGGTTCAAAACTTTTAATAATAAATTTTGTAAAATATCAACAAGAAATTTTTGTAACTTTTTGCAAAATTGTTTTCCTGTTTTTGAACAACTCTATGATCTGTTATCTGTATGTGTATTTTTAGCATAGAAGAAAAGAGAGGGTTAATAAAAAGAAGAGAAACAACAGAATAACACCAGTGAAATCCTGGGAATTTAACTTAATTTCAGATGACAATTTAGAATCTCTAATAACACATTGTACTTTAAAAGACTTATGAGTCATAATGTGTTTTCAAACCATATTAAGTAAAAGAATGAAAATACATGACTTGTCAAGGCCAATTTCTAATCTTTTCCCAGGTCATCCAAATAAATAACAACATTCTTTAATATTTCATAAGGGAAAATGTGTATCTTAGTTAAGTCCTATTGACAGTCAATGGGATTTAAACTCCTAAATGTATAAAACACTTTTGAAAATGAGATTAGGTTCCTTAATCAGTTAGGTGTTGCAACACCTGAATACTTTTTAAAATCAGGGCCCTGGATATTATGGTGATGGAGGTCATATAAGTACCTAAAAAATAGATCTTAATGTAATCTAGCAGGACCTAATGGATTATACTACAGTCTGCAAACACAAAAAAGAAATATATATAGTGAAATAGGTTAAAAAAATCCAGATCCAAAGGTTCTGTCAATCTTCTACGCCATCACAAATAAAATATATGTGTAATACCTTCTTTCTGTACTTTAGAATGTGTTTACCAGAGGAGTTTTAAATGTGATTATGGCTCAGTATTAATCAAATTTTATACTAAAATATTTTACATACAGTGTAATATGACAAACCAAAAATGTGGAAAGGGAAATACTATGGTTTAGTGGATAGGATGCTGGACTGGGCATCTGGAGACCTGGGTTTTATTCACAGCTTTGTCACTGACCTGTTGCATGACTGTAAGCAAGTCACTTCACACTTCTGCTACTTTTTCTCCATTGTAAAATGTTTTGAGACCTATAAATGAAAAGAGTTCTACATGTGATCTTAGCATTATTATTATTTATTATTGAAAGGAGCTTCATTGTTTGCAATATTTTGTGTCCTGCTGAGATATACAGTGAATCAACACTCAGTTTGTGATTAAACTTCTTTATTTTGACTACAAAAGCAGTTCTGAAGTTAACAGCCATGGGACCAAATTCTGTTGTCTATTATATTGGTGGTGTAATAGGGAGAAAAATTTGCTCCAGAAAGAAAACTCTATGCAAAGAGGGAGTAAACGGCACTAGGTACACAATGTCAATCCAATCAATAATAACATAAGCTGTTGAAAACCTGATGTTGTTTATCATTTGAGATTAATATTTCAATGGGCTAAAATCCCTCTCTGTGTTGAGAGTCAGGTTGCTCACAGGTAGCTGCATGGTGGAACCAGTAAGAAGAAGCTATTTGAATACAGTAGTTCCATAGGGCTACTCATTCTGGATATGGGATCTTCTTGTTGATACCTGATGGATGACTAACTTACATAACGCACCTTCTAGGCCTCTCTGTACAGATTTGCTAATTACTATGAGAAGCATCCTCTCCGTACATTCCAGTTCTGGTAAACTGCAGGAACAGCAAGTACCTGTGGTGTCCCCCCCAGGGAGCACACCTCAGCAGTTCTGGGACCAGTTATGTCTCTAGCAATAATACCAGGCAGTCACTTTCAAGAGGCTGAATGGGATTTGCTTTTCTTTCTCTGTTGACTTGGAAACCTGCATGATGAGGGCTGATTACTGATGTGAAAATGAGATGCACAGAATTTCACACATGGATGTGGACATAGCAGCAGCACCTGATCGGCTTTTGGAAAAGTAAGAGACTCCATCAGGTTATTCACTGTGATATAGGTCTGTTTAAATGTAGCAAATTGATCTAGTGAGTTGATGACACTTATCGTGCATGGGAAATGTTGGATTGTATGCACTGTAGTATTTTTGGTCTTGTATTTCTTGTACGGTGAACAGAAAACTGTAGCGGATTCATCCGTTTTTCATAGTAACCCAAAAACTGATCTTCGTATTGTTGTCATGGGGCAGTATCTTTAACACAAGGGAGACATGGGAAATAAACTACCAACTATGGGCTCATTTATAGCCATGCAGCTCCACTGAATTTTTTTTCTTAATTATTGCTACAACAATTTGTGGAAGGTATTATATTTCCAAAGCCTTTTTGCCACAGGGACAGAGAACACTGCGTATTAGCAAAACGTAGAATTCCAATTAAAAAAATATTTTGCTTGTTCTTGCTGTTTGTTCTGCTCAACAAACGCAAAGATTTTTTTAAAATCTGCATTTTTAATTTAAATTTTCTTTTTCTCGTTTTCCCTTTTTCCCCTAAGAAAGGTGATTATTTAAGTATGCAATATCTGTCTGAAGAGCTTTTGGGGAGGTTTTTTTGCTTGTCAGGGGAGGTCATAAAATCCTAGAAAAAAGACAGAGAAAAGAGCCATTTAGTTCATTAACCCTGTCTCCATACCCACTGTAGGGCTGTTCTATTTTATATTTTTGACTGCTTTGGTCCCAATTAAGTCAGCTTCCCCCATCACTTAGAAGATTTGCGTACAATCTAATGTTTACCATTGTCAGGAAAGTTAGTTCTAGTCTAGGAGAGAGGCAGGAGGCGATTAACCCATAGATTATTTGGTATAAAGATCAGAAATGTTTACATTGAGCTCACATGTCACCAGTCTTGCCACAGAAGCAGCCTTTATTCATGCAAGTAAGCCTATTGATTTCAATGGGCTCATTTGTGTGGATTGGAATGACTCGTGAAAAAGTGTTTGCAGGATTGGACCCTTAACTAAATTGATTTCTGCCTTATCATAGTTACATGTTATTAGGCTTGTAAATAATAGGAGCTAATTTGTCAAAATAATCTTAAAATCAATGGCTTCTACTTAGTGTTATGGATTAAAAATAAAACAACCACAATTTCATGTGAAATTCCTTTCTCTGCATGGTACTGTCATATATGGTACATACATACAATATAAGCATATAATATATAATATAAAGCACCTTCTCCTGAAATTTACTGCAGTTTTTTTAAAATTCAAGCTTAAACAAGGAGAACCAAATTCAGCACATGTATATGCAGGCGCAGCTCCACTGATGAATTTGGCTCCTGATTTTCAGTTAGATTCCAATCAAGCACTCAAAAAAAAAAAAAAAAAAAAAGCAACCAGAACCTTGTGCTAATGGAAATAACTTCTAACACAGTTTTCCCTTGTAATAAGACAGATATGATATGTTTTTCAGAAGTCAGTGGGGCTCCATCTAAGCACAGCAGCACACCCACATGCAATCCCCTATGGCATTGGGCCTTAGGTATGGTGAACGTGCCATTTGGGCTTCTCGCCCTCCTTTGAGCCGTGCATACACCCAGAAGCTGCAGACTCTCACAGTGTGGATTCAGAGAGGCACGGACTGCTATTCTTATCCCTAAAATGGAGCAGTAGCCTCGGAACTGTTATGTTGGCTCCTGCAAATGCCCAGGTGTGTGAACTTCACCCATAAAGCAAATGAATACATATCTTTTCCACTAGTTTTTTATAACTGAACAGTCACGTTTTCATTGTATAGATTATTATTATTATTTCTTTGTATTATTCTAGTGCTTAGGAGTCTCCTCCTTGAGATTGTGTGGAATAAGGGAAGGGGAAGTGTTAGTGACCAGAGGTACATCTGCCTTGCTGCATCCCTTATCTGAAATTGAATTGCACAGATGCAATTGGCACTGCTCAAGTTTCTTCTTGCTTGTGTTGTTCTGTGGAAAAGTAAGGCAATATGGAGGTGGAGATGCTGAAGAACTGGAGGTGAGGAAAAGCAGAAAAGAAAAAATTCCAAAAAAACAAATGAAAGAGCAACAAACAGGGAAAAACAAGGGAGGGTACAAAGACTTGAAGCCCAATAAAATTCCTTTCCGACTGTAAATGTGAAAAAAGAGGGTATGTTTACATTTGAGCTGGGGGTGTGATTCCCAGCTTGAGGAGACGTACTCGTGCTGCCTCACGTTTATTATTATATCGAGATTTAGCAAGTTAGCTAAACACAAAGTGTAGCTGCAGCAGTGCGAGCTGTGGGATTGGCTGGCTGCCCGCAGCACATATCCGTCTGAAACCCTAGGCATGTATTTGAGATGGCTTGCGCACCCGCCACTTGTTACAGCATGGCTACACTCTGTGTTTCACTCCCTAGCTGGATGAGAGCTAGTGCCAGTATTTCTCCATAATCCCAACTCAAAGTGTAGACATATTCAGCAAGACTTGAAGGTCAGACCCAGGGAAATATTGAGGTCACCCACATAAGTATCTTCAGGGAGTTTCATCTCACTTTCCTACCCTGGATCCAATGCAGCAAATGCAATGCAAGCAAAAGGGCAAAATGTAAGATGAGCAAAGTACAAGTATAAAGCAAGCAGTTAATCAGTTAATATTTGCTCAGTACTTTCAAGATTTAAGCCTTGAACAAGTCCTGACTAGTGTTATATGCTTATTAAGCAGGAAGGGCAAAGAGGGTTCCCAATGGTATGTGGTGACAGTGCTGCTGTGATAGTTGAATTCGGAATACCTGTAATAAAAATAAAACATAAAGAAGTGATAGTGGTAATAAAGTCTATGCATTCCGAATTGCCAAGTATTCCACTTGTTGAGTAAATTCCTTTTGGGAAAGTAAGGATGTTTTCACAATATTAAAATAACTTACAAATAAAATATATCCTAAAAATGAAGAAATGTTTAAGGATGGGAAAATGATATAGGAGGTCTGTGGGGTTTTTCTTTGCATGATTTATGAGTGTAGACTCTCTTGAATGGCTTGTTTTAACACCTAGAGCCTGGGATAGGCATAGCAAACAAATCTGAATACATAAAGAATGAACTACCTTTTACATGCTGTCAATCTCTTTCTAAAATTTACTAGGAAAACTGGGTTATCTGTTTACAAAATATTAGCTGGGAGGGATACCCTGACTATTGGAATGGTAGAAACACTGTTATCCCTCTGCCCGCCCCCCCCCCCACCCCAAACCACTGACCAACACACACACACACGCTGAAGGGCCCTGGCTTCCAATCATTAAAGAGTTGGTGATAGTGTCAAAAGGGGGGGGGGTAGTTTCTTGCTCTCACTGTTTGACTTCCCAAATGGAACCCTTATTAAAGAAAAATAAATTGGGTTGTGGCCTCTTCAAGTTTTTTCCACGATGTTTAGTCAACACATGAAAACCTTGCCCCAATTTACAGCGTCTGGTACCCAACATAATTCTCAAGAATCCAACATGGGCCGTATTAGCAGCCTGGACTGGAGAGGGAGACCTAAAATACCAAACTGGCATTTATGTCTGTGAGAGTCATGCAGTTAAAACCCTGTATGAGTCTTCGAATATTAAGTGTTCGTATTTCCGCTAAAATGAAAACTATACTTTTGGTCTTCAGTAGTACATCAGTATCTATTCATTCAGCTGCTCAAGAGAAGAGAAATTTGCACCTGAGTCTGTACTGATATGATGCATTTGGTATTGCCAACTCCAAGAGTTCAAAAATCATAAGATTGTCTTTAGTTCACGAGTTTGTTTTTTTAAACCGTAATAATACAGCTGGTGTTTGATTTTGGAGCCTATAGGTTTCATGTTTTGAAGCAACCGTGAGGCTAGAAACGTACTCTTTTATCAAATGAATTCTGAGATTCTCATCTATTCATGATAAAATCATGAGAGTTGGTAGCACTGGAGAGTTCTATGAAGTATCCGTGCTCCTCAGACTATGGAGATTATTTTTTTCTGCATCTGGCCCAGAATGCAGTTCAGGTGATGCTTCTTAAACTATGCAATGATAAACATGATATTTAATATTGGCTGGTTTCGGTTTGTATGGCGTTGAAATAGCCTACTAGATAGGAAAGTCAATGCTATCAGTTTTGTTCCCATATCTCGGTGATGACAGGAGTATTGGACAAAGCTCAAAGGGTTGAGAGGTTCAGTGTAGATCAGCACCTAACAACCATGGGTCACCTTGAGACATCTTTAAAAGGCCTGGTTTTCAGAAAGTACTGAGCACTCTGGAACACTTTGAGGGCAATTGAACCTATATTTCCCCTTAGTGGGCCAGCAAGGACATTCACTCTCAGGCCTCCAGATCCCTAGCTGTTGCCTTTCTTGGATGGAGACCCACGTCTCACTCACTTCTGACAAGGTGTGACGGGGTGCACCTACACCGCCCTGACTTTGCAGGAGTTAACTGTGCATTGCAGGCTGAAGAAGCCATGCCCCTTTACTTCTGCTGGGCATGCTCAGCCTGGAGGCAAGGTATAAAAGGAAGCAGCCCACTCAGTCTGGGCAGGTTGCTGAAGGGAGAGGTCGGGTTGCTGAAGGGAGAGGATGCCAGCTGCAGGTTCTCTCCAGGGAGCTGCTACAGCACCCAACTTCAGAATCAAGGCACACTGAGCCCCAGTCGGATTCCAGGCCACCTGACCAACCCGAAGAAGAGGCCCTGCCATCAGAAGCTATACCGCCTGAGGACCCCAGAGACCCATGGGAACCTCGCTCGTGAAGACAGGGTAGGAAGCACCCCCGGGGACTTAGACTTTGCTCTGGTGGGTGAACCGGGGAACTAATCAGCATGTTTCAGGACGATCCCTGCTGACTCAGTGGCGAGTAACCCCGCCATTGCTAGGGCCCTGGGCTGGGGCTCGGAGAATCAGGGAGGGCCCAAGTTCCCCTACCTGGGGTGTCACACCTTCCTGAGTGGCACCCCACTTCCCCAATGGGCCAGTAGACCACACGATCCCACAGAGGGGTGCAACTTTATTGACTCTGGCCATTAGACCACACTGCCCCGACTGCGAGAGTGGCTTTATTAACTCTGGCCATTGGGCCATGTTACCCTGACTGTAAGGGGCTTCTGTATTGACTCTGGCCAGTAGGCTGTATTACCAGGTTCCATAGTAAGTGTCATTTGCAGAGGACCTAACCAGCGCCAGTACAGTCTTTTCCCTTTCTGGTGACCACACGTAACCGGGCACCCCTGTGACCTACCCCACAACAAATGGGTGGAGAATTAGGGCAATGACAGGACTTGCTAAGAGGTCCAGAAGAGAGGGGAATCAGGCAACGAGACCCCTACACCACCCTGACATGGATACCGAAAAGCTCCTTAAGTGGATCTACACTGCACACTTCTGTCAGCAGTGTGTAGAACACATATTTGCATAGCTCCCATAGCATGGGTATAAATAGCAGTGCAGCTGGTGAGGCACCACTTAGGCAACTGGCGTAAGGACATACCTGAAGGGTGCGGGTAAGTACTCGAGTGCATACCCTGTGTAAGCGGGGGAATAGTCCCGCTATTGTGGGGAACTTTCCTGGCTTCTGCACTACCCCGGTGAAGTAGGCTAGCGAAAGGATCTGAGTCCTCGCTCCCACTTCCTTTACCCAGAGGCCTCCCTGCCCTTGAGAACTCCCCTTCTGCTCTCCTGTCTGGCTGAGTCCTCATAACCCCAACAAGGCTGGGCCCAGGATTCCTGGGGGGCTCAACCCCCAACCCTGCTGTGGTCACCTAGGACAGGGGCTAGGGTGTCCCCACTCTGGGGTACTCTCTCTGCACTGGGCACTCTCTGATCAGACTGACCATTACATACAAGTTAAAGCAAATGCAAGTTATTTAATCAACAATTAATTTTAAAAAGAATAAGGGGAAATGGGAAAGGTTAAAGGAAACACATCAACCTGCTCTGTGGCAGGGAACATCACAAACAGCGTCTCTGCAATGTCAGGGCAGTTCACAGTCTGTTCCTTGTAAGTCCCAGGCCTTTTTCTCAGGCCCTGGCTGTGCTGCAGGGATGCTGTGGGTCGGACACTTGCTCTGGTGGTGGCCACACGCTCTCAGGCTCTAAGTGGTAGGACCCTTCTTCCCAGTGTCGCCCCCTCCCTGTCGGGGTTACGATACAAGCCTGGCCTGCAGAGCCTCTTGGCTGAGGCGTCTCCCTGTGCTGGGCCCACTGCCCAGGGTCCCCCTCGGTCTTCCCAGCTGCTCACCACATCCAGCTCCAGACTGCTCCAGCCCCAGCTCCACCACTCTGTCTCTGCACCGCTGCTGCTCTGCCTCCAGCTCCCTGGGCTGCTTCTCTGGCCCCTCTAGCTCTGCCTGCTACAGCTCTGCTCCCAGGACAGGTCTGCTCTGCAGGCTGCTTCTGTGACTCTGCTCCCAGCACTGACCTGCTTCATGGGCTGCTTCTCTGGCCCCTCTGGCTCTGGTTGCTGCAGCTCTGCTCCCAGGGCAGGTCTGCTCTCTCTGGCCTGTGCCTCTGGCTTTGGGGCTGCAGCTCTGCTCCCAGGACAGGGTCTGCTTTCTCTGGGCTGCTATTCTGGTCCCTCTGCATGTGGCCCAGCTCTGCTCCCCAGCTCACCTCGGGCCCCTGCTTTCTCCTTAGCTTGGCCCCACTCTGTCTGACCCAGGCAAATCCAGCTCACACGGAGGATGGGACCTCCCCGGCCTCCTGACTCCCTGATTAGCCTGCCCGCCCTGTCATTCAGGCTGACCTGGAGCATTGGCCTCTCCCCATTTTTCCTGGGGACTGTCAGTCTCAGGGTCCTGATTTCCCATAGACCCTTCCCCTTTGAGTACTGGGAGCTAGCAACTAAAACACCCCCACTGAATGTTAGTAAGGGGGCAACAGTCCCCTTACACCTGCCTGCTTTCTACTCGCCCAACCCATACTTCCCCATCCACACTGCTATTCTTAGCCTTAGTGCTGTCACCCGCTGCTGGAGTCTTTCCCCTCCACAGGAAAAAACTCCCCCAGCAGGGAATGGCTGCTAGCTCCCCATTGTTGGAGACCTTCTTCACCACAGGGAAAAACTCCAGCAGTGGGGAAAGGCTCTGCCAACTCCCCATTGCTGGAGCCCTTCCGCACCTCAGCGAAAGACTCCAAGACTGGAAAAGGCTCTGAAATCTCCCTGTTGTTGGAGCCTTTCCCCACAGTGAAAGGCTCCGGCAGCAGGGAGCTGCTGAAGCCTTTCCGCACTACATCCTCTCTTCCAGAGCCTTTCACTGGCACATGTAGCTACACACCACAGTAGAAGCAGCCTGCTTTTCGCTGTGGCATGTAGATACATGTACACTACATGCTGCCACCAGTGGTGTGTAGTGTTGACATAGCCAGCTTGATTGTCAACATTTATAAGTAGCACATCATTCTTTCTATTCAAGCCTACTGTATTCTTAGGGTAAAAACACTACAGAGAAAATATATTTAAAACAATAAAATAACCTGCACGCATGCTAATAGCCTTACCAGACACCATCTCCACTCTAACATGGGCTCTGGTAGGAGCAGTCCTTCAACGGCCCACCCCCCAGGGTTTCCTTTGTGATCACAAGTTCATCACAGCTTCAGCTCAGAACAAGCACACGGTCTGAAGGGGCCACAGTACCAGTCTTTCCAACCTTTCTCAAAGGACAGGGGCCCTCTGTGGACCAAGGGTCCTGTCCATTTGCTGGATCAGGAAGAAGGCCAAGTCCAGGATATTTATAAAAAAAAAATACTTTTTGTATGTTGGTCCCGGGAAAGTCCAATTTGAACCAGTATATGTGAACCTCTCCAGGGGGCGGCTTTAAAGGGCTGATAACAGAGGAAGTTCATTAGCATCCCCTTCCTACTGGAGAAAGTACATACAGTGCCACAATAAGACATATAAAATTACATTTTAACGCACTGTACCCCAGAGGTATTAACCCTAATTCTGTAAGGTTTAACTTAATTCAATACAGTTTATCTTAATTCCACAAGGTTTGTTCAAGATATTACAGAATGCTGTCGGTCACACTCACCCCCCTTCTGAAAATCAGAATCTGTCAGAGAATCTCAAGCTGGCTCATCCAAAAATTGAAGCAGCAAAATTACCTGTCACTTCTGAAGATCTTGACCATGATGTTTGTCTAAACATTCCAGATCTTTTTGTACTGCAAGGGAAGCTAGGAAAACACATAAAAGAGGCTTTTCCATGAACATCCTGCTTCCAGCTGGCCCAGAAATAGTGCAAGAATACCTGTTTTTGGTAGTATTTCAGCTCTTCTCCTTCATGTCCCAAGTACAGCTGGGTGAAATGTTTTGAATAGTTTATTTGACAAAAATGCAATTGTGGGTAACCCAAAATATTCATGAATTTGCGACAAATAGTTGCGGCCATTCAAAAAATGGCTGGAGGAAGAGATGCTGCTGTACCTGCTTTCCCCCCTTTTAACCTTTAGCCCAATGGCTAGGGCACTCATCAAGGACCTGGGAGATCTAGGTTCAAAGCCCCTAGAACAGACCCGAAACAGACTTTTTTGATTCACCAACAATTCTGAAAACGTTCAGATTCAGTTCAACCCAAACTGATTTTTTTCAGAACTGCCATGAAATTGCAAAATCAATTGTTCCCCCAGCTCTAGTCCTATGGAGGGACAGAAGGGCATGAAAATAAAAGTGTTCTGTATCTCCCCCAAAAGGTTCCATTTGAGTGAAGTTTCAGGAAGATTTCTAATTTAACCAGAATGTTTTATTCATCTTTAACTAGTGGCAAAATTGTCTGTGAAAATAAACATGCAAGCAATACAGCAAGTCAATAGTGTTGGATTCTTACCTTTTAAACTTTCTAAGCCATGTGAAGGGCTTTGGTAGTGTGACTCCTATAAAAGTCAATGAGTGTCTTGTGGTTAAAGGTAAGCTATAGTTTTGGTCTTGACCAGTACATAAAAGAAAAAATGATCATCTGTTTTCTGTCATGTACTAGTTTATAATTCTGGATAAAAATGTCATTGCTCCTCCTGACAGCTTCCTGGAAAAAATTTCTATATTCTTTAAGCCATTTCACAAAACTACAATGGGAATTTAAATGTCCGTAACTGAGGGTCGTTTGAGGGAGGTGAAACTAGCTGCAAAAACGTATAATACATCTTTTACCAAAGAAGCAGGGAAAGACAGTACATGTTCCGTCATGCTTCAAACTTTACACAGACAGTACCTAGAGACTCCATAATCAGAGAGAAAAAAAATGTATTACAAAGTGTTGTACTGAATAATGCTCAAGAGCCCATTACTCTGAGTATTACAGGTAAGCTTTGGGAGGTTGAAATGTTATATGATTGCTGCAGTCATGCTGGGCATAAAAATTGTACTGTAGATAATAGCACCCTTTCTTTCTCTTATAATAGAGGGAAGTCTTTGGTTTCTGTACATTTAATAAGGACAGTTTGGACAATTTTGTGCACTAATCATCACATATTTCTCAAAGAATAAGAGGGTTAAAATGGTTCAGCTGAACTTCTCTCTCTCTCTCTCTCCCCCCCCCCCCCCCCCATGTTTTCATCTGTCTGTGTATTGTCTTTTGCTCTTGCAGCAGATCATTCCTGTCAACTCTCTGGCATATAACTCAGCGGTAACGAGAGAAAAGGGTCAGAAAGGGCTGAGAAATCTCTCATTCCAGTGGCTTTGAAATACACCCCTCCTGATCCTTTTAACAAGCCTGACATCATTTCATTCTCATTTAAAACCCGGGCCTTGGGGAAATGCAGAACCAAATTAAAGAAGGGCAAAAACTAACTTTTCAAGGCAAAGTCAAGGATTGCTCCTCAACAAGTTGTAAATGACTATCTATCTTAGATATGTATATGGCCCCCATTACTACAGTATCTGAGCACCTCAGAATCTTTAGTGTATTTAACCTCACAATGTCCCTGTGAGGTAGGGAAGTGCTACTATCACCATTTTACAGATGGCAAAGTGAGGCAGAGACGAGGTCACACTAGAAATCTATGGTGGAGCAGGAAATTGAACCCAACTCTTCCAAGTCACAGGCTAGCACATTACCCACTTTTCCAGCCTTCCTTTTGTTATTGCCAGGCTATACTTTCTGATAGTTAATACTGAATCAATGGAAAAAATTAGATTTCAACTTAAAATAGATGCAATATCACATTGATAGTTTTTTTTTAAAGGGAGTTATATATTTCCATGCATGCTTGTTTTATTCAATGGGTTTCTTTTTATCACTTATTAAAGTGCCATTGTGAGGTGCAGGAGAAATCTCCCTTCTCCTTATGGAACCCAAGGGTGTTCAGCTGTCACCCCCAGAAGAGCCTACAATCCTTATGGATTGGCACAGTCCCACTGCATTCCTGCTGCCTCCAGAACCTTTCCTTACCCTCGCCGAAGTGGTTCTCATAATACAGAGGGTAACAAAGACTCAGACAATGCTTCCATGATCAGCATTAACTTAATTTCAAGAGCCCTGGAGATCTGTGGGGTGCAGTGCCCTGTAGAGTGGACATCCCTCACCCTTCTCCCTGTCCTACCCGTTTAAAACTGTGGAGCCTGAAACCCAATGAGCTCTTATGGTGCGGTCCATAGCCCATTGACTTCAAAAGAAAAACTCACATTGACTGTACTGGGCTTTGGATCAGGGTCCTTACAGAGGCTCTTATGTGGGGTTATGAGATGGACATAGAATACAGTGAATAGACTAATGAATTCCACCCTCCACCCCCCAGTCACACGTGATAATCAAGGAGAGGTGAATCCAGGCCCAGGTTTGATGAAAAGGAGATGTAGAACTGAGTCTCATCAGCATATTGAAGACAATGCAGCCCGAAATATCTCGCTATATCACCTAATGTCTTCAAATAGGTGCTGCAACAGGAGTGACACAAATGTGAGACCCCTGAGAGAGGAACAAAAAAATGCCTTCTGAGACTTCTCAGAGAAGAAGCAGCAAATCCTCTGATGTATTATTCCGTCCCTTCCCATAAGATCAACATCATAAGGTTATCATGTAGTATCCTCATAGACATCTTACTCTTTAGCATTGCTATAAGATCACTAGCAATAGATATTAATGCACAGCCTAGACTGATAGGAATCAAAGTATTCGGTAGAATCAAAGTGCAACTGGAGCTGGTTCATCACTATCTTTTCAATAGTCTTCCCTGAAAAAGGAAAGTTTGAGGTCAGACAATAATTGGTGAGGTGGTTAACATTCAATGTTGGTTTGCTGAGTAACAGTTTAAACACAGAGTACGGCTGGAAACTTGGCAAAATCTCAGATGTCCCTGAATGCCCTCTTGAAGAGAGACGTTAACAGTCCTCATCAATAATGAGCCAAACATGTGTCTACATGTTTTAATAACCATGAAGGGTATGGGTCCTTTCTGCAGATGCCTGACTATAACACTCCAAGCATACCTAAAACCTCAATGAATGAATCTAGGTGAAAGCTAGGCACTACAGACAGAGCATTCCCAATATCCTGTTTCTGACTGGCTAGTACCAGATGTTTCAGAGGAAATTGTAAGAACCTTTTAGTAGGCAGATATGAGTTACTCTGCACCCCACATTAGGTCTCAACTTGGTCTCTAATTGTGAAGAGTTTGCCTTAAGCCCTGAAGCATGATGTTTAATATCACTTCCACAAAATGTGTGTTATCATTAATTACGATAACTCTGGATATTCTTCCTATCCATATAAATGTCCAATTCCTTTTAGCATTTGAAGTTCTTGGTCTGAACAGTGAATTCTACAGTTTAATTACACACTGCAAAAAAGGATTTCCTTTTATTCATTCATTTTGTATTTCCCACATTTCAATTTCAATCAGTGTCCCCTAGGGGAAAACATGGAGAACGCAGTGTCCACTGTGTCAGTTGTCATGCTGACTAATTAGATTATCCCTACACTTCCCACTAGTATTACTTCTAGTCTTGATTTCCTTCTGAGAGCTCATAGTATGTGTGTCTATACATTATTTTTCATTGCACTATATGAATATATCAAGTGCCAGAAATATATGTTCTTTATTATCTTACAAATTCATAAAATTAAGAAGCATTGATTTTTACCTAAAATTTAGATTTTTGCCTCACAGGGAACATTTCACTGAACTTGTACAATGTGTCCATCTGAATATGCAAAATTTGGTTTGAATGAACGGGGCTGCAGCAATCTAAATGCCAATTTCTACCACTTAACCAATCTGTATGTTGAGTTAATTTCTTGATCACAAAAATATTCTTTGGACAAGTTATCCCAAATGTTCACAGGCTCCAAGGAAATATGAACTGTTTGATCTCAGTACCTATACATTCGTTCAGCAGTCTCCTCATAGGAAAATTGCATGACTGGAATAGAGGTGTATTCCAGGTCACAACTAAATTATATGGACAGAGAAGTGTGTGCAGCATTTGCCTATACTTTGTCTGGTTCTAATTACCTCAGACAACATATGTCATCCCTTTCTCTGCAATTACAGGTGATTTTTTTCTATAATTTTTAAGCCTAGCCCTAAGATTCCCCCCAACATTTTCAGTCATTACCTGATGACCTTGGAAGAGTATAAAGTTCCCAGCAAATGCTTCTGTTTTGATTTCTATTCACATGGGGTTGCTAGCAGAAGAGTATGTGTGGCAGTTTGCATAAGTAGCTCTATGTAATTGCTAATACCCAAAATCATGACATCCCTGATTTGGAGCATTCATTAATCATCAAAAGAGTTACTGATATTCAGAAAAATGAATACAAATTGCAGGTAGAATAGAATCGTGGCTCTGCAATTTTGTTATCATAAGCCACAATTATCATTCAGCATGGACATTATATTATATTATAAAAATATTGGGCTGGTCAAAACCCCAAAATGTTTCCTGTTTTCCCTG
Organism: Natator depressus; assembly: GCF_965152275.1. Lineage (NCBI taxonomy): Eukaryota > Metazoa > Chordata > Testudines > Cheloniidae > Natator > Natator depressus. The sequence continues at coordinate 282,316,727 of NC_134234.1, forward strand.
TTGGGGAAAATACAGGAGAAGTTTAAAAAGAGTCGGGGGGGGGGGGCGGTCCATAATCCCCAAGTCAAAATGTTACAGTTTCCAAATACAACATTTAAAGTCATAATAAAAAAATGTGTTTTGAAATGCAAATTCGTGGGGGGGGATTACAATTTTCAAAATCAATAGGAAAATATTGATTTCAACTAAGCCACATTTCATGATGGGAAAAGTTAGCTGTCAAAAAATTTCAATCTCTCTCTCTCTCTCTCTGCATGTGAGTTCATTTCTAGACATGGGGTAGAGTATTATCAGAATGCTGTTGATACACAATTATACACAGAAAATCTCATGCACTGATTCAGGTTTGGACAAGAGCCAGGAAGGCTGACCCATGTATCTGAAATATTCCAAATAGACACAAAGCAAGCCTGAGAATGTGGCTGGCTCTGTGGAAAAACCCTCTGGATACCACCAAAAGAGTCCATAATTTCCAGAAACATCTGCACTGACATCTGCATGCACATGGGAGTCATCAAAGATAATAATACATAAGGATTCCAAACATTGCACCATCGCTATTTTAGAGAGTTTAGCTCTGACATTTTCCATACGACCTGATGGTATATAAGCCAACAAAATCACAAATCTACATCATGCCTCAGGTGTACAGGAAATGACAGGAGCCAAATAAACTAGTCTCTGTATCTGGCTACCTCAAGCCTTGCAAGCAGAATGAAAACAATACACTACTCACCCCTCCTCTTTGTTCTGCGAAAAGTTAGAGCATGGCTGAGTGCAGAGTTGTGCAAATAAGCTGGCTCAGTGTATCAAACCAGATCGCTCTGATTTATGACAGATCCAGATAACACTCAAAAGTAGAATCATGAATCGCATATGTTTATTCATAACAGATCTGTCACTACCCAACTGAAACTGTAGTCACAATGAATCTTAGTAAGCCATATTAAAATCCTAATAGATACTGCTAACATTGCTGCCCAAGCCATCCATCCCTTCATCTTTGCATGCGGAGCCATCTTCCAGTCACACAAATAACAGAGACAAAATAATCACTAGAACACTGGATAGGGTATTTTCACTCCTCCAATCTTGAATCAAACAAGTGCCACAAAAAATGGTGCCTATTAAGGGTGTTGGAACTTTTTATTCTTCATTCTCTGTGTCATACAACAACTTTCTGGCATTCACTATAGATCAATTAATATTTGTTAATGACCTGATAGATAGGTAGGTAGATCTCTAAGTGGATAGCAATGCAAATAAAGCAACCCATTTATGAGTTTTCTTTTTGCACATGATCTGTTTTATGGTTTTCAATATTCTGGTCCCTATTTTTTTAAACAAAACAAAAATAAATTGAAACAGACACTTTTGAAGACTCACGTCTTAACCCTTTTTTATCCCTGATAGTTAGATAGATAGATGATATTCTGACTACCGAGTGGTAGGTGGTGGGAGAGAAATTGGTAGCAGAAGGTAAGGGCGGTTGGATGTAGTTACTGGAGTTCCGAGGGAAGGAACCAGAATAATGAAGAGCAGTGGTACGTTTGAGAGGCAGATAGGCAGGGAAATCAGAGCTGCAAAAGGATGATGTTGGGAAGGAGAATAAAAGGGAAAAAAGAGAGGCTTTATTTGCCTTTAGCCTGAGTAATAAATCTTGCACTTGATTCAATAAATTATTATAATAGAGAAAAGACATTACTCCATATTTGAAATAAATGCCGCTGTGCACAATTTCATTCCCCCAGGATGAAAAGCCATGTACTGAGATGTTTATGGAATCCCAGTGTTAAATGTTTCTTCTTTGGTTTTCTGTTCTGAATTTTCATTTTGGAAATATCTCTTTCCAGGCATTTTATTTATTGCAGGCAAGAACTCTTTTCCCTCAAATCACCTATTTTGCCTGGAGCATATAAACCTAGAAACTGTCGCTACACTTGCAATAGCCAGATTAATAATTGCTCTGGGAAATGAGGATGAGTAACAGATTCAAAATTGTATACTCCTTAGAGAGCAGGTGCAATACATGATAAACACTGCTGATCAGCAAAGAGTAAATGATTAATTAGTGTTGTCTAACAGTGGATGTTTCAGTCTTTTCTTTTCCAAAGCAAAAGGAGCAGCAGCAGTAACTGAGTAAGAAATAATTTTAAAATGTATGCTAACATTTTATTATATTGATCTGCCATATGCTAATGCTCACAATGTATATGCTCCATAATGGTACTGTTAGCTTAATAATTTTGTGATTTCCAGCAGATCAGAAAGGTTTGGACTCCAGACATGTTTCTCTTTTATCCCGGTTTATCTAGTCGAGGCAGATTAGACCAATCTAATTCTTCTAATCTAATCTGTCTATCCTAATATATGTACTCTATCATATTTACAGAATACCAATCACCATAGTATCTAGGCACCAAGTTACAGTAATATCAGAGTGGCATAACGATATTAAAAAGGAGCTCTACTCCCACGAACATATATTTAGAGATTTGTTTTCTCTCTCTTTTCCCTTTCCTCTACCTCTCCTTTTTTACATATTTCTCTTGGAGTTTTATATTTTCCTGGTTTATACCTAATCAAAAACTGTTGCAGGCAAATTTTGTGACTGAAAATCCTGTGTCACTGAGAGAGAGATTTCTTTAAGAAAATAGTTCTTTCTTTATCAAACGCAGTCGCAATTTTATAGCTTGCCCACTGCCAGTTAATCTTGCTCTCACAGGTCTTTCTGGGAAGGGGGAAGCCATCCCAGGGTACTTTAGAGCTGAATGAAAGCTTCTCCCAGATCGCCCCTCACGTGTTCTGGGATCTTGAACAAGTCACTCAGCCACACTGATGGCTTTAAATAGAAAGGAGAAATTTCTTACATGAAAAATCATTTTCATTCAGTTAAATCAACCAGTTCAATTTGATTTGGGTTAGACCTCTTTAAAGGTCTTACTCATTTCCAGGTTAGCCTCTCCTGTAGAATACATTTCCTTTCTTCCTTCCTGCCTTCATCTGCACATAGTATCCAGAAAGGAGCAAGGGAGGGGTGAAGTGTTGTGTGCAGCTCTCCGTCATCACCTTCCATCTGTAAAGGGAGAGATCTACATGTACAGGGCCGCTGTTACATGTGGATTCTTGGGGAATGATCTTTACTTCAGTTCTTACTCAGGTAAAATTCCATTGACTTCAAAGGAAGTTTTTCATTGGTAAAGACTTTTTTCAACTGACAATGTTTATCACACTTCCCTTGTACTTTTTCCTTATTAAAAATGCAAATCAATTTCACAGATGATCATCTTGAGAAAAACAATTAGTAAGATTCATAGAGGTCAGTCATTAGTCGAGAACTGTATGTGCTGAGCACAGAACTCATTTGTTTTTGTTTTTCAGGCACTGCAAATGGATGTAAACAAGCTGAATATCACATTGCTTCGGATATTCCGCCAAGGAGTGGCTGCAGCTTTAGGACTGTTACCACAGCAAATTCATATCAACCGACTCATTGTAAGTACCAAGAATTTTGTATAAGAGGAATTACCAGGTAATTTCAGTTACATTAAATTAGCTTTGGTACTGTTATGGAAAAGTCCAATAGACTGTGAGTGAAAAAAGATCCCCTTTCTATAGTTTTTTAAACCATTCTATAGAACATAATAGAAAATTACATCCCTGTTATCACATGGTTCAAAAAACTTATGGAAATGAATTATCTATTAAATTTTAGCATAATTCTAGAATTATTTCTAGAGTAAATTCTATAGAACTCTCTTTGTTTCATCCAAGGGTTTTAAAAGAACTGGCCAAGGAGATCTCTTGACTGGAAAAATTGATTTTTTTTTCAATAAATCTTGTAACACTGTGTTTGTCACAGAGGTCTGGAGGAAAGCAAATGTTGCACCAATATTTTAAAAAAGTAAAATGGATGATCCAGATTATAGTCCTGTCAGCCTGACATTAATCCCTGGTAAAATAATGGAATGGGTGATCTGGGAGTTGATTAATAAACACTGCAAGGAGAGTAATATATTTCATGCCAGTCAGCACAGGTTTATGGAAAATAGATCCTGTCAAATTAACTTGATATTTCTGATAAGAGTACAAATTGGACTGATAAAGGTTATAGTTTTGATGTAATAGACTTCTGTAAGGCATTAGACTTGGTACCCCACAAAATCTTGATCAATAAACTACAACGATACAAAATCAACATGGCACACATTAAATGAAATAAGAACTGGTTAAATGAGAGATCTCAAAATGTATTATAAATGGGGAGTCTTCATTAAGATGCTGTGTTTCTAGGTGGGTCCCACAGGGATAGGTTCTTTCTTGGCCCTATGCTATTTAACATTTTGATCAATGACTTGGGGTGGGGGTAAGAGAGACATAAAATTATCACTGATAAAGTTTGCAGATGCCACAAAGATTGAGGGAGTGGTAAATAATGAAGAGGACAGGTCACTGATGCAGAGACATCTCGATGGGTTGGTAAACTGGGCACAGGCAAACAATATGCATTTCAATGTAAGGTCATACATCTAGGAGCAAAGGATGAAACCCATAGGTACAGGACGGGGGACTCTATCTTGGGGGATCAGTGACTATCCATGATCCTCAAGTCTTTTCCAGACAATCAGCTTAATATGAGCTCGCAATGTCACACTATGGCTAACAGGCCTAATACGATCCATGGATAGAGCTATCCATGGTCGTGCCGGTGTGTGCAAATGGCTCCCATGCTTCTGGACAGGAGTCCTTTCCATGCAGCGGTTTGCGTCTCCTGTCTGGGAGCATGTGAGACGCTTGCACACACGAGCAAGACCAGGGCAGGGCTGGGGGTGGTATATCGATGTCGGAGGAGCTGCCGGCACAGGGTGCTGGCTCCTGGGAGCAGAGGCTCAGCATGCTGCTGGTTTCATTGTTGCAGTTCCTGGTAGAGCCCTGCAGCTCCGCAAATACCAATTTATATCTGCGGATATCCATATCTGTGGAGATGGATTTTGTATCCGCGTAGGGCTCTATCCATGGATGTATAAACACAGGAATATTGACGAGTAGGGAGGTTATATTACCTCTGTGTTTGGCACTGGCGTAACCACGATTGGAATAGTGTAGTGTCAAGTTCTGTTGTCCACAATCCAAGAAGGATGTTGAAAAATTGGAGAGGGTTAAGAGAAGAGCCACAGGTATGATTAAAGGATTGGAAAATATGCCTAATAGCAGTGGGCCCCAAACTTTTGAGGACTGTGCCTACCTTACCCCTGTCAGCTCCCCCCTACCTTCCCGCCACAGCTGGGAGTGGGGTGCAGCTTGGGGGGACATAGACAGGAGTAAGGGGGCCGAGGCTGGGGCCACAGGAATGAGACTGGGGATGGGGACTGAGCCAAACCCAGGGATGGGGCCGGGAGCAGAGTTGCAACCAGGCCCTGGTGGGGGCCAGCAGCCAGGACCACTGCCAGGTGCGTCTCCATTCCCGGCCCCACCCCCAGCCTCGGCCCTGGGTGGGAGCGGAGCTACAGCCAGGCCCCTCAGCCAGGCGTGGAGCTGCACCGAGGCTGGGGACGGGGCCAGGCGCAGGGCTGGGAGCTGGGGTCATGGCTGGGGGCAGGGCTGGAGCAGAGCTCAGGGCAGGGAGGGGCTGGGTGGCACTTGCTCCCCACCCCCAATGGGAGCTGGCCTGGACCTGCCATGCCCCCCAAAGGTCCCACCAAGCCCCCCTGGGGGGAGTGCTCACCACACTTTGGGGACCTCTGCCTTATAGTGAGAGACTCCAGGAGCTCCATCTATTCAGCTTCATAAAGATAAAGTTAAGGTGGGACTTGATCACAGTCTTTAAGTACCTACATGGGGACAGAAATTTGATAGTAGAGGGCTCTTCAGTCTAGCAGACAAAGTTAAAACAAGATCTAATGGCTGGAAGATGAAGCTAGACAAACAGACTAGAAATAAAGTGCAAATTTTTAATAGTGAGGGCAATTAACTATTGGAACAATTTACCATAAGTTGTGGTGCATTCAGCATCACTGATCATTATGATATATATAATATATACATACATATACATACATATACATCATGATATACATATTGAGATAGAACGACGGGTTTCAGCAGATCATAACCTTTCCTGTGATCCCTTACATGGCATGATTTATATGCACTATCACAGTTTTACACAAATGATGAATATGGGGGTTACAGGGCACTCCCCTGAGGTATAGAGTGTCACACTACTATACTATATAAAGTACTTAAAGGTTAATGTTAATGGCTGACTGTAGGAATCTATAACTGTTGTTTTCCACAGGGCATTTCTGCCATTAAACAGAAAAGCCATACAATCTGTGTGTTGCTAGCATTCCATTATTGTTCCAAGTGAGGGTAGCTTTTTTCAGGCACGGTGTGGGCTGAATATCAGTGAAGAGGATTGACAGGTTCGATATAAATGTATTTCCTAGTAGGATAGGATTTTATATGCCAAAAGGGATCAAAAATACCTTTCAAATAATGTCTTTGTGAGAGGATCACACGAGCTGTACAAAAGGAAAGATCAATAGCAATGCAATGACATTCTTTTCATTTTCTTTAGGAACGTCATTCATGGCAGGGAGTGCTCAATCTTCTTGTCCCCCACATTAACCAAAATGTTAAAGTTATAAGGCATACACAGTGAAAAGTGCAACTAAAAGAGGAACTTTCCTTATGGGTCCTCAAATACTCTGGCATAACATGTCGTGTAGCAGCTTTCCTAATGTGCTCTGAGGATCCTGGGTAATTGAGAGCATGCTGCATATTGTGTTTTCCCATTGACTCCGTGGTTTCTTACTTTCTCTTTTAATTTGTGGTTTGAGGGTAGACATATTAACATTTTGCCCTTACACCTTGCCCAGAACACATTAGAAACATTAATTAATATTAGTCTGCTCAATACCCAGGGTGAGGAAGGTATTAATCTACCCATTTTCTATATGGATAAAATGGGGCACAAAGAGGTTATATGATTTGGCCAAGATCACACAGCGAGTCAGTAGTCACACACATTAATAATGTAACTGAAACATCCTTACTCCCATTCCTCTTGCTATTACAACTAGACAGCAGTTCCCTCGATACAACACTGCTTGTGAGCAAAGCCCTACATTAACAGAAGGTATAAAGTCCTTTCTGTAAGCAAAGGAGAGCCTACCCTAAGGGAGGCACTAAAAGGCGGGAAAAGCACCTCCTCAGCAAGCTCCCCCTCTCCACAAACCCCATAGAAACCCCTCCATTGGGGCTATAGGGTTCTGACTCTGTGAATGGGACAGGAAAAAGAGGGTGGCGGATCTCCTCTGGAATCTCTTGCCCCCCCAAAACCACAGAGTAATAATCTGTGGTAAATTACACTGGTTCCCCTTCTGCAATCTGGAAACAGCCCTGCTCTAGGGGCATCTGTGGTGGTGGAGCTGCTGGCAGCCTGCCTCTTGCAAGAGCTGTAGGGTCTGGGGCCTAGTAGAAGATGGGAAAGAATTCATGGCAATATGGAGGCAAGGAATCTCCATGAATGTGCTCTTTCATCTGGCTAATCCACAAGATCTATGGGTTTGTGGGGACTGAACTCCTGTCAATTGTGTTCTGGGGAATGGTGAATTCTGCTTCCAATGAAGAAATCAATGGAAACTATAAAAGTTTATCCTAAGTAGGAGCACAACCCTGTAGGAGAAAATGGCAGCCTCTGTGTATGCTATGGTTTCTATGGAGGTCAAATTTAAGCTAATTATCCTTGAACATGTTAAATCTGATGTCTGTGAAGTTATACTTCTGACTGTAATGGCTCAATAACTTAAATATAGCAAGGTCATATTTGTTTCTTCATAACAATGAAAGTAGTGAAGGAGGATGAGTATACTTCCTGAAAAAAACCCAAGATTATTCCAGTTTTAATTAATTTATCCCCATCCCGTAACAATAAATTGCAAGATATCAGAAATGCAAGCAGGCTTTTCTGTGGAGTCAACACAACTTCCAGGCCGACTTTTAGGGTCCTGTCACATTGCTGTGGCATCTAATAGCATGACATTGCAATGAGAATCTTGTGCCTCAGAGTCACATAAAATTGCAATGTGTTGACATTGGATTGCAAAGTAACAACAAAACACCAACATGTCACGATGCAAAGCTGTTTCGCTGAAGGACAAACATCTAAAGATGGTGACTTTAAGGTGAGGATAATCTAATAGGCAGTGAGAGAGAAAAAACACAGCATATACTATATTTTTTTTATCGTCCATCCTGTGAAGTTTAAATTGCTCGAAATGGAATGTGAGTGGAGAAAGAGAGCAAGCGAGCAGTTGCAATCCTCCTTACACTATATTTTTCATTTTTTAAAATATGATTAAAAATTGTGGCTGGCAGGAATGATTCAGAATCAAATATTTTATATGATTTGTGTTATCTAGGGGAAGAAGAACTGCGTTGAGCTGTTCGCGTCTCCAGTAAATCGAAAACCAGGAATTTCTGACGCACTTCCATCTGAAGAGGTGTTGCGTTCGCTTAATATCAATATTCTGCATCAAAGTTTATCCCAGTTTGGAATTACAGAGGTTTCCCCAGAGGTAGGTTATCATGTGCCTAACATATTAGCGTTTACTGTAAATTAGTCAAGTCTAAATATAATTATTAAGGCCTGCGTGAGTTCTTAGGCTAAGGTACTGATACTGAGGAGAATGTATGGCTAATAAAAGTTGTTTTTATTATTACTGCAAGGCAATAATAAAAAATAATCCTGTTAAATAATTTAAATAAAGCTTGAATGGATCATATAATCATTCAGGCTATGGCTACATTACCACTTATGTCGGCATGATTTATGTTGCTTAGGGGTGTGAAAAATCCACACACACCCCGAGCAACATAAGTTACACCAACATAAGCACTCGTGTGCTCAGCACTATGTTGGTGGGAGAGCTGCTGACATAGCTTCTGCCGCTCACAGAAATGATTTTATTATACTGATGGGAGAGCTCTCTCCTGTCGGCATAGAACATCTTCACCAGCCATGCTGGAGCGATACAGCTATATTGGTACAGCTGCACCACTGCACCGCTGTACATATAGACATGGCCTAAGAAACTTTGGTCTCTTATGTGTGAGTTGGCTGATCTGAAGACTTCTGTGAAGACACAAATAGAATTCAGATTTCATGATAATTCTCCACTTCAAGTCCAACCTCCCACTTGGTCCATACAGGGTTAAACTGTGTCTTGAATGGCTTTGGGAGCATTGTATTTGTTTATTTTATCTATTGCTGACTTTGTTTTCTGGGAGTGAGAGATTTGAAAGTTTTCCCACTTTATTTTTTTTACCTAGCCCAAAAAAGAGAGAGCCCTTAAAACATCTTGCTATTTTTTATTACTACTTTTATTTAAAAACAGGACCAGCACTGCCACATCGGCAGTGCTCTGCGGACATTGTGTTTGGACATATATTTGACTGTGAGTTTTGCTCGTGACACCAAAGGAAATAATAATTAAAGAAAAAAGGAAAGGAAGCCACTGAGTTCACACACACATCAGGCTATAATCAAATCACTTTGGATCTTGTTTGGTGCTTGGAAGCCCATAATTACACATAAAGCCCCTTGGACTCTTTGTGAGGTCAATTTCATGAACGATCTCAAAACAGTTAATCAAAAACAGATTTTCCTGTGCAAATTTCTATTTTGATAAGAGAACAGTTTTTGGTCAAAAAAACATTCTGAACAAAAAACTTTGACCAGCTCCAGTCCCCCCTCCCCACCGCAGTCCCGTTGATTCCTATGCCAAGCAAAGGATCAGGGCCTTTATGTCCAGGCCTGTGTGTGAGCCATTGCTGAGTGCATAGTGGGTGCTATACTAACCTACATAGTTGCTGCACTGCCATTTTTCTACCTCATTTGAAAGTTTTAATTCAGTGTAAAGTGCTGCAATATATTGCACTTTTCATACTGAAAATATAAAAAACAAGTTATAATGAGCAAAGTCATATGTGTTTCCTACAGGAGGTAAATTATGGAAATGAAAGGGTTTTCACTGTGCAGATACTGAGGTTATAGGACACTGAGTTATAGGATCACAAAGTGAAGCTAAGCAGTCCTGTCCTAATGTCAGATCTGTTCATAACAACTCCAATCAGCTACCCGGGCTGCAGCCCGGAAATACTTTCTTTAAATGAGAATTTACTTTAGTGCTGAAGTGTCTGAATTTGAGAGATATGATTATCTGTTCCAAATACTTCAATTACAAATAACAATTCAAATAGACAAGGGAAGAAAGCATATGTGAATAACTCCTTATGAATGGAGAAATTATTTCAAACTCGGAGGGACTGTCTGAAAAAACAAAGTGCTGACTTTGAAATCTCACCTATGTTACATGAAATAGTAAATTGTCATTCCTCAATTTCAGTAGTCTAGAACTACTAGGTATTTGAATTCTCTTTCTGTCAATCAGATAAATGTAGCCAATACAAAGTTAAAGGTTTCATGGAGTTTTCTCCAGAATTCTTCATACAAAATAGCTCATAAAGTCAGGTGGGTTTAATGCTATTGGGAAGACAAGAGCATTATTTGAATGTCTTTATTCCATTTTTAACAGATTACATAAATAAGGCCCTGATCCTGCAATGACTTACACATATGCTTATCTTTACATGTGTAACTAGTCCCACTGTCTTCAGTGGAACTTCTCATGTGTAAGTCTTTGTAGAAACCAAGGACTAAAAGACAGCTACATTTAATCTTCACCTCCCAGCCATGTTAACTGACCAATTTTTCACGTATCCCTAAATCCACCCAAAGAACAAATGTTTACAGGACAGAGGCAATAAGGGGGTATAACCCAGAGTCGCACCAATTTCTGTGGTCCCCAGGCTTTACTTATGCTCCTTACTGACTGCAGCCAGTGTGTTGGAAGCATCTTTTGAGAATGGTCAACTTTCTGCCCATGCCTTGCACAGAGTGCTTACTGGTCAAGTGCTTCTTCTCTCCCACCTCTCTCTATTACCAGAGGTCAGGAGTTCATTTCCTTTGTCCCTGAGAATGGTCCACAGGAGTGCCTTAATAACAGGTTAGGTCCAAAGTTATCATAGAGAAAAAAAAATTATAAAAAAACCCGAGGGCTTGTCTGCGCACTAGCTTGAACCAGTGTAGATAAACCAGAGCAGACATACATAACCCCCTACATAGACATTCTTGAATCCATTTAGAAATTGTTTATATCAATTTAGCTTAAATTGATTCCATACTAACTCAAGCTATATTGATACAAACTATTGCTAAACAGACGTAAGAGTGTCTACAGAGGGTATTGCACCAGTTAAACTAAATTGGTGCAAGTTTGTGTGTAGACAAGCCCTGTGAGAAAATCAAAGCATTACATTATACCGCCACTTAGCTAGTGACATATGTTATACTTCCAGTTCATTTAATCAGCACACCCTTGCATCTTTAAGTTTCAGTGTCTGTCTCTGCTGACAGGCTTTTTTTTTTTCTTACCATCTCCGACTTTCTGCTCTCAATAAGGAGGACTGTACCAGGAAAGCTTTTGTCTCTAGGAGCTTAACAACTAAGCTGTTTTAAATTAACTTAATTGTTTATAGCTCCATCTTATCAGTTTTCCTGGACCTCAGAACAAATAGTCCTGAACAATTGACACTGTCTCACAAATTATTTTCTTATCATAGACGTGAAGTGACTCAGCTACAATAGTCCAGAACCCCTGCTATCATAATTACAGAAGAGTTTAAGTAAGAGTTCTGCTGTCCTTCCTGCTCCGCATTAGAATCACGGGAACAGACTTCTTTCGTTAGGCGAACGTAGTATTTCGGTGTTCCAGAATGGCATGACAGTCAGTGTTAGAGCTGTGGTGTGTAATTTCTGCCATTTTATAGACATTACCTGACGTTTCAAAATGGTTTAGATCTGACTTTGAGAAAAACAAAATCAGGAGAAAATGTGCCCTGCATTTGTAATGGAGAAGAATTGCGGTAGACTCAACTACTTATATAATAAGTTCTACCATTTAAAAAAAAGCTCTGCTGTTCCATTAACGTACTAAAAATAAAGTAATTAAAGTCCTTCAGCCAGTAATTCAAAAATTGTGTTACCTAGTTAACTCTCTAGTTTATTTCGTCTTTAGATGGGGAGGTACAGGGCAGAATTTATTTACTGATGAAAGGGCAGCTCAGCTGATGCTCAGTGAGCTCCTGCTTTTAATCCAGTTTTCCACGTGGGATGTCTGAAACACAGGAAGGTTGTCAGGTAACCTCCCCAAGGTCAAACAGTTAGTTTATAGCTTATGGGCCAGTGCTGCAGCTGCTCTTAACACGGAATTCCCATGGCTGTCAATAGGAGTTCAAAATGCAGGGCAGCTGCAATGTTGGGCCTTAAGCCAGCATGAAGACCCAGGCCTATCCTGTAAATATTAGATGAAATGACCTCCTCACTGCCTTGAGGTAACTGAATTGCACGAAACAAAGAGTGAAAGCAGTGAATTTATTGTTGTTTAAATATGGTTAAGAACAATTTCAGCAGAAATAATTGGCTAGTACGCCAGTGTACCATTGAAAATGCTTCAATTTTTTGAGTGGTTCACTGCAACAAGGTGATTTATAATTCGTTTTCAGCCTGTGGACACATACAGAGCCCTTAGGGTCAGGTTTTGAAACCAAGTGCTCACATTGCTGAGCAGTTTCCCACCCAAGTACTCTCATTGATTTTAGTGGGTGTACTGTGTGAGTTTCATTTTGCCATCTGGTCTTCAGTGCTGTGACAGACTGGCATCTCAACAAAAGAATATTCTTGTTAATGAAGTATTTTCTAAGTCAATAGATAGGATGGTTAATTTAGGGGTACTTTTTAAAAAAAAATTACTATCAAATACTTATCTGTGTGTGCTGTATTCTATAAAGCTACATTCTGTGAATTACACAGACTAGGCCCTGAATGCTTCTGTCCCTCTCTACAACTAGAGGGAAGCAAATCTGTGTCAAATCAAAACAGCAGCAACTGCTCTCAGTTATGGGTCCCTCTGTCCCTGGAGTCCATGTTCCCTCCAGTGCATACAAACTCCTTTGCTTGAATGCTACCTGAGCAGGGCTTTCACTGTTTGGGAGGGCTCTAGGTCAAAGGGGTTTATGAAGGTGTGTAGCATTGCTCAATTTGGCAAGGTCCCAGGAGACCTGGCAGATTTCAGAGCATGCTAGTATACCCAATGACAACATAGCTCCAAACCATGCCCAGGGATCAGCATGGAGCAGAAGGCCCTATTGAGTTTGCAGACCACCCCACCACCCCCCATGAGACTCCTGAACCTTTCCCTCTGTGGTGATCAGGTGACTCCAAGTCTTTAAAGTCAACCTCGTAGAATATTTGCTATAGGGCTTCCTGGGTCTTCATTAGGGACATGTCCATACTTGCAACTGTGTGCAGAGTACAGACACTGCATGCCCAGCAGGTATGGATATAAGTAGCAGTGTAGACGGAGAGGCACTGCTTAGGCAAGTAGAGAAGAAACACACCTGAACCCCCAGGGTATGTATCCTGCACAGTTCTCTATGGGTATGCCTACACTCCAATTAAACACCTGTGGCTGGCCCATGTCAGCTGACTCAGGCTCCCGGGGCTCAGGTTAAAGGGCTGTTTAATTGCAGTGCAGACATTTGGGCTTGGACTAGAGCCTGGGTTCTGGGGCTGCAGGATCCCAGAGCCGTAAACATCTGCACCACAGTTGAACAGCCCCTTAGCCTGAGCCCCTGGACCTTGAGTCAGCTGACACAGGCCAGTTGCACAGTGCCTCCCATGTCTACACCGCTGTTTTTAGCAGTGAAGTATCCCCCTGCCTCCCGACCCTGCTGATGCCTTTCCCTGCCGCAGTGAAAGCCTCCAGCAGCAGGGAAAGGCTCCAACAAGAGGGAGGTGGCAGGGAAACGCTCCAGAAGCTCCCCACTGCCAGAGCCTTTCCCCGCTATCTTCCCCCTGCTGGAGCTTTTCACAGCCACATGTAGCTACACACAGCAGTGAGTGTGGATGGAGCTTCCTGTTCACTGTGGTGTGTGGCTACATGTATCCTACATGCTGCACAAGTGTAGACAAGGCCTAGGAAAGAAAGTTTGTTCTTAACTCAAGTTGATTAAATTGAGGAAAATCATAGTGAAGACAAGGCAATTTTTAGTTTTCACATGAATTAGCTGGTTAAGTTACAGATTAGGCTCTCTACAGGGCTTTTCTATGAAAGGGGAGCATTGAGACTTCGGAAATGCATATTGAAGACCTGATTTAAATACTTTCTTTTCTCTCAACTTGACAATTTTATTCAAGAAATACAATAAAGAAATAGACCGAGATTAGGAGTGTGACTTTCTGTATTAATATGTACAACTTAATTTCTTTCAAGTCTATTTGTATGTAATCTTTTTCCCTTTGAAACACACAAGTGAAGATTGCATTTGCTGCAAGTATATACATCATATTCTGAATAATGTATTACAGTTGGACTGAGGATTCTATTAGAACCAAGTTACAATTAAGCTTTTTTCCATTTGAAAATATCACCAAAATCTTATAATTTCATATTCCAACCAGGCTTTCTCACTGCAATAAAGACAGAATAAACATTATTTGTTTTTTATTTTATATTTCCCAACAGCTCTGCATTTTTCAGCATACAGAGCTGCTTTAGAAATGTAATATCATTGGGAGTCCCTAAAGTTAGGAAATTGTTTGAAGTACAATGAGAATTTAATATAGGGGGAGGGGTTGTTTTTCTTTAGGTTAGAATGTCAGGGCTTTTCAGCTTATTAATACATCATGAGATTCTGTTTGCACCTGTTTTCACGTCTGAGTAAGGTGTAGATAGTACATAGGCTAGTTTGTAGGTGTTGTGGGAGGAGACGGAGCAAAATGAGACAGCAAGAGCAATTTCCTCAGCACACTTATGAGTACTACCCTTTTACCTGATGGGCCAGGTAGTTTCCAAGAAAGAATGAGTCTTGTTTACTTAGCTTAAGACCAGTCCATTGCATCTGTGGGAAGATTACTTCAACAGTCGCTAAGAAGATCTTAAATCATCTTTGGGTGTGTTAGGATTATTGTGGCAAACACGTATAGTTCAGCCGGTTTGCTTATTTGAGATAGCCAGGGAACTAGCAGCGGTCAGAGCCATATACTATGGAATGTGTACTATAACAAATCTGAACTAATGCATAGTGCCTGATAAGAACTCTTTAATCTGCACATGATATTGTAGAATATCAAACTCTTTTTTTTTTTTTTAATGAAGAAAAATGTTTTGCAAGGCCAGCATGAAGCGGACAAAATCTGGAGCAAAGAAGGATTTTATGCAGTTGTCATATTTCTCAGCATCTTTGTCATTGTAGCAACATGTTTAATGGTAAGTCTGTTGCTTTACCTTCTTTCTGTTTTCATTTATTTATTGCTTATATCAGTTTGAAAGACCGAGTCCTGCCTCCTTTATTCCAAGAGGGCTTTCATAAAATAGTCAGAAGCTCAGCCTCTAAGTAACAGTAAGTAACTCTGATAGTGTTGGGAGGCCAAAGCCTGATGCGTAATAGAAATACTTATTATGTTTAGAATGTTTTATATCTGATATAAAATATCACTAATGTAAGCTTCAGAAATAATGGACATTTAACCATGCACAATAATCATGCAGTAATTTAATTGAGGGCTTCTACTAACATGATAAACCATGAGAGTGAAGCCTAAGTGATGCTTTACGGAGACCACAGAAGCCCTGAATGTCACTACGGATTTCTAGTGTATTTTATTTCTTATATTATGTGGTAATAAAAAACACAACATTGATTTTATACATGGTAAAATGGTATTAGCACTGTGTAACAATATAATTACAATAAAATATGAATTTGACATTGAAAATATTGATATTACCACTATTCAAAAATGTAGTTAGGGATAAGTGTGTTATTAAACTGCTCTTTTAACATGACGTCTGACATGTGATGCAGTATATGTCTGGTGGCCGGGTGTCTAGCCACTGGATGTCCAGTGAACATCCTTGCCAATGAACGAACACTCCAATGAATGAAATTCAAAAAAATTTAAAGGGCCCTGAGTGCATGTTGACACTGGAGGTATTAAAGGGACACTCTGAAATCTTTTTCAATTTGATTTTGTTTAAAAAAAAAAGGAAACTGTCAATTATAGCTTCAGAATCTGAATCCTTCCCACATTGTTAAGGCACAAGCAAGGCTCCACCATCCCTGGGGCTCCAGGGCCATTTTTTGCATGTCCTCTATGTTGTTAAGTTCCATAAGTTTTCTCTCTCCGAGTAGTGTTCAGTGGAGGGATTCTTTTGGTTTGCCCCACTTTAATGTTCCTCCAGCTGCTCAAGAATGTGTTCATTCTTAACACATGTCCCAAATATTTCCATCTTCTTTTCTGGATAACTTTACAGATAAGGGATTGTTGAACTCTGATGAATTTTGGCACTATTCATTCAATTGAATACCCAGTACTTTTCAAACATACTTGCTTTCAAGGGCATTTAGATGTCTGTCTATATACCTTTGGTGGATTTGCAGCTTTTACATCCATATGTTAAGATAAAAATAACATTTGAGATGAAGATTTGTAGGTCGGTCTGTAAATTATAGATTTTTTAATGACAAAATCTTACTTAAGCTGGTAAAGCTTCTCTGAAGTTGTGGGGGAAGGGGGATTCTTGTTTTTTTCCATCTGACAAACATTAATCCTCCCTCTTCCCCTCCTCACCCCTCATTTCTTATGGAGAATAAGACATATTACATCATCAAAGAGGTCACTGTAACTCCGGAAACAGGATGTGATAACTTTTTCTGTCTCTGCTGCCTAGCTGTTCACTTTGTGGAAGCAGAGTACACCACCTTGGACACCTTCTCCGTCTTCCTCCTTTTATCTACATAATCTCGAGTGCATAAGTTTAACACACATAAAATGGATGCACTCACCAATTCTGCAAGCTACAAATGTTGGGCTTTTAATAGGGTACCCAAAATGATCATTTTGGAATTATACTGCAGCTGCATATTTTATCCCTAAATGGGAGTGTCAAAGGTGCTGTTGGCCAAATCTGGATCTTGATTACTTGGAAGTGCCTCTTAAAATGTGAAGTGGAAACTAATTAGATGGGTGTGCAATAGTGGTTAGTGCAAGCTAATTGAATTGTCTGTGTTAATCCTTTGTTCTATGGAATTATTATCGAAATTATAAAACAGTCCAACCTTTTCTCTTAATTGGGTTTTACAAATGATATTTAACTGCACAATTTTTACACTGACAGAAGACTGTACATTAAAAGTCTTTACATATTTTATTTTTAATTTCTCTGGAATTTATTAACGAACTGCAATAAGAAAACTATCAAGCCTTTATTTTATTATGCAGTGTATTGCTATATACAGTAGTATTATGTAGTAACATGAGCTAAATTCAGACCAGTAAATTGTTCCTCCCAGGCCACCCATTTATTTCTGTGTCCCCCCCATCACCAGAAGAACTGTGCTCTTTGCATCTCAGAAGGGATTCACCACCAGTGGTCCTCTTCTGCAGCCCAGGCTATGATCTAATTTCTTCTGGGAGCTCCATACATCATTTATAACCTGTTAAGTAACAGACCAATTAAGTGTAACTATTTAACAATGCTATTCTAAGGAGAACAGGCCTCTCTGATTTTTATTTTTAATAGATAATGGTTTGTTGTTACACTAACCATTTTTAGAGTACAAGTTACTTGTAGAGCTGGTTAACAAATGGGATAATTTTTTATTAAAAAAAAAAGTGTCCCTTTTTCTTGTCAAAAGTTTTCAAATTCTAAAATTTGAAAAACGGAATGACTTTTTTCACACACAAAAAAAGAAAAGACAAGAAAAATTTGACCCTTTTTTGTGTAAGTTGTGAGAGTCAACATTTTTGACTGGCCCTATTTGTTTATGAAATTTAATTTGCCATTCATTATTTTTGCAGCGTGTGTCTTACCAAAATCATGGGGGGAGAAGGGGTTCTGCCAGTTGATTGAATTTTAGAAACACTTAAATCAGGAGAATATTGAACAACAGGAAATTCACTTGTCCTGTTAAAAATTTTCACAACTGATCATTTGTTCTAAAGTTTGTGCAGCTTTTAGACTTCACAAAATTTTCAGGATATTCAAAAAAACTATGATTGTAGGAATATACACAAATAATTTATGACTCCATACATCAAAGAAAACCAAACTTGGCCTTTTTATTCTTGAAAACATAAGATTAATTTTAAAAATACTGCATCAGCTCTTATGTTCAATGCTTAGTAGAATTGCTGAGGGAATAGTAGGAGATTAACCAACTATTTCTAGCCAGTCCAAGGGTTAGTTTCTCTTTCTAGGAGGCCTCATTCAATTTTTCTTAAGTAAGGTTTATTGAGTGACTTAAGCAAAATCAAAACAATATACTTTTATTCTGAAGTAAGAGTGTCCCCACACATTCATGCACTGAAATAACAAAAGATATGAGTTAAAAATCAATTGCCTGTGAAAGTTAGGCTCTCTTTTGAGGTATTCTGGGCAGAAACAGAAGGTGTGAACTTCAGTGTATGTAGATTAGGCCTACTCATCACTCCATGTGGACCCAAGCAAGGAGGCAACAGGAAGAGGAGTTGCATTCCCATTGAGCTATGGGTCTACACCAGGGTCCCCATATATGCAAAATTTAAAGATGTCCCACTGTGTCCTAGAAGGCAGCTCTTTAAAGATTAGGGATTTTTCTTCATATTTTTTAGTCATCCTGTATCTCTGTGCTAGTGTGTACTGTTTATCCTAGTGTACCGAGGTGGCTGTAGAGAGCTGCCTTTCCTTAGCTCTTGTGTGCTATAACTGGGTCAGACACCTTATGACATGAAGACCTTGTCCATGCTCAACCTTGAACTGAGTCTAAGCTTTCTTTAAAAATGGTTGTAACTAAATTGGTTATTTTGCATAGTTAGAGCCAAACGGTTTTTAAAACCATTTTTCAAAACCCAGAATGCCTTTTTAACCATGTCTTTGATATGATTTTTTTAGCTGAAACCATGTCTAAATGAAGACCAAACATGGTTCCTTAACTCATTTCACAGCCTGTTATGGGTGGGATCTAAATTTACTGGGTTGGGTTTTTTCTATGCTCAAATAGCAGAGTATTGGAGAGAGGTAGGAAATTATGCTAGTCTAGATGGACCCCAAAGACCTAACTGACTGTGCCTCCAAATGAGACATCACATTGAAAGAAAGCAATGTAAATATGTGATTTAAAATGTTGTGCCATGAATGGCCGAGTGATATTCCCATAATCAATTATCTAGGAGTTATCTGAAAGCATAGAAGCCCAAAATGATTTGTAGGAGGAAAGTGGTTAGAATATCTCAAACACCTGTATTTATTTATCCAGTATACCTGTTGAGTTTTGTAATATAATTAGGGCTATTTTCCTCCAAAGTGAGGAGGACCAAATCTTGCTCACTTTACTGATGTGATTTATTCCCTAACTCAATTCAATGAATATAGTGTTTACATATGTTACTGAGGCCTGCCTAATGGGTGAATTACCTCATAAATGGGACAATTCCAAGCTCACACTGAAGTATTAATCTTTGAATATTACCATGAAAATGGATGTATAAGATATATCCAGTCACACATATTGGGCTAGGCAGTGACAGACCCTGGCACAGGGGCTTGAGTGAGAGTACTCATGGAGCCTCACTGAGTGGAAGCACCATAAAAGTTCCTGGATTTGTGGCAAAGGGAAGTAGAAGCAATACATTATGTTCCTTGATTACTCAGGAGCTTGTGGAATCCCCTGCAGACTCTGCAGGACAGAGGGATCTCCTAAGGTCTGGGAGAATGAAAAAAAAACACACTGAGTTGGAGAGTGCAAAAATATACTTATTTTGTCTTCTGATAGTGGGACTCACTTTAAATTATTTATAGCGCCTGGAAAAGAAATATAGTATGGTTGTTACTAGGACTGTCGATTAATCTCAGTTAACGCACGCGATTAACTAAAAAAATTAATCTCAATTAATCGCAGTTTTAATCGCACTGTTCAACCATAGAATTGTATTAAATATTTTAGATGTTTTTCTACATTTTCAAATATATTGGTTCCAATTACAACACAGAATACAAAGTGTACAGTGCTCACTTTATATTTTTATTACAAATATTTACACTGTAAAAATGATAAACAAAAAATAGTATTTCAATTCATCTCATACAAGTACTGTAGTGCAATCTCTTTATTGTAAAATTGCAACTTACAAATGTAGATTTTTTTATGGTTACATAACTGCATTCAAAAACAAAACAATTCAAAATTTTAGAACCTACAAGTCCACTCAGTCCTACTTCTTGTTCAGCCAATCGCTAAGACAAACAAGTTTGTTTACATTTACGGGAGATAATGCTGTCCACGTCTTACTTACAATGTCACCAGAAAGCGAGAACAGGCGTTCGCATGGCACTTTTGTAGCTGGCATTGCAAAGTATTTATGTGCCAGATATGCTAAACATTCGAATGCCCCTGCATGCTTCGGCCACCATTCCAGAGGACATGCTTCCATGCTGATAGTGCTTGTTAAAAAAAAAATAGTGTTAATTAAATTTGTGACTCCTTGGGGGAGAATTGTGTGTCTCCACCTCTGTTTTACCTGCATTCTGCCATATATTTCATGTTATAGCAGTCTTGGATCATGATCCAGCACATGTTGTTCATTTTAAGAACACATTCACTGCAGATTTGACAAAACGCAAAAAAGGTACAAATGTGAGATTTCTAAAGATAGCTACAGCACTCAACCCAAAGTTTGAGACTCTGAAGTGCCTTCCAAACTCTGAGAGGGACGAGGTGTGGAGCATGCTTTCAGAAGTCTGAAAAGAGCAACACTCCGATCTGGAAACTACAGAACCCAAACCACCAAAAAAGAAAATCAGCCGTCTGGTGGTGGCATCTGACTCAGATCATGAAAATGAACATGCGTCAGTCAGCAC
Source organism: Natator depressus (assembly GCF_965152275.1). Lineage (NCBI taxonomy): Eukaryota > Metazoa > Chordata > Testudines > Cheloniidae > Natator > Natator depressus. The sequence continues at coordinate 282,337,753 of NC_134234.1, forward strand.
TGCTTTGGATTATTGAGCAGAACACGTCATCAGCATGGACGCATGTCCTCTGGAATGGTGGTTGAAGCATGGGACATATGATTCTTTAGCGCATCTGGCATGTAAATATCTTGTGACGCCCGCTACAACAGTGCCATGTGAACGCCTGTTCTCACTTTCAGGGGACATTGTAAACAAGAAGCGGGCAGCATTATCTTCTGCAAATCTTAACAAACTTGTTTGTCTGAGAGACTGGCTGAACAAGAAATAGGACTGAGTGGACTTGAAGGCTCTAAAGTTTTGCATTGTTTTGTTTTTGAATGCAGTTTTTTGTACATAATTCTACATCTGTATGTTCAACTTTCATGATAAAGAGATTGCACTAGAGTATTTGTATGAGGTGAATTGAAAAATACTTTTTCTTTTTTTTACAGTGCAAATATTTGTAATCAAAAATATAAAGTGAGCACTGTACACTTTGTATTCTGTGTTGTAATTGAAATCAATATATTTGAAAATGTAGAAAACATCCAAAAATATTTAAATAAATGGTATTCTATTGTTTAACAGCATGATTAATCGCAATTAGTTTTTTTTAATCACTTGATAGCCCTAGTTGTTACAGAGACATGATAGTGCTTCCCTCATTGTAAGTTTCATAGATTTTTTTTTAAATGCTAGAAGGGATCATCTAAAGTGATACAACCACAGCTCAGAAGAGCTTGTTTCTTCTTCCAAAAGCATTAACTCCATAGCTGCTAAAGAGACATAGTGTCAGGGTCCTTTGCAGGCAAAAATGGGGCCCATGTTAGCTTCACAGTCACTGCCAAGCCAGTGTATCTTTGACATGGAACTCCACTGAGGTCAGCAGAGCTGAATCCAGAATTGATGACATTATGAAAAGTAGTTACTACAGATAGCTGATACCCAAGTTTAGCGGGCAATGAGTGGATAGTGGAATCCAGGTTAGATGGAGTTTTTAGATGTTAATGTTTTGGCTATTGTAAAAACACAAGTTTTAAATTTTGAAATGGCACCAGTCCACAATCAGTTGAACCTATTGTGCATCTGTTGGGTTTTATTAAGGATTTAATTTATTGTGTATTTCTTGGTAGAGAAGATTTAAAAAATGTCTCAATCGATAAGAAATCTACTGTCTACCTTCCCCAAGGAAACAAACAAAAACATGACATTTTTGAAACATTTAGAGTCAAAATGAATCCTGGAGTGATTTTTTTGAAGTATTATAAACCTGAAGTGCTGAAATAATAGCACAATAGTGTGGCAAAGGTGACCTTGTAAAATTATTTTATTCTGGTAACAGCTCTTTGTGCAATGAGTTAACAACAAGTATTTTGAGACTCTAAAACAAATTTAGGACATTAGTTAGAGAGAGATGAGTCTGGATGTATCATAAGCATCAGATGATATGTTGCACTATTGTATTTTTGGTGTTAATATTTTGTGAAACTTTTCTATAATTACTTTGTTTACCAGTATTTCTTTCCATACAATGGTTTTGTGACAACTATCTCCCATTATGTTTTATTTATTTCTTTAATAATACAACTGAAGTAACTGTATTAAAAATAATTATTAGTTAGCAATGAGAACTTCTAAGACCTCCTACCTGTGTGCCAGTCATGATTTATATAATAGAAATATTTACCCTTTTTGTTGGAAACACTTCAGCCAATGAGTTGTGGAATCCTTCTAGAAATCATTGATACTATATAGATCAATCCAAGGCATTTTTAATTCTTCCTTGACTTTGTTTACACAGTAGCTGGGATAAAGTTTGATACTCTTTCCTTTCTGTTTCTATAGGTCCTGTACAGATTAAAGGAAAAAATTCAGTTCTCACTGCGACAAGATAAGGAGAAAAAACAGGAGATCCACCTTTCACCCATTCCCCTGCAGACCACTCGGTCTGAGTGCAAGACAGCAAACAGAATGGTCCAACCTGAACAGGCTCCTAAAGCTGTTAATGTCATAGTGGACCCTCAAGGCCAATGTGTTCCTGAGATCAAACCTCCACTCTCTGCCAGTCCATCACCTTTCAAAATGAAACCTGTGGGCCTTCAAGAAAGGTAGGATTATGCCCAGGCACACTCCATATTTACTGTCTCATTTTAAGATCTCGAAGCATAGTTTGATGTGCACCTCCTCCTTCAGAGAAGCACTAAAAGGTGCCCATCCAATACAGTGAGTGCCTTTGACGTACATGTTAAAACACAGGAACGTTGGAGAACACGAAGTAATAATCGACCAAAGCAGCAACACTTCTTTTCCCTTGCACCCTGTCATGCATCATTTGATCATCAGTCACATGAACTGTTTAATCCCTCCCCCATCACACTTCCCACCAGACAGAAATCCCACCCTCAGTTGCCTCAGGATAGGTCTACACTGAAATCGAACACCTGCAGCTGGCCTGTGTCTGGTGACTCAGGCTTGGACTAGCGGTCTGTTTAATTACGGTGTAGATGCTCAGGATTGGGGTGGAGCCTGGGCTCTATGACCCTCCCCCATCACGGGGTTCCAGAGCCCGAGTCAAGCCCAAGCCCAAACCATCTACATCCCAATTAAACAGCCCTGTAGCTAGGTTTGCCAACTTTCCGATTGCAGAAATACCCTCTCTCCCTCGGTCATTTTCACCGGGCTAGGCAGGGGTTTGGGGTGCAGGAGGGAGTGAGGGCTCTGGCTGGGTGTGTGGGCTCTGGGGTGGGGCCAGAAATGAGGGGTTCAGGGTGCAGGGGGGCTCTGGGCTGGGCAGTTCAGAGTGCGAGAGGGGATGCGGGCTCAGGGAGTGAGTTTGGGTGTGGGAGGGGGCTTAGGGCTGGGGCAGGGGGTTGGAGTATGGGAGGGGTTTCAGGGTGCAAGCACCGGGCGGCACTTACCTCAGGCAGCTTCCGGAAGCAACTGACATTTCTCTCTGGCTCCTAGGCAGAGGGACAGCCAGGCAGTTCTGTGCACCGCCCCTGTCCACAGGCACTGCCCCTGCAGCTCCCATTAGTTGTGGTTCCTGGCCAATGGGAGCTGCAGAACTGGAGCTCGAGACAGGGGCAGCACGCGGAGCCCCCCATGGCCATACTTCTGCCTAGGAGCTGGAGGGAAATGCCAGCCGCTTTTGGGAGCCACACAGATCCAGGGCAGGCAGGGAGCCTGCCTTAGCCTTGTTGTGTTGCCAACCGGAATTTTAATGGCCAGTCAGTAGTGCTGACCAGAACCGCCAGAATCCCTTTTCGACCAGGAGCTCGAGTCAAAAACTGGACACCTGGCAACCCTATCCGTAGTCCGAGTCAGCTGACACAGGGAAGCTGCGGGTGTTTGATTGCAGTGTAGACATACTCTCAGGTCACAATTCCAACCTTTTCTTTGCATCCTGCAAAGCCTTAGTGGGCATTGGAGTCGGAGGGCAACTAATGCCTTTGGGTCTGCAAAATGGCTAAAACAAAAGCACAGAGAACTGCCCCATCGACTCTGAAACCTCTCTACCCCAAATAGACCACAGGACGGGGGCAGTGCCATGGCATGGGGGTTGCAACATGGAAGCACCATGTAGGGTATGCCTAGTGCCTTGGTTTTCTTTGGTTTGGCCTTGCACTGCTCTCTGCCATTACCTTGTTCTCCCTCTTTTTTGACTGTTGATTCACTGGCTGAGTATTATTCAAATCCCAGTTTGTGCACTCTCTAGGGCAGGTACTGTCTTCATGGTGTACGAGAGGGCCCTAATCCCTGTCTGGGTTCCTTAGGCATGACTGCAGTATAACTAATCAACATCATCCAGCCAGGAAAGCTTGTTCTGCCCCCTCTCCCTTGATATCACTCATCAAATGGGTGACCCCACTGCCATATTTGGCAGCCAGGGGGGAATCTGTGACTCCACTTCTTTTGGAGGGGATGGAGGTTGGGCAATCGCAGAGAAGCACTATGACTTCTGCCTGCAGGGTTGCCCACTCACACAGAGGTACCACTCTATGTAAAGCTGCTGGGGAATTTTTCGACAAATTGTGTTTTGCCAAAAAAATGCCAATTCATCAAAACCAAAATGCCTCATGAAACAGGGTTGGTTTTGGCAGATCTCCCAACTCAGAAGGGGGGAGCAAAGCTTTGAAATTGGTAACATGGGACATTGTGACATTTTCAAACTAGAAAGATGCAGTTTTTTGAGTCAAAGTGACTTTTTGTTTCAAACTTTTAGTAAATTAAGACCAAAAAGGGGGGAAAAAAACCCAACTGAAATCAAAATGAAACATTCTGAAATTGAAAAGTTTCCATTGATTGGAACCTTTTATTTATTTATTTGGTTGGTTGGTTGGATTTTTGGTTTCTGAAAATTTTCAAGATTTTGACTTTTTGTCAGGATCTGGGACAGGCAAAATTTTAGAAATCTCAAAAATTCTCACTTGGTGGGAAAACCTTTTCCTACCCAGCCCTAACTGGGTGTCTCAGCTGCACTGCTCTGCAGTGCCAGGTCAGGATTTCGCTCTCTAATCTCTCCTCTGATACAGAAGCAAACATTGTTCACAGTTACCACTATTGATGTATCACTGAAACAATTCTGTGGTTTGTCCAGCTTCTTAAAATATATTTTGTTTATGGATAATTCAGTAGATTCTTTGCACATTTTTTACTGCCTCTTTCTCCAGCAAGAATCTTGCTTACCATTTTATATAATAAAGAGTTTTCCCAATAGGCTATGCAGCTAACATTTGCATTTATCAGAGGTATTTAATGTCTCTAATAAAATATATGCCACACATACTCTGGGACTGTAATACCATGATTAAGGCAGTTGAGAAGAAGCATGATTGTCTTCCTGATACCACTGCGATCCCAAATCATCGGTCCATCTGTAGCAGTAGTGGTAAAATAGGAAAGAGAGACAAAATCCTTGCATGACTTTAATTTTTGGGGGGGAGAATAAGGCTTTATTTCCTGCTAACAGAATTTATCAAAATCACATCAAACCTCAGCCTTCATTACCAACTATATATCCTGAAACTACCATTGTTTATTAGGAATCCTTTGTAACAGAGCTCACTTTAAAGAAAGATCAAAACTTGTGTGATATAAGAGTTTCTTACATCTGAACTACGGGCCTTGTGCTGCAGTGATCACTCAGTGTCACAGTCGAGTTGTTGGATGATGGGACAGTGACATCTAGAGGAGGGAGAAAAGATTGCAGTGTATCTTGGGTTTCATTCCTGAGTAGGACGAAAAGATTCCGTTGGAAAGATGGGCACGTTTCTTTCTGCAGCCCTTTCAGTTGCCCGGCTTTGGGTTCTTGTCCTGTATCACTTTTAGCTGAAGGTTTTCAAGTGTCCCTTTAAGCAGCTCCCTATTTCACTGAAGTGGATCTGGAAACACTCATTCAGCAGAATGTTAGCTAAAGCATTCCATTTCAACTTTTGTTCTGGTTTTGAGGAAATGCTATCATGACCATAACAGGCGCTGTACCTCAATAGGTGAATTCTCTTCTCCAGTATTAATAAAAAAAAGGTCTTTCCATATTTGGCAGATGGTAAATGTTTGCCCCATGGAAGAGATGGTGGTTAAAGATATACATGAATGACATAGAGACTGGCTATGTCTAAGCTATGTTTCTTGATTCCTTTTTTCATTCTGGTTATTTAGTGATTCTTGGCAAGGAAGGTGAAGGGCCTTCTTCAAGGCCTTCTGGAATCTTGTAAATTATTCAGCAGAAGGTTCTTGAAAATTGATGTTTGCTGGCATTCCCCTGTTTCCCTAAGTGACAAAGGCCTATTATATTGGCAGCATGCCTGGTCCCATTACTGACCCAACAAGCAGGAGAACTAATGTTCTCCAATAAATGTCTCCTGTGAGGCACTGCAATAGTTCCTTGGCGCTTACACTTTCTCTTCTGTCATATTGCATGCTGCATGATCATTTATTTTTATATTTAAACTCTTATGAATTGGCCTGCAAACCAATATTTTTCCAATGAAAGGGTCAAGCCTAATTTTGATCTCCACTGGTCCAGAGTTAATCTGATTTACACACTGTAACCAAAATCAGAATCTGATGGATAGTGATTTGGTATTTTAAATTGTAGTCTGACTAGTAAAATACTTCTTCTTTTCACGTCCTAGTCACAAACTAGATGTTTTTCCAGAACCGTGCACGATGGCTCTTTCCATTGCTGCAGCGAGATCCTCCTTTGTACAGCTCTCCCCAGGAGTCGGCAAATGAGCAGATGCTCCACAGTGTACACTTCACCGCTCTCGCATGCATTTGTGCATTCAGTAAAGCACTGAAAACCCTATTAGAGCTATTAACAAGTTAAACACAAAAGTGCTGGGTGTCCATTACAAAAGGAGCAAAGGAGATAAGTTACCACACCAGCAAATCATGCATATGATTTACTAGTGGAATTACTCCTTTATCCATCTATTATTAGACCAGCCATACTGGGTCAGACCAATGATCCACCTAGCCCATTATCCTATCTTCTGACAGCAGTTAATGCCAGGTGCTTCAGAGGGAATGAACAGAACAGGGCATCCCCTTTTGTCCACTCCGAGCTTCTGGCAGCCAGTGACTCACAGAGCATGAGGTGCATCCCTAACCATCTTGTCTAATAGCCATTGATGGACCTAGCCTCCATGAACTTATCTAATTCTTTTTTTGAACCCATTTATAGTTTTCATCTTCATGACATCCCCGGCAGTGAATTCCACAGATTGACTGTGAGTGGTGTATAGATGTGCTTCCTTTTGTTTGTTTTAAGCCTGATGCCTATTAATTTCATTGGGTGAGTCCTTGTTTGTGCATTATGTGAAGAGGTAAATAACAGTTCCTTATTCACTTTCTCCATAACATTTATGATTTTATAGACCTCTGTCATATCACACCCTTCCCCCCCACCCCCATCGTCTCTTTTCCAAGCTGATCAGTCCCAGTCTTTCTAATCCCCCCTTATATGGAAGCTGTTCCATACCCCTAATAATTTTTGTTGCCATTCTCTGTACTTTTTCCAATTCTAAAATATCTTTTTTGAGATTTGGTGAAGAGCACTGCATGCAGTATTCAAGATATGGGCATACCGTGAATTCACATAGTGGCATTATGATATTTTCTGTCTTTTTATCTATCCCTTTCCTAATGGTTCCTAACATTCTGTTAGCTTTCTTTACTGCTGCTGCTGCTGCGTAGATAGTTTTTAGAGAACTATCCATGAGGACTCCAAGATCTCTTTTGTGAATGGTAACAGCTAATTTAGACTCCATCATTTTGTATGTATACTTGGGATTGTTTTTTCCCATGTGCATTACTTTGCATTTATCAACACTGAATTTCATCTGCTGTTTTCTGGTCCAGTGACCCAAGTTGTGTGAGATCTCTTTGTAACTCTCTACAGTCTTTTTTGGACTTAATTATCTTGAGTAATTTTATATTGTCTGCAAATTTTGCCACATCACTGTTTATCCCTTTTTGGAGATAATTTTATGAATATGTTGAACAGCACTGGTCCCAGTACAGATCCCTGGGGGACACCACTATTTACCTCTCTCCATTGTGAAAACTGATAATTTATTCCTACCCTTTTTTCCCCTGACTTTTAACCAGTTACTGATCCATGAGCTTATATATTAACTAATAACTATTGTGACCCAGTAGTTAGAAACACTTAAGGGAGGCAAAAAAATTGATGCTCTTGTTTACTACATTAATATAATAAAAGTCAAATAAGAAAGTATCACTATTTGAGAAAATCTCCGTTTAATAAGACAAGAAGTGTTATCCAGCAATTCTCTCTGGTCCTGTTCTGATTTTTGAATTAGAACTTAGTTGGTGCTGTAGATATAATTATCCTATTACATAATCTCATTATGACTAAAGATGTTGCTGAGATTTTCTGCCATTAAATGAAATATTCTATTGTGAGTAATCACTTAAAGCAATACTTTGTGGGTAGCACCTTGCAGTTGGAATATTGTAAACATGCCAATGTTTGTAGTTTCTGACATATGTATGAGAACTTAATATATTTACAGGAAGGGGCCTTGAATTTCCTGGCCAAAATATACTTGCTTTGCATAGATTTGGAGGATAAATTTACTCTATTGTGTTGAGCTGAATATGCTTTTGGCATTCTTAATTTAACTGTCAGGGATTGTTTCCAGGAAAATGTCGATGTAAAAGCAGAACTATATGGCAACCCAAAAGAATTAGCTGGAGAACATGTTTGAAGAGATATAGAAATGACACCTTGCCCTGTCAAAAGGAATTAGAGAAGCAGCAAGGACTAGTAAACTGAGTTTGAGATGGGAGCCAGAAAATCCTGATTTCCAATCCCATCTCTGCCACTGATTCACTGCGTAGACTTCGACAAGCCACATAAACGCTCTATTTCCATGTTCCTATCTGTAGGCATACCTACCTCACAGGAGTATTTAAAGGATTAAAATAAGAATAATAATCTAAAGACCATTGGAAAGACTCCCATGACTTTCAGTGGACTTTGGATCGTGCTCTAGCTGAGTACAGGGCCTTCAGTCTGGCCAAGGAAGAGCTGTGCAGATCCCCTAACCTTTGGCCTCAGGCTGAAGAGAAAATTCTGTCCACTCCAAACCCTTTTGCAAAGCCTGTTTACTTGGACTTTATGGAAAGGACAAGAATTTGAATGAGTCTGAACTGCCCCATTTATCTCAATGGGACATCAACTCAGATGCCAACCTAAGGATGATCATTTAAATGTCAATTTTTACTGTTTCTCTGCTGATTATTTCAGTAGAGGCATCCAGCATATGGGGAGTGTTTTCACTGTGGTTGAAGCGATCTGAAACAGTATTGAGAGATGTAAATAACTGGAAGGTCTGTTGGATAGTTGATTTAGATCAGTTCTTTATATAAGATTCTGAAATGGAAGAGAAAAGATCTAGATGATTGGAAATTCCTTGGGAGGAAATCCTTAGTGAAGAACAAAAGATTTCATGGAAGTGGGGAAGGATTTTTTTTTGTTTTGGAAGACAAGAGTAATCTATTTGTCTAGATATTTATATCCCCCTGCCCCTTTTCATAGTATTTAAATTATATAGATTTTTAGAATAGTTATTATAGAACCCTGATGGCTTCATCTATATGGATGGCTGATGGCTGCATTCTATGGACTATTCCATGAGGGGTGGATCCATTGTTTGCGATGACATCTACCTATCAACATCTAGGTCTTTAGACCACATCCAACACCTGAGTGCCTCATGGACTTTCTCTCTTTGTCTTGAATGCTTCTTGCCAGATTGGTCCAAACTCAGCTAGAATAGATGGTTCACTTCCCCTCCCTAACTCTGGTGTTCCTTAGGCAGGTGATACTATCCCAGATTTCCTCCATCTTTCCTGCAAAGTAGGAAATTTTTGTAGCTGGTGACATTTGTTTCTGGGACCAGACAATCCAGGCAAATTAGCCCACCAAATATTCAGTACAATTTCACTGATTGCAACTTCAGATTCTCTTGAAAGAAGAGAAGTAAGTGTTCAGTCTAGCTGCAAGACACAAATGCCTGTGCTAGAATTTGTATTTTCCTTTTTACACTTTCTTAGCCAGGAATTTTTAACATACTTTTACTATATGGCCAGATCTCTTATCTTGCGTTTATTCTTGTTACTGTAGTTGCTACTGGTTTTAGCTTGTACACAGGAAACTGCAGTGCCAATCAATTTAGTTCCCAAGGTGACAGGAAACCCTATTTGGTCGGATGTTGATTGTGCTTGTCTTTACTGCTCCACCCATCACATTTTCTTCCTTTTTGGCTGAAGTTAAGACAAATTAATCATTGGCCACCATCTGGCAGACAGTTTTGGTGGTTTGTCAGTTAATTGTCAAGCTGACCTGTTTAAAAGTAATAAGTAGTATAACAAACTGAGGGGAAGTATCAGTGGTAGGACTAAAACCTTTCTAGAGGCCTAGAATCATGCACTGATTTCTGACAGAATGAGTGATATGGGTAATTATGAGTAATTTATAGTCTTGTCAACTGTGTGATCCTCCACCATGCATTCTCCATTGGTGCAGCACCAGTGCTAATGGGATCGCTGACATAACAGCTCCAAATATGCCTATAGTGTTCCCATTACAATTCCACAGAGTGTACTGGTCGCTAGTTAGATGTTCTATAAGCTTTACTTATACACCACTACACTGCATGGGGGTCAAGCTGACAAAGCCACTTATCTGTACAAATGCACACACCATAGAGCTCAGCAGCATGCTATCCAGCAATCGGTTTTTTCAGAAATGACTTCAAGTTTGTCTTGCTTATATGGATAGCATGTCTCAGGCTGGGCTTCCTATGGGTGTGCTGCCAGCTGGCCTGAGGTCATTGTGTGGGCACTGGTGGCCATCTGGGAAGATGAGAAGATGGAGGACCAGCTGAACTTGGTCATTCAGAGCACTTTTTGTCTCCAAATGTGTGTCCAAGTGCCTATTCAGAATAGGCATCACTTGAAGTAGCAAGCCATATCTTGGAAAGCAAAGACCATAAAGTCTAGTATAACAAATCCCGAAGCAATATCAGTAAATCCAGCTCAGGGCAGAATGTCACTCTCTGAGAAATTGGACCAAATCCACCCACCTTGCTTTTCCATGCATCCTGATATGAAGCTGGGTAACACAGAGCCTCCCTGAAGTGGAGTGGTAAGGGACAAAGAGAATGAAAAGAACTTCATCAACTGGGCAGGCCACAAGACTGAGGAGTAGGATTAGGGTAATCCTAAAATGCTGTCAGGATCTCTTTACTGGGTCCCAAGAATCAGAAGCAGCAACTGAGCAGGTTCAGGAGGAGGAAGAATCTGTGTTTGAGGGGGCTTCCACATCAGGTACATAGCTTTTTGTTGTACTGTTTACTAATGGGGTCAGATTTTTGCAGGCTTGTGGAAGAATTTTCCAGATTCTTATGAATGCTGCCATTAATGCATGTAGAAAGGCAGATATAGCCTTGCGACAGAACAGAGGTGTCCATCATTCCTCCTGCAGTGGTGTCCAGTTCAGTTTCTGTTAATTCCCTGTTCTCTCCATCCCACTTAGACCCAACCTTTGGCTGAATGGGCCACAACTCCTGGTAAAAGTGGAAGAGCCCAGCCCAGCAAGCAGAGTTGCTGGCTGAGCCAGGCCTCGTGGCCAAAACAAAATGGCAGGCAAACAAAGAAAATAAAAAATCAAAGTGCCACAGAAACTGCTATGTGAAATGTCTACAAATTAGATCATTTTATTGCAAGAAACACGTATTGGACAATATAGATAAAGTATTTTACATTACGTTGTATCTGCCAGCCAAGATGCTAGCCTAAGGCACCCAATCTGTGTGCTTCTTTATCTAACTAAAATCACAATTAATTCTGTCATTGTATTTAATGTGTAAAAACAATCATAGATGCTAGTAAAGTGGCAGAGACCACGAGAGTACGGTAAATAATTACAGTCATCACACTCGTCCACCTTGTGTTGTTTGATGTTACCCAGGGTACAATCTGACTGTTGAACAGCCATGTCCCCTCAGTTCTCCAACCTGAGGTGCTTTTTACACTGCTTTGCTGTAAGATTTACCACTCTTGATCTCCTCACACAGCCTCCAGCATGTAAGTTACACCCCATTATATTGTATGAGTACTGTAACCAGCCACTCATGAATTACACTGCAGAGTAACACCAGCAAATTCCCAGTCCCAGACTTGCCCCCGCAGAAATGTATGTCTTGTACAACCCAGTGCTCTCCTGAATAATACAAGCTCATTAAAGCCCGTCATTTTATTAAAGGAAAATGATATGCACAAATCCTGTTATTCCAAATGGAGTTTCCCAAACACTTCAATCCAAACTCACAGATAAAACAATAAAACAAATTTATTCACTACAAAAGGATTTTTAAGTGACTTCAAATAATGATGCATAAAAGTCAGAATTGGTTACAAGAAAATAAAAGTAAAACACAATTAATACCTAATTTAACAAGCTAAGTGAATTCAAAGCAAAGGTCTCTCTCACCACATGTTTCAGCAGTCTTACTGGCTGAATTCCTTTCAGTCAAGATCCCTCCCCCAGGCCAAAGCTGTTTCCTTTGTTCTTCAGGTGTTGTGGGTGCTGTGAGTAGAGAGAAATGGAGGACTACTTTGGGGCCTTTCCTTACTCTTCTTTATAGCTCTTTCTCTTCTTTGAAAATAATCTCCAGCTGAGGTTCAGGAGACAGAAAGTCTGTTTAGATGGGAACCCCCAACTGTTTCTTTGTCAAGATGTATGTTTTCACCCACATCCTCTTTCCTGTCAAAGAATGGCCACTTAACCAGGTGATAGTGCATTTGATTTTGCTGACACGTGGCTGAGGCGTTTGTTAGTCTTTTGTTTCTGGGGAACTTATTTGTGGCTGCTTCCCCCCGGACTTGGAACATATCTAGCAATGCCATACAGAGGAATCCTATCACTTTACATGCAACACATTTTACCAGGACAATAACGATCAGCAAATTATGAGTTTTCAAATGACACCTCACAAGGACATACTTTATACAAAATTTATCATAGTCCTGTAAAAGAGGTGAATATAGGGGTAAAGACTGTCACAGTGAGGTAATATCTTTTATTGAACCAACTTCTGTTGGTGAGAGAGACACACTTTCAAGCCACACAGAGCTCTTCTTCGAGTCTTCACTGAGTTATGAATCAAATAACTCTCCCAACAGCAGCAGAGTTTCAGTCCCTTCCTCCAGGGATAGGTTTATTTTTCAAAACCAAAACAGTCCATCACAAATCAAAACAGATTAGCCAGCTCCTGCTTCCTGGCCCCTCCTAAAATCTCTTCCTCATAGGGCTTCTGTCTTTGCCCACACATCTCCAGTCAGTCTTCTGCATAACCTGGAGCAACCCTATGCAGATCCTTCCCTCACTCTGGGTCCTCGACAGGAGTTTTGCTGCACCCTATAGGTGACTTCTCCTACTTATGTTGCCTGTTGGCCTTTTTTTCGAAGGACCAAGTGGCATGAAGGCTGTCACCTGATCCTTGACCTCAGTCCCTTCACCTGACAGGCAATTAGTGGCAATTAGTCACAAGTAGCACTAAGCCCAGATTCCTTAAAGGGCCCCCTCTCCATTTGATAACACAATACAGGATAGCATTGGCAGCAACTGTGCAGATTCTGTTATTTGTTGTGGTTGTCTTTGCAGTTCAGAATGTTTTGGTTTTTAGCTTTATATTTTCAGTTAATCTGTAAACATCTGGGCTAGAGTTCCTTTCTCTCCTGTCCAGTTGTAGTGAATTTTGTATCTGTTGTCAGTGCCTTTGTGATGCAATGGTTATGCAAGTATCAATAAAAGACATCAAACCTATCACTTGGAAGGCAGCTAATTAATCAAAGATAAAGGCAAACCCACCTTCCTTAAAAAGTAATCCCACCCTGTGACAACCTATTTCCCAGCTCTAGTTGTGATGGGGTCAAAATCTTGTGAGAGTGGCTCATCTCATGAAATTCCATCCTGATATGGTAGCTCATTTGGCATAATTTTGCCATGTGGGGCCAAATATAACAAGGACAGTTTGTATGATTTTTGGTGCCATCAAAGCCAAAGCTGAACTCTAGCCCTGATTTGACTTTGAACCTGAGCCAAACTTGAACACCACCTCCTTAGCCAATTTGTAATTATTTCCATTTTATATCTGGGGAATCACATGAAGTGGTTAAGTGACTACCCCAAGATGACACAGAAGTCATTGTCAGAGCTGGGTACAGAACCTAGGTCTCTGGGTTCTGAGCTTTACCACTAGACCATGCTATGTCTAAGAGCAATAAAGAGAGGTGAACGTTAAACGTCACTCTGTGGTTAGAGTACACTGACTGGGATCATCTCTGAGAAGCTCTACGTTTTGTTAATATTTTCTAGTTACACTTTCTCCCCAGGACACGGAATGTCTTTATTTGTCTTAAGCAATACATTGTTGAGGCTTAATAAATAGTAATAGTATTAATAATTAATTAGTGGTCATTTTAATGTTATTATATTAGCCCTCAGGATAACACCACAACTTGACATCAGGGGCAAAACAGGAGAAAAATCTGAAACAACTTAAAGTGGCCCCTAAACATGTGGCTAGCCATCAAAAGGGCAAGTTTTGTATATAATCACCACACCCCAAAATGTCATTAACTTTAAAATTTCTCAAGTGAACTTCCTCACAGGAATGCTGTCTGGCCAATGACAATTCCTGAGAGAGCTGCGCAGCCAATGGGAGATTATGGTGCTGTCTGGCATTGGCTGAGGGGCCGCACCTCCACAGGGTTGGAGCTCTCTATTCCCATAGCTCCCCTGATATCTGTGGGTGTGGCGGCTGCAGCTCCTACGTCCACTAAGACCCCACAAACCCCTAATGCATTTGTAGCAAACAGATCATTTCCTGGGCTCTATGTTCCTCTCCCCTGGACTTGGCAGTGGGACACAACAATGTAGTCTTAGGGATGTAGGAGAAAAAAAACAGAAGCAGAGCTACAATACTTCACACAAGGGCTAATAAACATATGATGATGTCATAGTCTCCTCTCACTGTAGACCTATGCATCCCTATTGACTTCAGATGATTTGCACAGGTAACTGAGAGCAGAATTTGGCCCACTGGACACATATTGCTGAACAGAACTGAAGGAAACAGTGGCTGGATAAACAGAGGATTTAAAGATACTGTGCAAAAACTAAAAGCTGGGTTTGAAATTATCCCCCAAATGACTCTCCAGTCTGTACCTTCGTGTAATTTAATAATTTATTTAAGCTTCTTAATGTTGATCGTATTATTACTAAAGTAGGTAACGTGAACACTCTTTGTTGTGATTATTCCAGTCTAAGATATCCATGAAACATGAAAAGAAGTTTGTACCAAGTAGTTAAGAGAGAGTGCCAGGGACAGGCAGAGCACAATAAAGCTTCAGCCTATCCCATGCTCCCTACTCAGGGGCCAACCAGAAGTGCAGTCCCTCAGTGAGACTTTGGAGCCTAAGTGTCCAAGTCACTTTTGAAAAGGGGACTTAGACGGTTCAGTCTTAGTAACTTGCAATACTGAATGGTGTAACGCCTCAATACCTTTACAAATCTGAGATGACTAGTCTTGTCTATGGATGATGCCACTTTTTTAAACAATGGCCTGGGTTTGAAGGCTCAATATTTTTCAGGAACTGCTATTATTCAGTAATTTGTTCAAAGGGCGCTAACAATTCATTTGTCTGTGTTTAGAAATCCTCTATGTGACACTTGCAGTTGTTTAACGATATGAAGACCAAGTCAAATCAACACGGAAGGAATGTGCTTTTTTATTATCTTAAGGTTGACAGGGTGTTGTAAGCACCTTTTTTCAAGATATTCCTTCCTGTCTTTTCCTAATGGCAGTCCTACCAGGAAAGAACTCATTATACTGATTATTCTTCAAGCAACAATAAAATATAATTTTCTCTTACTAATACTGTATGCATAGCACCAGCTGCCCAATTAAATAGACAATGCTTCTGACAGTGCTTTTTTCAAGTGTACTGGATCTGGCTGAACTTCTTAGGGACATCAGTGCATGACGAGGTTATATTTCTTAGCTTGGATTGGAAGGATATAGATTCTACTGCTGAGCAATATGGGCATGTCCAATTATAAATTCCTAGTACCGTTTGAAAGTAGAGATTGTGCTTTAAGGTGCTGTCCTTTAGCTAAGGCATTAACGTTAAATACTGGAAGCCAAATTTGTCTCTGGTGTAACTTCAATGACATAAAGACTCATTTCTGCTGGGATGCCTGCAAGAAAGCAGCTGTTTTGTACAGAAGTCTGGATAGCTTATAACATTTATTTGTTGACTTTAGAGCAGGTTGAAAACTGGTTTTCTATGGAAAATTGGGTTTTCATTTAAATAACATTTTTCATTAAAAGTGTCTGCTTTTCACGGAAAATTTGGACTTTTCATTGAAAAGCCAATACTCAAAAACTGTAAAATTTCAATTCAGCAATGCTGCTATGGTGCCTCATGGGAGTTGTAGTTCATGGCTCAGTTCATGGGCCCCATTGTCTCCTATGGCCTCCATTCCCTCAGCTGGACTACATCTCCCTTTATGCACTGCACCCAGGAACTACAATGATGCACCATAGCGCTCATCAAGAGAGGAGTGGGCGGTGCATCATGGGAGATGTAGTCTGCTTTGAGAGACAAACCCACAGAAAAGGACGGGGCATGAAGCACATGAACTACAATTCCTATGAGGCACCACAGTGACATTTCCTAATCAAAAGCTTTTGGGGTTTGATTTTTCACAAAAAAATCTATGAAAAATGTAGATGAAACTGAAATTTTCCATTTTCAGCTAAAATTTTCCACAGGGAGGAGGGCGGACAGAAATATTTTTGCAACCAGATATTGTTCATTTAAAAAAATTATTTGCTTATTATAGCTTATCTATATAGACCACATGATCTTATTGCTATCCTCCTCTTCCCTCCCCTTTCCCTACCTTCACCGTCCTCTTTATTATATTCATTGCATCTTGTTTCAAATTAGATTTGTAAGCTCTTTGGAGCAAGGACTCTGTCCTTTTGTGTGTTTATGCAATGGGTCTTCTAATCTTCAGGTGAATGCTACTGCAATAAAAATAATAGTAATAATTAATAAAACACTTGGCTGTTTGCACTTAGTATCTCATTGTCTGAAGCAAATTAACCATAAATTAATAAACATTGATGCCGCAGTTTGAAACACCACCAAATAAATAAGTGCAAAGAATTATGATCTTGGTTTTAACTCTGAATATTGTAACAAGCTTTCATCCATACTAAACACCATATATAGGCATAAATAGCAATTAGATCTTTGGGACACTATTAAAATTTCATCTCCAAGTGAAGTTTGCATGATAAAATGCAATTTGATTGTAGAAATAATCTGCAGGAAAAGATGGGAGACTGTGTAAGCTGTGCATTTTGAAAAGTCAGTTCCCATAGCTGTACAGTGCAGCCTTATCGAGAGCAGAACAGGAGTGAATTGGCAGTACATTAGAAAGCATGATTAAAAGAGGGAAAGCTGAAACTACTCTCATGTCAGCTGTTTTCCTCCACAGGATATTGAGTTATTCCTGTCCTAACCTGATACTGATTGCTTAAAACTTGGTCCAGAATACTTGTCAAAACTGTTTCCTTTGTTCGTTTTGACATGCGGAGGTTGGAGTACATTTTAAAATGGTTTGGAGTGTTGGCTTTAGTGCTGGAGTTATTGGCCTGCTGTCACTCACACCACTGGAAGCAAGAACAGGCACTGTGGTTGGTACATAGGATGTATTTACTGAACACTCATTTAACACTTACACCTTGAGGTACTGGTTAGTTTCTACAAACTAAGTGGGAGCTGCTAGGGAGTGTGGGGGCTGCCGTGGGAGACCTGAGGGTTTCTAGTCACTAGGAAGTTGAGGTGGGTTGGAAGTCTTGCCTAGAATGAGTCACACCTCTCCTCTTCTGGGATCCCCCTTCTCCTTTTGGTATGGGCACGGCCTCCTCTTGTTGCCACCTCCTGACCCCTTCCTCCAGCTGGGAGGCAGGAAGCATAAACTATTCCAAAAGATGAAAAAGAACCAGTAATGAAACATTAGGAGTTGGGAGGTGCTTCATCTGATAGAGGAAGCAGGAATAGGAACAGCAGAATTCCTGTGAGGAGGAACAAAAGCAGAATATATTCATCTCCAGTGCCTCAGTTTAGAATGTTGTATCCTTGGGGGGGGAGCAGTTTTAGGAAGAAATCACTTGAGATGCAGAGAGCTATAGACCTTAAAAAGCAGCCATTTATTGCCACACACTGAACTAACCAACGACCAGCCAAAACCGGCTGGGCTATCCCCTAATAATCTAACTCAGTTACCATAGCAACAACAAGATTCTATTACTATGACAACCAAATACACAACATATTTCTCCCCCCTTAATGAGAACATTCCCTAAATAAAACAAACACTAAACCTTGGGGATTATTTTGCCCCATAACCGTGGGCTCGCCCAAGCTAAAGATCCAGCCATTGAGGAGGCCTTCTGTCTCTAGGTGGATTACGGTGGACTTCTGGTGTTGGTGCACCCGAAAGTATCTTGGGTGCAAGCCTGACAATGGGCTCAGGGTTCGTAGTGTGAACGGGTGAGCATGTGGTATCAGCTCATTCAGGGAAGGGGTGTATCTCTGCCACAGGCACTAATGGAGGGGGAAAGTCAGGAACAGGTGACTGTTGATTCGGTGTCTCGCCGGAAGTGGTGAAGTCAGGCAACTCAACTCAAGATGTGTCCTGGGGACTAGTATGACCTGGCAACAGTTGATCTATATGTTGCAGCCACGTGAGATCCTCGGCAGTCCGGACAATGTAGGAAACAGGTCTTGTTTGAGCGATGACAGTGGCAGGGACCCATTTAGCTCCAGAAGCATAATTCCAAGACAAAACTGGCTGTTCAGGGCTAAAGGTTCGGTCTTTTGCTCTGGGTGCACGCCTGATGACTTGATCTTGTTGCTGACATTGCACAATTTATTAGGGTTCAGAAGGTTTTAGCAGATCAAAGCAAGTGCGCAGCGGTCGTCCCATCATTAGAAAGGCTGGGGATGCCTTGGTCGTAACATGAGGTGTGTTTCTGTAGGATAGTAAGAAGGTGTCCAGATGCTTTTGAATGGATAATTGTCCCCTTGCCGATTTCAAAGCTTGTTTCATTGTCTTCACAAATCTTTCAGCTAATCCATTGGTGGATGGATGATTTGGTGCTGAAGTGATGTGGTGTATCCCATTTGCCTTCATAAAATTTCCAAACTCCTGAGAGACGAACTGCGGTCCGTTGTCGCTCACAAGTTGTTCTGGTAGACCGATATGACTAAAGAGTCCCCATAGTTTTTGGATAGTACTCTCTGAAGTAGTGGACTGCTTTATAGAGACTTCTGGCCATTTAGAATGGGCATCTACCATCACCAAGAACAGGCTTCCTTCTAGTGGGCCAGCGACGTCAACATGAGTACGCTGCCACGGGTTTTCAGGATGTAGGGGTGCCCACTGGGGTGCATTCCTCATACCCTGACATGACATACGAGCTCTTGCCTTCTCTTTGATAGCACTGTCCAATCCCGGCCACCAAAAATGGCTTCATGCAATTTCCTTCATGTGCACTATTCCACAGTGACCGGAATGTAGCTGTTCTAACATCTGTGATCTCAGTGGTGGTGGGATAATGACACGTCTTCCCTACAACAAACAAACAGAATGGACCGATAACTCCATTCTCTTGGACATGTAGGTAACAAGGTTGGGTGAGACCAGAGAGGTTCTTCAAGATGTTCCATGCATCACCAGGTCCATAACTTGGGACAATACTGGGTTAACGCAAATTGCCTTCTTTACCTGAGTTGCGGTGATGGGTGTATTCTCTACCTGTTCAAAGTAAAAATTTTCCTTCTGGGCAATATCTCAATGTTTGACTGGCAAAGGCAGCTTTCAGAAACCACCTGCATTGCCGTGCAGAGTGGATTTCCAATACTGAATTTCATATGTGTGTGCGGAAAGCAACAATGCCCATCATTGCATACAACTAGCTGCTAATGGGGGAATGTCTGTGTGTGGTCCAAAAATTGAAGTCAGAGGTCGACGGTCTGTGAGAAGTTCTAAACTTCCATCCGAACAGGTACTGATGAAACTTCCGAAGTCTGAAAACTATACCCAATGCCTCACATTCAATTTGGGCATAGTTAGTTTCTGCTTTGCCTACGGTGCGTGAAGCAAAAACAATAGGTCAGTCTTCTCCCAAAGGCATAATGTGTGACACGACTGCTCCCACTCCATAAGGGGAGGCATTGCAGGCCAACTGTAGAGGTAAGGATGGATCAAAGTGCGTCAGAACTCCCAAGTTTAGCAATGCACCCTTAGCTTTGTTAAATGCAACATCACAGGCTTCAGTCCACTTCCAGGAGTTTGTGAAGTGGTTTTAACAGTGTGGCTAACTGCAAGATGAACTTTCCATAATAATTCAATGGTCCTAGAAATGAGCAAAGCTGGCTAACATTTTGAGGAGGTGGAGCCTCCACAATAGCCTTAACTTTTGGAAGGGCCTTACGAAGACCCATAGTATCAATGATGTGTCCCAAATATTCAGCAGAGGGCTGGAAGAATTCACACTTGTCTTTGTGGACTCGTAAGCCATACTCTTTCAGTCTTTGCAGGGTAGCCTCTAAATTCTTTAGGTGATCCTCCTCATTCCTTCCAGTGACCAGGATGTCGTCCAGATAGCACTGGACTCCTGGCAAGCCACACAAGATCTGGTCCATAGCCCTTTGGAACAAGGCGGGAGCAGATGTTATTCCGAAGAGTAGGTGACAGTATCGATAAAGCCCTTTATATGTCACAATAGTCAACTGCTCTTGGGACTTTTCATCAACATGCATCTGTAAATATGCTTGACTCAGATCAATCTTACTGAACTTTTGTCCCCCAGCCAGGCCTGCGAAGAGGTCATCGATGCGGGGATGCAGGTGTTGCTCTGCACACAACACCGGATTGACAGTGATTTTAAAATCTCCACAAATCCGGAGGGAGCCATCTTTCTTCACTTTTGGAATGATTGGAGTTTCCCATGGGCTATGGGTAACTGGTATTAGAACTCTATTTGTGACCAGGCACTCCAGGTCCACTTCAACCTCTGGCCTGAGGGCATATGGCACAGTTCTAGTTTTCAGATATTTTGATTGACTGCTAGGTTTAACGTTCAATGTCACAGTGATTCCCTTCATACTTCCCAGATCCTCTCCAAAAACAGCAGCATGTTTCCTTAGTACAGCGGTCAGACCAGTTTCGTCTTTAGTCATTCGGTGCACGTCTGCCCAGTTCAGCTGAATCTTCCTCAGCCAAGACCTACCCATTAAGGCTGGGTAATTGCCTTTCACCACAAACAGTGGCAATTTAGCAGCCTGTTCATTGAGCTCCACCTTAACATCAGTAGTGCCCAACATGGGCACAGCTCCTCCCATGTACGTCTTCAGAACAGTTTTCATTGCCTTAAGTGGAAGATGTTATAGCTTTTCTTTATACACAGCTTCGGAGACCAGCGAGACAGCAGCACTGGTGTCCAGCTCCATGTGTACAGGTTTGCCATCCAACAACGGGGTTACCCAGTAGTCATGTGAGTCCACTGCCAAAGACAAATGAGTCCACTGCAGTGGCATGTCTTCTTCTGACGAGGTTCACCTTGATCATCCGGGGTCTGTTCTAGGGTATGCAGATTTTTCTTTTTGGTCCGCCAGACGGCAGGCCTCTTTTTCTTTTGTTTACAGGCACACTCATTGTGTCCCTTTTTGCCACAGTGTCGACACACCAGGTCCTTACACCAGCATTCTGATGCATGGTGACCCGGCTTACCACAGCGGTAACATTCCTGACTCTGCACAGTTTTGTGGGTAGGTTCTTGTGACACCTTATGCACCCTAGGGGATGCACCAATGTATTGCGCCTCCCTTATAGCCAGTTCCACGGAGATTGCAATATCAACGGCCTTCTGTAAGGTAAGCTGAGCCTCTGTCAATAGGCGCTTCCATATAGCTTCACTGTGCAAGTCACACACTAACCTGTCACACAGGGCATCATTTAACATCTCCTTAAATTCACAGTGTTCTGCTAGCCTTTTTCGAAGTTGCTACAAATTCTACAACTGTTCGTCTTCTTTTTTATCTCTTTTGTGGAACCTATATCTTTCAGCAGTCACCAGTGGTTTTGGAGAAAATGGGACCCCAGGATTTCCACAATGTCACTGTAAGATTTGGTCTTTGGCTTAACAGGGTTTAGTAAGCTGTGTAGCAGGGAGTAGGTCTTAGCCCCCACAACACTTAAGAATATTGGCACCTTCTTCTCTTCTGCAATGTCATGTGCAATAACAAAAAGTTCAAAACGCTCAGTATATACGTGCCATTGCACTATAGTCTCCTCAGAAGGTTCCAGTGGCCCTGTAAGTGTAGCCATGGTTTTAGTTTCAGTTTGCACCATCAGTGCAAACAAGCCAGTTCGCACCCCCTTCCAACGGCAAAAAGATGCTGTTTTTTGGTTGGTTTTTTTTAAAAAATTTTTTTAACCTTGACGTCTACCTTCTTCTGTTGCTGGGGCAGCACAGGGATCCCATCCTCGTTGCCACGTTGTTGTATCCTTGGGGGGGGGCAGCAGTTTAGGAAGAAATCACTTGAGACTCAGAGAGCTGTAGACCTTGAAAAGCCGCCATTTATTGCCACACTGAACTAACCAACAACAGCCAAAACCAGCTGGGCTATCCCCTAATAATCTAACTCAGTTGCCATAGCAACAACAAGATTCTATTACTACGACAACCAAATACACAACACAGAACACACATAGCCCTTCAGGACACATACCCCTCCTGAGGATTCTCAGGGTTATAGATTAGCTCCAACACCCCCACCCTGCACTGTAAATAGGGCCCCATGATTAATGAGATTATGCTATCACACAAATGGCTACTACATAATTCATCTCTACTGGTGTTGACTCTGGAGCATAACAACACCATAAATATCAACGTCATTAATTACTTCACTCCTCCTCAAGTCAGAAACATCAAGCTGATAACTGATTGTCTTTCTTAGAAGATCCACAGGAGAGGTGTGAACCTGTGCCTGGAAAGGGGCTTTGGGGAATGAGATTGGGGGGACAAAAAGGTAAAGACAGCCCCACTGTTTTTCACGTTAGGAGCTCAATATGTAAAACTTTGTGTTTAAAGCAGCTTTGGTGTGCAGGGAGATGGGAATATCAGGCAGGCGGATGGATCTCTGACCATATACAGCCTATTCACCACATCACAGTGCTGAAAAGAGGCCTCTCTTTGGTCTCTCCATGGTCCCCTGGTCTTTATGGACTTAAATGGGAATGAACCAGGGATAGAGCAATGGACCAGTACAGGCTCTGAGTAGCACAGGTCATTGGGGTACAGTGCCATATAAATGTGAAGACTTTTCTTATTAGGTCTGATGTGCAACACAGCACATTGGATCTTGATTAAAAGGTAAATCATTCATTTAACAGCCATATGTACTTCTGTACCTTCTGTAACCTCCATATGTACCTTCTGTACCATATGTACTTCTGTACCTTATGCCACTGTTATTACCAGGTTTCAGAGTAACAGCCGTGTTAGTCTGTATTCGCAAAAAGAAAAGGAGTACTTGTGGCACCTTGGAGACTAACCAATTTATTGAGCATAAGCTTTCGTGAGCTACAGCTCACTTCATCGGATGCATACTGTGGAAAATGCAGAAGCTGTTTTTATACACACAGACCATGAAAAATACCAGTTACTGACATAAAAAATGCTGAATCTTGAAATTAGCATCTTTCTTTTTAGCCCCATGCGTCAGTCAGGACTACTTACAATGACTGACCTAAAAAAGAGGGAAACCAGCTTGCTCAACATCACAAATCAGGACACCTGAGTTCTGTTCCTGTTTCTGCTATGGACTCACTGTGTGGTTTTTAGGCACGCTGCATGTGGCCTCTGATTTTTGGGTGCTTCAGTGTCGGGATGGCCAACTCCAAACAATTTAGTCCTGTTTTTCAAAAAATGCTGAGCACCCACAATTCTAAATGCAAGTCCCAGCAGCGGAAACGCCAGTGAAAATGAAGGCCAAAATGTCTTAAGTTGGGGGCCCAGAATTTAGGCAACCAAACTCAGAGGTCTTTTTGAAAGTGTGGGCTTTCATCTCTGTGTGCCTCAGCTGTAAAAATTAAGGTTAATGATGCTTTGTGAAGTGCTTTGGGATCCAAGGATGAAAAACACGATATAAAATGAATGCTAAGCATTATTTTTTTAAAAAATGCATCCGATGAAGTGAGCTGTAGCTCACGAAAGCTTATGCTCAAATAAATTTGTTAGTCTCTAAGGTGCCACAAGTACTCCTTTTCTTTTTGCGAATACAGACTAACACGGTTGCTTCTCTGAAACCTGTCATTATTTTTTTTAGTTATTATCACAGTGGTTTTATTCATGATTTCCTCAGATTTATTCTTGTGATATTGAATAAGAGGAGGCTTATGTTAATGTGTGTTGCATATTATCAGGGTGTGTTTTTTCTGTCCTATAGAGTATTGTCTAATAGCATATCTGAAAAATAAAAATCAATAGCTACGTCCTTAAAACAGAAAATGTGGATCTGTGAAAGAAATGAAGCCGCATCATTTCAGGCTTGTGGTTGTCCTTCATTCTGAGCCTTTTGTCACACATTTTAAGACCCAGTTAAAGTTCAACCTGGAAGTCAATAGGAGTTCTGCCATTGACTTCAGTGGAAGCAGGATGGAGCTCTTTATCCTGAAGACGGGAAACTTTGTTAAAATGCAGGGCTTGCTATGGAATGATGTGTGTTGGCTTGAAATCACATCTGAGTTGAAGTGCGCTTTTGATACAGTAGACAATGAGCACCACCCATAGTGAGTCACACAACTTTAATCATTTGTAGATAAGGAGGCAAGATTGTCCCAGAGGCATGTAGGCTAGATGCCTATGAATGTTTCAGGCTGTATCATAGAGAAGAGGCACAATACTGGGTCATCTGTGACCTTTAAACATATCAAGAGTTACTCTTATGTTGACTAGAAGTGATAAATGACGTAATGATGATTTTAAATAATATTTCCCAAAGCCATCAAACTTTCAAAAGAAAGTGTTCTTTAGGCCCTGATGATGATAATGTATGTTATAAATCTGAGTGTGAAACAAAGCATATCTAAATAACATATTAGAAGGAATAATTTTACGACTTGTCCACGGCTGAAAGAAAATGGTGGCACATTAGATACTTTCCAGAGATCCCCTATACCTCACCAATTGTCTACTTTGCCACTCTGAAAAAACCACCATGGACTGATTTTTCAGAAATGCTAAGTTCCCACAACTCCAGACGAAGTCAATAGGAGTAGAAAATCAGACATATCTTTATTTTATTTTTGCACTAAAATATGGAACTTAATTGTGACCACTATAACTCTCTCTTTGTTTTTTTGTTTACCCTTCCCTCCCCTTTAACTGTTATGTTTTGTCAGCCACTTAAACATATTTCTTCTTAGCAATTTTTTAATATTTGGGAAAGCAAAATCTTCTATATTTTTTCAGGTTTCAGAGTAACAGCTGTGTTAGTCTGTATTCGCAAAAAGAAAAGGAGTACTTGTGGCACCTTAGAGACTAACCAATTTATTTGAGCATAAGCTTTCGTGAGCTACAGCTCACTTCATCGGATACATACTGTGGAAAATACAGAAGATGTTTTTATACGCACAGACCATGAAAAAATGGGTGCTGGAAATGGCCCACCTTGATTATCATACACATTGTAAGGAGAGTGATCACTTTAGATAAGCTATTACCAGCAGGAGATTGGGGTGGGGGGAGAGAAAACCTTTTGTAGTGATAAACACCCATTTCTTAATTTGACACTGGAAATCAAATTCTAGGCTCGCCACTAATATTTTAAACATAAGAATCCATGGACCTGGTTCTGCTCTCTCATTTATGCAGGTTTTTACAATGGTATAACTCAATTTAATTTAATGCAGTTCCTTCTGATTTATGCCAGTCTGAGAAGAGACTCGGGCCCCATATCTAATACTAGTTGTCATAACCATGAGTGCCAACCTCAGGGTAGACTGTCAAAAAGCAGGACAGACACCCCAAATTGGTGGTATTTTCTACAATTAGATTTCACCAACCCAGTATCAAATGTGAGTTCCTAAAGCACTATAACAGTCCTATCATGGAGTCACAGACAGTCCCCATGCAAGCAAGCTGGACTTGGTGATAATCGTCACTTATGCCAAAGATCACAAAATATTAGGTCACTCGCAGTCCCAAAAGACCAGTCACTTACCCCAGGTCAATTTGTACCTCAGACCTCACCCCAAAGACTACACTTGTAAACTCTATTCTAGTTTACTGTAGTAAACTAACTAAGGATTTATTAACTAGGAAAAAGAAATGAGAGAGTTATTTACAGGTTAAAGGAGGCAACATATATACACAAATGAGTTACAGTCTATGATTCCAAAAGGTGACAGAGTTGTAATAATCTGTCAGCACTGAATGTCTCTTTGGGCTAATACAGGCTGACCGTGGGGATCTCTTTGCTTTTGTTTCCTTGCTCCAGCCCTGTGAGAGTGCAAGCAGCAAAGAGATGAAAAATGTTAATGTTAGCTATCTTTGTTTCCCTTTTCCAGAATTCAGACTGATGGGATGAGGTTTCTTGCACGTAGCACCTTCATGGGTATGAGAGGACCATTATTTTGTATCCTCTGTATCCTGATGTTCCACAATGGCCCATTTAGTTTTGATCATCCTGCTTGATGTGCAGGGAAACCACTCCTTCTACCTAGGTTCACAAGTTCAGACCAGGCATCTTTACAGTTAGAAAGCAAAACCATGGGCGGCGGGTGCAGAGGCGGCAGATTTGTATAATTTCTGGTGGTGCCCAGAACGGATCCAAGTCCCCCTCTCTCACTAAGGCTCTGGGAGGGAGTTTGGGTGCGGGGACTGGGCTGAGGGGGATGTAGGAGGGAGTTGGAGTGCGGGGGATGGTCTCTGGGAGGTAGTTTGGGTGTGGGGTCTGGGCTGGGGTAGGGGGTTGGGGTGCGGGGGGGGGGGGGTGCAGGGTGCAGGCTCTGGGCTGGGGCCGGGCTCTGGGAGGGAGTTTGGGTGCGGGGTCTGAGCTGGGGCAGGAGGTTGGGGTGCGGGAAAGGGTGAGGGGTGCAGCACTTACCTCGGGCAGCTCCCAGAAGCAACCCACACCCACCTCTGGCAGCAGCTCCTAGGCAGGGGGCCGGAGGGGTCTCCACGCACCGCTGCCCGTAGGCACCGCCCATGCAGCTCCCATTGGTCTCAGCTCGGGGCATGGGCAGCACGCAGAGACACGCCTCCCCCCCTGCCCCCACCAGGGGCTGCAGGGATGTGCCAGCCACTTCCAGAAGTGAAGCGGAGCGGGAGGGCAGGAAGCCACCTTAGGCCCATTGCGCTGCTGCTGGTGGGGGGGGGGGGCGGGCCCTTTTAAATTACCCGGGGGCAGCAAGCAGGGCCGGGGGGACACTCTGGGGGAGGCGTGTGGGGCTGGAGGAGAGACCCAGCTCCAAAATTTGGTGTAGCCGGGCCCCCATGCTCTCTTATCGATGAAGCATGGGCACCACGGGCCCATACAGCTCGCCTTTGGGGAGGCTACCTGTTGGCCCCACCCCTTCTGCCCGAGGCCCTGCCCCTCCACCCACTGAAGCCCCAGGCCTCCCATCGTGACTGGAAGAGCCCCAAGACACACACCCCCTCTGGCTGAAAGAGCCATAGCCCGCCCTCCCCAGCCACACCAGCCAGCCCCCACCCCCAGCGCTGGGCCATCCCCAGTGTTGGGCTGAGCTGCTGGGTCTGCCCAGCACTGGGCTGTCCCCAGTATCAGGCTGAGCTGCCGGCCTGGGCCACTGGGCCAACCCTGCCCTGGGCCAGCCTGAGCCCCACCCGGGGCTGCCACCGGCAAGTGCTGGAGCTGAGCCCCTGCTGGCTTCAGGGTAGAGGGCGAGGGAAAGCGGGGCCTCCTGGCAGAACATGGGCGGGGCTGTGACCCGGGTCCAGGGAGGCTTAGCCTACCCTGGCCTTTGATACCCGCCGCCCGTGAGCAAAACTTACATATGACCTTAAAGAATGGGATACAGACATGACAAATAAGATTAATGCATCCAACAATTTAGAAGCATTTGACAGAGTCTAAACACTAAAGATATCCTTACAAGTCTAACACTTATCTTGAACAATACTAGCATACAAGTTAGCTGGTCTGGTTTCCAGCTATGAATTTGTCAGTGCTCAGCTGACACCTACAGCCTTGCCAAGAGCTGGCCCCTGGTCTACCAGCATCACACAAGTAATACTAATAGTATGAATTAACAGAAATAAAAATTCAATGTAGGAAGGCTAATGCAAGTTTTTTTTTCTCCTGTCTCTGCAGTAAGATCCACAGACAATAGCACTGTTGAGTTTCCACTGCTATGTATGTGTTCTTAGAACTCAAACCAAGCTCCCACCTCTGCAGACATCAGTACTCTTCCCGCTAATTAATGTCTTCCTTCCACCTGCACAGTTCAACAGCTACCCCTCAGCAACAGAGAAACTCAGCAAAGGGATGGGGCACTGAGATCACAAAGGAAGCAACTCCCTTGTCTGAAATTCCAGGGTCACAGGGCAATGACTTTTGGAGGGCAGCAACTAGCCGCAGTTGATTCCCAAACCATTAAAGAGAATGAAAAGCGGAGGACTGGGACTCTGGGCGTTGCATTTTTAAAGAGTGCTGAATAAACATTGGAGCGTGTATTTAAAGAAATTACCAAGTTTAAATAAATAATCAGGAGAACTTGTTGGGTAACTGGATTTTCATAATCACAAATGGTGGATTAATTTTAGGGTACAGGTAGACCTGGAAATGACCTAGCTAATGATTTATAGCATTTGCTAACCTGAGAGGCCATTGAGATGGACAGGTGGAGCTTCCTTTAGGGGCTTTTCAAGCAAACGTTGCATTAATCATTTTTTCCACCATAGTTACCGCTAAAATTTGTTTTATAAATGTAACTTTTAAAAGATACTAACATGGATTGACTCAGTGGCTCTACAGTCATTACACCATCTAAAGATATGGCCCTGGGTATATCTTATACCCCCATAGATGGCACCAGCCAGTACCTATACATGGGTAACTTCCTGGTTTAACTTACTTCACATACTCAATACCAACCAAAGAGTTAGACCCACGCTTACTTGCAGTGAACGTGCTAATGTACCAAATGTTTAAAATTCCACCAATTTCTCAGGTAATGATAATTCACATCAAGAGAAAATCTCAGGGGAATTGCAAGAGGAGTGATTTTGGCCACATAGGACCAAATCCTGCTCACCGTTCTCAAGCAAAGGACTCATTTACCTCCAAATTTGGCTCAGAATATATACTGGATAAATGGAATGTTAACCTTATTCACTAGGACTGAAAGGTTCATAGTTATTCAGAAGTGGTAGAAATCGGATTCACAAAACTGTTTCATTCTAGCCGGGATTAATGTGTATTTATACACATTATAGGCTGCGTGACTCCTGAAATGGTGGGAGTGTGGTATCCCAAGAGCCGGGACTCCAGGAGGAATTGTGTCTCAGAGAGCCCCTATGCCTCCCAGTATTCTCTGACATGCAAAGGGAGTTTAGCCAGTCAAAGACAGGTCACTGGACTAAGCCACTGGTCTTACCTATTATGGCAATTCCTATGGTCTTGATCCAAAATCTGTTGAAGTCAATGGAAAGACTCCCAGCAGTTTCAATGCACTTTGGATCAGGCTCTATACAGTCATTCTTTTGCTAGCCTTTCTACTTAGTGTCCTTGCACTGCCTCGCTCATGCAATTCCTGCATTCAGGTGAGCTTGGTGACCGGTCTTCCACTTTGCCCCATGTGAGGGTCCAAGATGAGGAACCCTCCTTGATCCCTACACATTTGCAGACCCACTCAGAGAACGAGCACAGTCTAGCACTCTATCCTGATGTATAGGTCAGTAAGTAAGCCCATGTGTTGGCTATTTGTGTTGACAAGTTAATCAGTGTCTCTAAGATTAGTATAATGTTTACCTCATTTATTAAGTCTCCTACCTCATTTCTTCAAAGTGTAGTTTCAGATTACTGTTTTAATGGACTTATGGTCCCCTAAGGCGATCATCTGCCTTATTGTGCATTGATCATCTTCTACTGTGCTCTTTTAAAAATGCTTTCTTGGCTAAATTAGCAACTGGCCACTTCTGTCTTTGCTCTACTACAGAACTTTAAGTGACTTAAGTTTGGACTTAAGAAAATAATTCTACACTTCATAGTAAGTAATTTGGTTCTCAACACCCATTTTTTTGAAAGAGCCCATGAAATGGAAAAAGCTATAAATTCAAAGTTATAATTAGATTAGGTATATTTCTTTTTGTTAGAAAGGAAGTAGCCCTTTCGCCAAGACTGCCAGATATAACAATGTAAACGCCAAGGAAAATATTAACATTTTAGCTGCACTTTGTTACAAAACAATATGAATATTTTCTTTCTTTCTTTTTTACCAGCAGAAATCAGTAGGGCCTTTCAAAGAGTTACGATTGGACCCTATTTGGTACATATTTTCACAGCCTAGAACAGTGCAGATAAGGTTAACCAGGCTTATTGCACACCTCTTCTTGTACTATTGATTTCCAGATTGATTTAAGAAGTTGTTTTTGGTCTATAAAGGCTGAAATAGCCTGGAACCAACCCATCTATAAGAGACTCTCTCTCCCCATGATATCCAACACTGTTGCAGTTAGGATAGGTGCCTTGCTGATTCCCCTTTATTATAAGCGGGGAAGAGCCTGCTAGGGTGTTATGAAGTCACTTCCTCCACAGATCTATGGCAGCCTGGGTTTGTCAACTTACAGGGCATGCTGCATGGCCAACCTTTTCTCCCTGACCGGTGAGGAAATGGGAGTTGGGTAGGCCTCGGTATGGAACACGGAAGTACGTCTGGGGTCAGTTAATTTCAGTCTTTTCTGATGTTGCTGTGTCTTTGAGCTGATCTGGGGATACTGACAGATCTGTTTAGTATATCTTTTTAATATTATCAGTGGCACCCATTGCGTTGGGTGGGTGCTCTTTTATTACACTCTATATTAATTTAAATAAATAGAATAGCTTGACTGAGTGGAGTCAAAGTCACTACACATTCACAGACTAGTTATTCAGCCTTCTCCATACCCTCTACTTGCAAGAAGAAAGTGGTGCTGAAAGGCATTTCCCCTCCCTCACCCTTCCACCTCATTTTTTACACAGCCGTCGCTGTGCCTCTGAGCTGGAGGAGTAACATTAAAATGCTTATTCACAGGCCCTGGCAAAAAAGCGTCCCTGGTACAAAATGAATAAAGGATGTTTCACACTTAGCCTCTCAGCAAACTGCACCTCCCAGGGCTTGTGGGGAATGAACACTGACAGCATTGTATCTGATTGCAGCTGCACAATTTCCTGTTTAGAACCACCCATCACATGGTATATTGGAGCACTGCAAATTATAGTCCTGTGCAAATGGCTGAATGCATGTGATCTCATTTACTGATGGCCCAGATTGTGGCGGTTTTGGGAATAGTCACAGGTGGGAGGTTAGTGTCAGATGATCTATGCCAGAAGTTCTCAACCTTTCCAGACTTCTGTATCCCTTTCAGGAGTCTGACATCCGAGCCCCGCCTCCCAGGGCTCAAACTCAAGCCCCACCACCCAGGACTGAAGCATGTAAGTTAGCTTCATGGAGCCACATGTGGTGTGGGGCCCCGGCCAGCTGACCTGCTTGCCACTCCCTAACGCCAGCCCTGCACTTGTGACTCACCCAAGCCTGTCCCAGGGGAGTCGCAACCCCCAGGTTGAGAAACACTGATCTAGATGACATACCCCCTTCAAGCGCTCTGCATACCCTCAGGGGTATGAGTACCTGTGGTTGAGAACCATTGATCTATGCCTAGCAGTGCGCTATTTTCTATGCAACGTCCCTGTAGATTGTCAACTGTGTGCTCAGTTATATAGTTTTAATTAGATCAAATGTTGCTGTGGTTGTAGCTAGTAATTTATCTATATTCAGTCTATTCCCTGTTTCTGTTCTGAAGAGCGGGGGTGGCCACTGCCTCGGAAATGGTTGATTTTTGTGTCTCACTACTGAATGACAGCTGCTGAGTGAAGTGCCTACCTGTCATTGCACTTCTACGCCACATTTCTATTGCTCTATATCTGAGCTATAGCTTTTTGTTGATGGGGACTCTAGTTTATCTAGGGAGCATTGGGCAAGCTGCAAGAAACTGCTACATATACCTGTAACTGCCCACATGCAGGAGTTGTTTGCCACTCCTATCTGCTACAAGCTTCTCCCATGGACTTTCTAGTCCACAGCTGCCTACTTTCCAACAATATTAGGTTCTGCAAAAGTTTGGCAATGGATTTCTTGGCAATGGCCGGTACAAGCACATGTTGTGTGCCATCCATTCAACGTCACTGTCATATCAAGCTCCATCCTTTTCTTCTGAGTCCTGGAAATGTCAGATAGACTCTTATCTTCCTCCCACTCCTGAGGGCCTTATCATCCTCCCAAGTGAAGCAGTCTAGCCCAGTACTTCTCAACCAGGGGTCTGGGGCCCCCTACGGGGCCTCAAGCAGGTTTCAGGGGGGCCTCCAAGCAGGGCCAGCATTAGATTTGCTGGGGCCCAGGGCATAAAGCCAAAGCCCCATCCCATGGTACTGAAGCCCAAGTCCCTGAGCCCCGCCACCTGGGGCTGAAGCTGAAACCTGAGCAATGTAGTTAATGGGGGCCCCTGTGGCATGGAGCCCCAGGCAGATGCCCTGTTTGGTACCCTCTAATTCTGGCCTTGGCTTTTATATGCAGAAAACCAGTTATTGTGGCACAGGTGGGCAGTGGAGTTTTTATATAGGGTGACCAGATAGCAAGTGTGAAAAACCCGGACAGGAGTTGGGGGGTAATAGGTGCCTATATAAGAGCCCCAAATATCGGGACTGTGCCTATAAAATCAGGACATGTGGTCATCTTATTTTTATAGCATGTTGGGGGGGCCTCAGAAAGAAAAAGGTTGAGAACCCCTGGCCTAGCCCATCCCAAAAGGCAGCCAGATGGCTACAATCAGCTGAGCTCTGTTTTGCCTCTGTCACCTGCTACTGTCTCTGACTCACTGCACCATCTGTGGGGCCTGGATACCAAATTCTTGCTATAAGCCACCCATCCGTGTAAATGAAATACACTTGTGTACAGGAAGTCTTCTCTTGAGCATCATTGAGTCCAGCAAAGGTTTTCTTTCTTTGATAAATGAGAAACTTTTTTAAATGACAGCTGGGTCATTTCTATTCACATAAAACAACAGGGGATAAATAGTATACTAAAATAAATAAATAAATAAATGATTAGCATTATTGAAAGGATCCATTGGCAAGTACATAAGAGAGGGGGAGATAGTGCATCAAAGCAGAGTTTTGCCTGACTGGACAAAATGCACTGAGTGGAGTGTTTAGTGGATATGGAAAGACTGGTTAGCTCAAAAAAAAAAAAAAAAAAAAGTGATCACCACTGATAGACCTTATTCCAGGGAGATGAGTCCAGGAAACAGGACAGCAACATCTTTTACCAAGAAAAGTACTGCCATCTGGGAGAATTAGGGTTAACCTAACAATAATAGATAGATGGTAAAAAAAAAAGATAAGCATTAATAAAAGCAACTACAAATCTTCTAGTTAAAGAGGAATCCACTGCCCCAAAATTTGTAGCAACTGCCATCACTCATACTGCTTACTTACGTATTTGTACAGTAGTATGTGGCTTATGGAAATAAATCTGTAGTAATACATTGCTTATTAAGAGGCCTTATTGATACAGTCCCACACTGTGAGCAATGTGGAGTCACCATCCCAGTGGAAGTTCCAGCAGGCAAAGGAAACATGCCTATTAAGTACTGATAA
Organism: Natator depressus; assembly: GCF_965152275.1. NCBI lineage: Eukaryota > Metazoa > Chordata > Testudines > Cheloniidae > Natator > Natator depressus. The sequence goes on from NC_134234.1 coordinate 282,371,275, forward strand.
GAAATGTATAAAATTATTTATAATCCTAGAGGGAAAGGGGAGTGGGTGGAGCTATTGATCAATGGAGAGAGGGGTGAGGCCAGTGGGTGGAAAGAACTGCCACTAGAGATTATAGAAAGGGAAGTGAGTGGAGTTGTTCACTGTTATGACAGAGTGGCTTTACAAGAGCTTCCTGATATGGGGTGTAATAGTACGCTTATATATAGGGCAATGTGTAGGGACTTATAGAACTCTACGTTCAGGAAGTGTGTGATGAGAGAGGACAGTATATGTGGAGGAAGGAATAAACCTGAATATTATATTGTCTCTCTCTATCTTTTTATAACTGAACACTGAACAGTGCTTTATGGAATTTAGACATAAATTCAAGACGTAAAAAGCAGGCAGAGCCCCTGGTAACACTATTCTCTAGATAGTTGGCAGGCATGTGTTTTCTCTGCATCACAGCCCTCCAAGAACTAACAACAGTGGGGTATGATTAGGCAGATTCACTCAGGTGTAACACCCCAAAGAAAAACCACTGTCACCTGTATAGAGGCTTGCATATAGTGGTTCAAATTGGATTCTCCCCAGACCAGCAGACAAAGCGAGGACCTTTGGTTAAATAGCTTGATTTAAAGCTGACTAAGGGCCTTCTTTCTGATCCAGCAAGTGGACAAGACCTTCTGTCCATGGGGGGCCCTTCCTGAGAAGGGTTGGAAGGACTTGAACCTGTCTGTATTCTTGTTCTGAGTAAAAGGAGTGATGAACTGGTAACCCCAGGAAAACCGCTGGGAGGGGTTTAAAGGACTGTTCAGCAGCCAGAGCCCTTGTTGGAGTCATGGGGTGACTTCTGGTAAGCTTATTAGCATGTGTGTAGGTTCTTTTGTTGTTTTATGTTTTCTCTATAATACTTTTGCCTTAAGAATAAATGTGCTTGCTTAGAATGAGCTGGTGGTAACTTATAACTCTGGCAATTATACTGTTTACCATCTCTGAGGAGAAAAGAAAAGCAGGTCTGCTTAGGCAGCCTGACTTAGTTGGGGAATTCACAGTGTAGGCAGGAAGCTGTTTAGCCTGGAAATAGCTCGGCTATTTGGGTGTCTCCACCCAAGAAAGGTAATGGCTGAGCAGCCTGGAGCCTAGGGTGCCCTTGCTGGACCATAGAGCAGGAATACAGGGGCAGTTGCCCTGCGGTGTGACACTGCTTTCTTCATATTTTTCAAGATCAAATCTGTCATGGAATTAAGCTTTCCTTTGAAGCAGAAAACAGAACATTGATAAGTTTGATGTCCTTCAAGTGAGACATTTTTGGTTTCTGTGCACAATCCTCTCTAAGTCTGCTGATCATTTTTTTGCCTCTGTTTTACCTCATTTATTTGGAACTGTATTCCTATTATCTGCACATCTACTACACTTACATTGTCTTTTTGTCTGCTGCTAATATTATAATCTCCCACTTCTTCTGTGCTATATATTAAAGACATCTTTCACATCGGAGGAGATTGTTAAAGTTACAGGCAGTCTACTCTTTATTTGATTTCCATGAGCTGTAAATGGAGTTACTTTTACATCATTTAGGTAACCATTACTTTTTTCCTTATCCGGAACATCCACTTTTACTGATATCACTGCCTGGTTGTTTTTAGCATTTCAGATTCATGAGGATTTAATGGATCATATGGAATAGTTTGTATTCTAGAATATAATTTAGAATAATTTAGGTGGTTTCACACACACACTTTTTTTTTCAGAGGTCCCTGCTTTTTTAGAGCTTGCTGTCAAACTTACTTAATGTCATACTGATTTGTTAAAAACACTAAAGGTTACATGACAGCATTCAAAGAATCCCTAAATACTTTATTTGGTGAAAAAGTGTTGAGAGGATGGATTCAGAGGATTTCATCTGTAGGTCATCAGCTCAAATGTAGCTAGTTAACCTTTGACGTCGAGGCCAGTCCAGTGAGTTGATGGTTTCAGACCAGTTCTAAGTGGGCAAGTTTCTACATTACAGCAAAACATCATCACAACTGGTACTAACTGGCATCCTTGTTGGTAAGTTTAGAAGAGAAGCCATCAATTGAATGGGAATCGAGATTAAACATCCCCTTCATATCAGAGTTGAGACACATTGTCAATAGGCAAAGTGAGGTTTTGTAGTTTTCACCACCACTGCCCGCACTGTACATGATTTTTTTTATTCTTTAGAGGTATCATTTCACACATTTCACAAGCACTAAATTCACATTTTTGATATATTGAATAAGTGGCCAGATGGGGAATTTTCTTGTTGCTTTTTGCTTTGAATGATGTCTCTACGTTGTGAGGAGTTTCTGAGTAATCTACATTATTAACATTGCATTCTAATTTGAGACCTTTTATAGATAATATTTTTGTTAAACAGAATATTCTGTTTAACCCCACTTTTTATTATAGGCCTGATCAAAAGCCCATTGAACACACTGGAAAGATTTCCTTTGACTTCAATAGACTTTGAACAGGCCTTAAGTGCACAGTTTATCTTTACTGCATAAAATGTTGCACGTGCAGCTGACTATGCAAGTCAAGTCAGCATATTACAATATTAATATGTCAAAAGAGAATATGCCAGAGGAATTTTACATTGATATCAATAGCAGATAAGTCCCCAATATTCAATTTCTTACACAGTAATCTTCTCGTCTACAGCTATAGACTGTAACATTGAATACAGTTAGTTTCTTCAGAATAGGTTAAAAATTATCTGTTTTTGCTAAATTGTCACATGGTTTTTCCTTATTTTCACAAATTGTGATTAGAGTTGGGCCTAAGCCACAAAGTTCAGAACTTCGGAATTCAGAAAGTTCTCAAATTTCATATGTCTTCAAACCCAAGCTTTTGTTTTGGGCCTAGCTCGAGTCATGACAGGGCATAGAAGAGTCATATTATTTTTCAAAATCTGTGAACTTTAGTAAATAAGATTTAGCTTCTGGCTCTCCCCCACCTCTTATAAGGAATATTCTAACATTTCTCTTTCCCCTCAAACCTACTTCTCTACCTCAGTGCCTAAATGATTCATTTACTATTAAGAATCTGGCTTTTGCAGTTTGATATGCCCACCATGTAGAAATGTTTATTTAATGCTGTTCTCTTTTTATATCCTTCCAGTCAAATGTACCACAAACAGAGGCCCTGATCCTGTAAATATTTACGTGTATGATTTACAAGTAGTGAGTAGTTCCATTCAGTGGGATCACTCACATGTATGAGTGATTGAAAGATCAGGGCCAGAATTATCTGCCATGCTATGGCTTCTTGGCCCACCCAAAACTCCCACTGAAGCCAATTTTGAATTCTGTGCATACCTAAAACTCCCAATGGCTACAATGGAAGTTTAAAGTGCATAAGTAATTCAGGAGCATAGCATTATTATACAATTTTATAACTATTAGATAGGGAGCTAATATAAATGTATTGTTATTTTTCACTATAGGCGAGGATCCAATGTCTCCCTGACTTTGGACATGAGCAGTTTGGGAAATGTCGAACCTTTTGTCGCTGTGCCTACCCCACGAGAAAAAGTAGCAATGGAATATCTACAGTCAGCTAGTCGGGTCCTGACAAGACAGCAGCTGCGAGATACAGTCGCATGCTCTCATTTGCTTCAAACAGAGTTCATGGTGAGCCCATTTTTCATTGGGAAAAAAGCAAAACAAAACAAACCTTGCAAGGCAATTTTAATAGTGCTAGTCTAATAAATGCAAGAAATGTGTACACTATCAGGGCAAATGGGAATGAGAATATGTATACCACTCTCTTGAGTATGTTTGAGGTATAACAAACGAATATGAACAATATCATTTTTATTAAACATGCTAGGGCATGTGGTTTGTTGGGCTTTTCTCTCTTTTGAATTCTGCATACATAAGTCAATAAAACAGATGATGTTATCTTGGACGCAAAATAGTTTTCATTATAAATTATCTCAGATCAGTAAAATCTTTATATTTCATCTTTAAAGAGACACTGTTTATGAGGCAAGTCAGTGTGCCAAATTGTTTAAATTGAAAGAATTTTAAATATCTGCCATGGTTGATAGGGGAACCCAGGCCCACCCTCTACTCTGGGTTCTAGTCAAGGGCCCTGAAGTGAACAGTCAAGGTCTGCATTTACACGAACCTTAATGTTTTCACCCCAGACTCCTTCCTACCATGTTTCTTCTCCCATCCCTCAGAGAGAGGGACTGCAGTCTTTCTCCCTGCACTGTTGCCAGCCTCCTGGCTTTATAGAAGCCCTGCCTGTTCCCTCACAGGTGAGCTTCCTCCTAATTAACTCACATCACACAGCCTAAATCTCCCTGTTTGCAGCTTACTTGGCTGGTTGAGCCTACCTGGCTTAATTCAGCTATTGCAGAGCTGATGTGGGGAGTACACCCCATCACACACGGCCAAGGACAATCCCATGCCAAATGGAGAGAGTTTTGTTGTAGCAAAGAAGCCTCAAATATGGGCAGAGACCCAGGAAAACACTGTATAAGGCCGGTCCTACGTTTGAGCTGCCTTTACCTACGTGGGTGGAAGAATTCCTGTTCTGCACCTGCTTTCACTGCTGTTGTGCCGGGGGAGGAAATGAATGAATGCAGAGTGAATAAATTGTATGTGTGAAGTATGCTTGTGGTAGGGGATGGTGTGGGTGCAGAGTATGGATGCATGTGGATGAGGTCAGGGTAGATGCATGTGACTGAACATGTGGATGAGCACAGGTGGAGTGCAGGTGACATTGTATGAAGTGCGCAGACTTAATGAATTTGAATATGGGTAAGAGAAGAGTGAATGTGAATGAGTGAAATGGGCCAGAGAGAATTCAATAAAAACAAGAGCTGCTGAAGAATTTTTCATTCATTTATTTTCTGGTAGCAAATGCAACAAACACAACAGTATGCAAATGTATGCAAATGTGTGCAAATTAATGCTCATTTGAAAACTGTTGCATTTTGGGTTGCACGGGTTAGCAGGTATGTTATCGTAATATAATCTCTTACTTACACTCTTAGTCCTTTGTCTTCTCTTGCCTTTTATAGATAAGCATAAAGATTAAGTGCCATGTCTATGTTTGCAGAGCACCATATAAATTTAGAGAGCTGTTTATGGTCTTGGCCCTCCATACAAACACTTACCCCTGGGAGTAGTCCCACTGAGTAAACCCCACAACCAGTAGTAAGTGCTTATAGGTCTCAAGTGATTAACTGGACCAGAAAAGCAAAGCTCTATGTTCAACTTGATGGCATTTCTGTGTCTGTCTATAATGTGATAACTTCTGAATGCTGCATCTGACCAATTCCAAAATTTCAGGGGATGTTCTAGGCCTCAATGGGCAGAATCCTGTTGGTTTTGTTGAAAACTGGAAAACCTTGATTTGATTTCCACTACTCAGATCCATAGAGTCTATTTGGGGCTGTAGGCTGAGGAATCTATCTGGCGGCCTCTCCTGCCTACACATATCACAGGCAGCATCTAAATACACTGCTCTCTCTTGTTGACTGTACAACTTTACCTGCTTAAGCAATAAAGTGTTTTTTCAGTTTCAAAGTGCCAGAGATGTTTGTACCAACAGTGCAGAACTGCACCAGGGAAGCTATAGCTGACATAAAAGAAAACAGTCCCTGCCCCAAGGAGCTCACAATCCAGTCCAGACCCCGTTGGAACAGTTCAGTTCCAGAGTACACCAGGGGCTGTATGCAGGGATCTCACAAGGTCACAGTAAGGAGGAGTGAGCTCTGGGGAGAGATGTGAAGAAGGAGCAGGAGGTCATGTGACATATGGGGCATGGGAGAGACTGTTCCATGCAGAAGGAGAAGGAGCATGGAAGGCAGCATAAAGGGTTGGTGAGGAGGAGGCTGGGGCTGACCATGGGGGAGCAAAAGGAGAAGGAGGCGGGACTGAAGTTGGGTAGGACTTGCAAGTGAAGAGAAGTCTGCCCTTGATGCAGGAGGCACAGGGAGGATGGTGCAGGGACGTGAAGTGAGTGACATGAGCAGAGCAGCAGGGGAGGGATGTGATTTTAGCAGTTGCACTTTGTCTGGGCTGAGGGGGAACAAGGGGAGAGGCAGCAATATCAGTGAGGAGGAGGCTGCAGGAGCCAAGGAGAGAGATGACCAGGGCAGAGAGCAAGGTGTAGTGGTGGAGGTGGGGAAAAGGCAAGGATGGAGATCAGAAAGGATTCAGTGGCAATTTGTGTGGGGGGGAGTAAACGTTAACATGAAGGTTGCAAGCGTGGCTGGTGGGGAGGTCAGGAACAGAGTGAGGAGCAGGAGGGAATCACAGCAGCAAGAACTGACTGTAATGAATCTTATTTTCCTTTGCTCCTGTTGGCCCAGCGGGGAGGGAGAGTGAATTCCCTCAGGCGTGGGAAGCACTTTGAGAGCCTCAGATAAGCAGTGCTCTAGGAGGGGCAGGGCACTTCGGTTCAGGGACAGAGACTGGGTTCCTACCCCTCCCACTACCCGTCTTGCAAGAGACAATTCTGCCACCTTCTTAGCACTCACATAAACTTTGGCCTGAAGGGTTGTGGCGTGGGGCACAGAGTCCAGAATTTCAGAGGCTGTTCTGGGCATCAATGGGCTGAGCCCTACTGATGGTTGTGAAAATCAGAAAAGCCTGATTTGCAGCACTGGAAGCATGAGGTAAATCAGTCCTACGGCGTGTTCGTTTGGCACAGCAGGCTGAGGAATCTCTCTGCTGCCCTCTGCTGCTGCCTATTCAACTCACAGGCAGCAGATTAATATTCTGCTCTCTTTCTTTGGTTGTACAGCTCGGCCTAGATAAGCAAGGAAGTGTGAGACCCTCTAATAATGCTAATGGTTTCACATTGAAATCATTTGAATTTTCTAAAGGAGGCTGCATGGTTCACTGGTTAGGGCACCAGATTTGGAGGCAGGAGATTTGGGTTCAGTTATTGACAGTCCCCTAATTCACTGCGTGTCACTGGGTAAGTCACTTAAATCTATGCCTTAGCTGCCCTGTCTGTAAAATGGGGATAAGGTGCTTAACCCACCCTTGTAAAGGGATTTGCAATCTACACATCAAAAGTTTTATGTGAATGTTAAGCATTACTAAAGGAGTACTTGTGGCACCTTAGAGACTAACCAGTTTATTTGAGCGTAAGCTTTCGTGAGCTACAGCTCACTTCATCGGATGCATACTGTGGAAAGTGTAGAAGATCTTTTCATATACACACAAAGCATGAAAAAATACCTCCTCCCACCCCACTCTCCTGCTGGTAATAGCTTATTTAAAGTGATCACTCTCCTTACAATGTGTATGATAATCATATCTATTCAGGGGACATCATCACAGGGCCTAATAACATCAGCCACACTATCAGAGGCTCGTTCACCTGCACATCCACCAATGTGATATATGCCATCATGTGCCAGCAATGCCCCTCTGCCATGTACATTGGTCAAACTGGACAGTCTCTACGTAAAAGAATAAATGGACACAAATCAGATGTCAAGAATTATAACATTCATAAACCAGTCGGAGAACACTTCAATCTCTCTGGTCACGCGATTACAGACATGAAAGTTGCTATATTACAACAAAAAAACTTCAAATCCAGACTCCAGCGAGAAACTGTTCAATTGGAATTCATTTGCAAATTGGATACAATTAACTTAGGCTTGAATAGAGACTGGGAGTGGCTAAGTCATTATGCAAGGTAACCTATTTCCCCTTGTTTTTTCCTACCCCCCCCCCAGACATTCTTGTTAAACCCTGGATTTGTGCTGGAAATGGCCCACCTTGATTATCATACACATTGTAAGGAGAGTGGTCACTTTAGATAAGCTATTACCAGCAGGAGAGTGGGGTGGGAGGAGGTATTTTTTCATGCTTTGTGTGTATATAATAAGATCTTCTAAACTTTCCACAGTATGCATCCGATGAAGTGAGCTGTAGCTCACGAAAGCTTATGCTCAAATAAATTGGTTAGTCTCTAAGGTGCCACAAGTACTCCTTTTCTTTTTGCGAATACAGACTAACACGGCTGTTACTCTGAAACTTAAGCATTACTGTGTAGGAATCTGTGTAGTTATTAGCTACAGTTTGTAAATCCTTGCTTTTTTCCACCCTAGCAAATTTTCAACCCCCTTCTTCTTAAACTGTTGTGTACTTTAATCTATTTTATAACCTCATAAAAACCTTTGCTTTTAATAATTCATCAGAACTGTTCCTCGGAAGTCAACACTTCAATGTGCAGCTCTTGTGTTTATTAAAGGAAGGGTGTTGACAGGCTGGAGATGGGAACCAGTTTTTTTGTTAATACTTTGATGTCAACAGATAGTTGTGAAGCATCAGATGGCCTTCCAGTATAATTTCCTGTATGATTTCTTTAGAAACACCAATCTGATCTAATTTATTTCTATAGGAAATACCAATGAATTTTGTGGATCCCAAAGAAATTGCCATCCCAAGTCATGGAACTAAAAACCGTTATAAAACAATTTTGCCAAGTAAGTGTATTTAAACAATGCTTTTTAGTGTGAAATTTAGTCCCATTTTATTAATATAACTCTGCTTATAGATTTGCAGGAAGACTGCTGGTCTTTTTTTTTTATGGTGGACATTTTGTACATATTTGAATTAGGGCTGTTGATTCATCACAGTTAACTCATGTGATTAACTCAAAAATATTAATCACGATTTTTAAAAAAATCACAATTAATCACAGCTTTAATTGCATTGTTAAACAATAGAATACCAATTTAAATGTATTAAACATTTTTGGATGTTTTTCTACATTTTCAAATATATTGATTTTAATTACAACATAGAATACAAAGTGTACGGTGCTCACTTTATATTATTATTTTATTACAAATGTTTGCAGTATGAAAACAGTAAAAGAAATAGTATATTTCAATTCACCTCATGCAAATACTGTAGTGCATTCTCTTTATCGTGAAAGTGCATCTTACAAATGTAAATTTTTTTTGTTACTTGACTGCACTCAAAAACAAAACAATGTAAAACTTTAGAGCCTAGAAATCCACTCAGTCCTACTTCTTGTTCAGCCAATCACTAAGACAAACAAGTTTGTTTACATTTATGGGAGATAATGCTGCCCGCTTCTTATTTACAATGTCACCTAAAAGTGAAAACAGATCTTCCAATGGCACTTTTGTAGCTGGCATTGCAAAGTATTTACGTGCCAGATATGCTAAACATTCATATGCCCCTTCATGCTTTGGCCACCATTCCAGAGGACATGCTTCCATGCTGATGATGCTCATTAAAAAAATAATGCGTGAATTAAATTTGTGACTGAACTCCTTGGGGGAGAATTGTATGTCTCCTGCTCTGTTTTACCTGCTGCCATATATTTCATGTTATAGCAGTCTTGGATGATGACCCAACACACGTTGTTCATTTTAAGAACATTTTCACTGCAGATTTGACAAAATGCAAAGAAGATACCAATGTGAAATTTCTAAATATAGATACAGCACTCGACCCAAGGTTTAAGAATCTGAAGTGCCTTCCAAAATCTGAGAGGGACAAGGTGTGAAGCATGCTTTCAGAAATCTTAAAGGCGCAACACTCTGATGTGGAAACTACAGAACCCGAACCACCAAAAAAGAAAATCAGCTGTCTGGTGGTGGCATCTGACTCAGATGATGAAAATGAACATGCATTGGTCTGCACTGCTTTGGATTGTTATCGAGCAGGACCCGTCATCAGCATGGATGCATGGTGGTTGAAGCATAAAGGGACATTTGAATCTTTAGCACATCTGGCATGTAAATATCTTGTGACGCCAGCTACAGTAGTGCCATGCCAGCACTTGTTCCCCAGGTGACATTGTAAACAAGAAGCAGGCAGCATTGTCTCCTGCAAATGTAAACAAACTTGTTTGTCTGTGCAATTGGCTGAACAAAAAGTAGGACTGAGTGGACTTGTAGGCGCTACAGTTTTACATTGTTTTGTTTTTGAATGCAGTTATTTTTGTACATAATTCTACATTTGTAAGTTCAACTTTCATGATAAAGAGATTGCACTACAGTACTTGCAATGGCGGAATTGAAAATACTATTTCTTTTGTTTTTTACAGTGCAAATATTTGTAATGAAAAATAAAGATAAAGTGAGCACTGTACACTTTGTATTCAGTGTTGTAATTGAAATCAATATATTTGAAAATGTAGAAAACAGCCAAAAATATTTAAAGAAATGGTATTCTATTATTGTGTAACAGCACAATTAATTGCATGATTAATCGTGATTAATCTTTTTAATTGCTTGACAGCCCTAATTTAAATAACTTATCTGTATTCTATCTACAGTGAGGGACCATCAGAACTGTGGCCTTGAGGGGACCTCGGGCACTGTTGCACTTTGGTCCCGCCTATTCTCTGCCCATGACACATAATAATCTAGTCTCCTGTGGGCTGTAATACTTTGGTCTCATTTCAGCTGTATGGTAAGTGTGTGAGTGCTGGGTGGTGTTGGTGGCTTGTGATATACAGGAGACCAGACTAGATGATCTAATGGTCCCTTCTGGCCTTAAACTCTATGACTTTAGAATGCCCACTGAGTTATGTCTAGTCAAGTTCTGCAACTGCAAGACTGTACCCTGAATGAGTCAGAGAACCTTATTGCAAATCCTTTACTGTCTAACGTTGAGTGATTCAGACTAAATGAACCAATGTGCCCTCAAATCTTCTCGAGTAGACATTCATTTATAATGGTTCTCTTTCTCTTGCTCCTTTTCTTTTCCTACTGGTTTGTAGCATTGTTGGAATTCATCTCTTTTAGCCAGATAATTACCCTTATACTACTATCTCAGAGGTGCTGTTAACATTATTGTTGTTAATTTCTTGTATTGCTTCTGTGTTTTCATTGGTCTAAGTGATGCATTTCCCATAACAGTAAGAATTACTTCATTGTAAATTGAGTTAGTCAACATTTTCTGATGGAACAGTTTTCCATCAAAAATACAGTTCCGTTGACATAGAATAATTTTGTGGGAACATATCATTTTCACTGAAATTTTTGCTGGAAGAAAGGAAAAATGACTTGTTTTAACTTTCTCGTTTCATTTCTATGATGTTAGAATGTTTTGCTTTTATTTTATTGCATTTCATTTTGACTTCTTTATTATACTACATTAATTTTATTATACTTTTTAATTATATGTAACAGTTTGAAATGAAATGTTTCAATGGTTCTGAATCAGAATCCACAAGAACTTCTGTCCCATGGGAAATTTCTAAATTCCAGCTTTTTGTTACGATTCAAAACGAAAACAAAATTCAAAATGTTGACATTTCCCATGAAACTGATATTCTATTTTCCAACCAGCTCTAGCAATAATGTCCTTGCAGTCATGTGTGGTCACACACTTTGCTCAGTGTAGTAATCCTGAGCAAAGTATATTCTATGCATTTCACACATTCTAAATGGTAAGAGTGTTCTTTGTGCACCTAACTGAATTATAGTTTGATCACACTGTAAAAGGGATTTGCAGGCAAATTAATGAAAGATGTTGGCCATCAAAAGTATTATTTTGTCAGGGATCTGATATATTATTGGAAACAAAACACTGGTGAAATTCTGAGCCCCCTGAAGTCAATAGCAAAACCCTCATTAACCTCAAAAGAACCAGCATTATGGTCAGTGGGCCACATACAAAGGTACTGTATGCCAGGATGGAAGTTACACATTGGTAAATGAGTCTAAGTTGGTGTAACTTACATATTGAAAGTTCAGAAGACTACCCCTTGAATTTAGCCCAATATAAACAGGATATACACGAAACTCCCATTGACTTCATTTGGGCCAGAATTTCATCCAGTGCCTCCAATCTGTTGATATGCCAACCCCTTAACAAAATAATGCATTCTCTCTTCATATAATTCTGAATGTTAAATCTTCTGCTGCTACCATTGTGTATAACCCACAGAATGTACCCTGTGGATACAGTGCATTAAATTACACTGTAGTTTGTTTGTATTTGAATTGCATAGCTACAGTGTAGCAGTAGTCGATGATGCTTAAGAATCATAATGCCTTTGTATTTTCACTTTCATTGTAATTGGAAAACGTATCATTAACTTCTGGATGCACTTTTAGTTGATATGCACTGCACAGCAGCGAGAGTCTCAGACAGATATTTTGTAATTGCCTTTTACAGAAATCAAGAGAAAATGAGGATAACAGATCAGTCATGTATTAATTCGAAATAAATGCCTTGTGCTCTTCTACAGAAGATATTTTGGGGATCTAGGCACATTCTGATAAATACACAAATGCTCCACTCCCAGACCCCAAGGGTTTGGAAATTATTTGAATGGTTTAATAGCACAGCCTTCCCAGTTTCCTGCTCAGATGATATCAACCTACTGCTTAGTACTCTTGTGTCAGCTTTTCCATTCCAAGCGCTGGGTGCGTCTCTTGAACTAGGGCACCTCTAGTGACAAGTGATGTTTGAAATGATTAATTTTCTCCTGAAAATGTCCATGGTCTGGCGCTCCACCCTTTGTGCTGCTGAGAAGTTTCTCATTTTCTAAGAAATAATTCTGTCAAGCTGTTAAGAGACAGACTGCGTTGGGGCAGGTTGGCATGAATAAACACTATTTTGTCCTATTTTTTAATATGAAGTGTAATGAATACCTAATGAAATTTATTTCTTAATAGAAAATTGTCATTGTAGCTGATCCAAAATACTTTTAAGGAATGAATTTTCAATTGCAGAATAAAATTCTCAGTGCTGCTAGACAAACACTAGAATTCAACTGTAAGATGCCTAGAAAATGCTAGGAGTTTTACAATGGTATAGTAAAGTATCCCCAAGTTTAAGACAATAATTTTTTAAAAAATTAAATTTAAATCAAGTGAACAAAGTGCTTCCTTGTGCCAGTTTATAAGCAGATGCCATCAGAGGTGATGTATGGGGAAGGGCATCTGGGGTCATGTGACCCCCAGATTTGCTGCTTGGCTTGTACTGAGCATTCTCACACGGACTGAGCATGCTCAGTAATACTGCTGAAGCCAGCTTCCCTCACTCTGCCCCCTCTCCCACCCACCCACACACACTATCATCAGGCATGGGTCATCTCTGGGTGCCATGAAACAATTCTTTAGAAGCTGAGTCTCCCTTGAGCTTTTCCTACAATTCTGACATTGATTGTGTTCTATCATTATTTCTCCGATACTGCTGCCTTTTAAAATCAATAGGATTGTGAACAGGCTCTAAAAGATTCATAATTTTTTTAGTGGGAGGAAAAAATGTTTCAGCACAGATGCATCAAGGCAGTTTTTTATGTTCACCTGAATCAATAAATTCATCTGGGTACAGTCAGCCATACCCTGATATATAAGCAGTGTTCAGTTTATTGTTACCAAGCCTCCAGGATTGTCCTGGAGTCCCCAGGAATTAAAGATTAATCTTTAATTAAAGATTATGTCATGTGCTGAAACCTCCAGGAATACATCCAACCAAAATTGGCAAACCTAACGTTGTATCAAAATAAAACCTAAATGCATTTGAGGTTAGCATTATTTTTGAGCATGTAGGAATGATCACTTTTACATGTGGAATATAATTGAATCATGCATATATTTACATACCTTGAATCGATGAGATATTTTTCCAGTGGGCAATATGTTGGTAGTTTGGAAAGTGATATGCATGGTTTACAGGTGTTTTATACAACTGGAATTTTGAGCCAGTTATGAAATTTGCTGTATGAATAAAGATCCATGACTCATACAATATTTTCAAATTCCACCTTATAATATTAGCCAAATAATGTCAGCTACCGCCAAAACTTATCAATTCCATGAGCAAACAGAGGGAAAATAATTAGGGATAGATGACTCTTAAAAGGTTAGATGTCTATCCAAAGTTTTGTGAGACTTCTGAGTCTGCAGAATTAAGCAAATATGTGAACAAATTTCTCTTTTTTGGCTCCTAAAGATCAGTACCATGAAACCAGCCTTTTGCACATTTCAGAACATCTGTTGAGTATAGGAGTCAGGACTGGGGACAATATTAATGAATGATTTATTATTAGTAATCATTTGAAGTATATTGTAAATGATCATATAGCCTGACACCCAGAGGGCTTACAGTCTAAAGGCATACAAAAATAGAGGGGGGGGGGGACGAGCATACAAGCCAGGACATATATAGAGTGGTATATGACCTCTGAAGCTTGCATGCTTCATGACAAAAATGGGATATTAGTAATGTCTTAAAGATGGGGAAAGTAGAAGTTTCCCGTATGGGGAACATGAAAGAAGGCAATGGTAATTTTACCTCCGTAAAGAGTACAAGATGGGGTCCTTTGTTTAAATGCCACTTCCACCTCCAGGCATTCATAATTATAATACTCAGCACTTTCATAGCATCTTCTATATCTCAAAGTGTTTTACAAACTTTAATGAATTAAGTATCACAATCACCCCGGAAGATATGTCCGCTGTCCTGACACCAGATCCTGAGTCTTTACCATTCTTGTCCAAAAAATCACTAACATGGGTAATTTAACTACTCCTACTTGTGAATAACAGAGTAATGCCCACTGCTCCTTAAACAATGTCTCCTCATTTCAAAGTTGCATAGATACCATACATCCATTTTCTAAACAGTTTATATCTGGGAGTGATTGCTAGTGTATGCAACATTATGATTTTCAAATAGTGGTCACTCAGTTGATTGGAATCATAAAAGGATCTTAATAAAATATTTAGTGATTCATTAATATCTGGGGAAATTCAGCATGAAAAATATTTAAACAGCCTGGAGGTTGAGTCTTCTTCTAAGAGCATTTTTAGGGTAGAGGTCAGGCTACATCAGGATCATAAGCATTGTGAAAGCTAAAGGAAGTGGGTGTTTTTCCAAGGACATGTTGCCTAAGGCGTTTGTGGAAATGGCTAATAATCACTGTACTGAAAAGGAATAAGAGGTTTCCTGTCCTCATGTGGTTAAGGGAAAGGAAAAAAAATCTCTGTGTGAAGAGGTTTGGGAAGGCAAACAGAGAGATTTTTAACCCAGGCTAACTAGGGTTCATTTTACTCTCTGAGCACACAAAATGAGAAAGCCTTCCTGCTTGTACTGTAGCCTGAACTGAAGGACATGAATGCAGTTTCATATTCTAAGAAGTATATTTTATAAAACATGATCCTAAACCCTGCTGTGGCTCCAAGCAATGGACTCTTGTTAATTTCAGTGGGAGTTAAGCATAAATTATGTACATAGAATATCAGGGTTGGAGGGAACCTCAGATGGTTATCTAGTCCAACCTCCTGCTCAAAGCAGGACCAATCCCCAATTTTTGCCCCAGATCCCTAAATAGCCCCCTCAAGGATTGAACTCACAACCCTGGGTTTAGCAGGCCAATGCACAAACCACTGAACTATCACTCCCCCCATTGTCCCTTTTGTTCTAGACAAAAATATAGACTAGAACCCCAGATGCAATGCTGTGAGAATACTAGATGTTACCAACAGATAAAATAACATACATATGCTGATTCCACAATTCAACACGCATACACCTTTTTACACCACGCTTGGACTCCGCCTAGTAATCATCTCTCCAGGGACTATTTCCAATAGAGTAGATATGGTAACTTCAAACAGCTGCTACTTTTATTTTATTTGTCTAAGCAATCTGCCAGAGAAAGGTTTCCTTTTTTTCACCCCAGATGTGAGAGAACACGGTTTCCGTTTTATTTTGTTGAAGGGATGACATTTTTGCAGAAAATGAGTGGAGGAGGGTAAAGTAGTAGCTGCTAGGCAGTTACAGTGTGGGCTCCTATGCACCCTCCTCCCTGTGTCTTTTTGTGGAGAGGACTGTTGAGTAGATCTATGTAACTGAGAAACTTCTGGCCCCCGTTCAAACCCCCTAGGGTGAACAGATTCCCCAGGAGCACAGCTCCATGATGAACAAGAGATTTAAAATCCCCTACATAGGGACTTAGCATCCCATCAGCCCTGTGCTCAACAGAATTGCTTCTGTCCCAGTCCAGCTAGGACCCTCAAAGGCCATGGAGGAGGCTGGGAATAGGATTTGCCCCAAAATAATAGGCAATTGAAGGAAAATGTTCTTCTAGTTTGGCTATACATTTCTCCAGATACAAGACACCTATTCAAATGAAATGTTTGTATGTTGAGTTACAGTGAACGTTCCTTCTATACAAAAAGACAATTCACCCTGTGCAGAAGGATCAATACAGTGCCTTTGCCTGATTTAAGGTTCACTTAAGCCCTCAGAACACCGGTGTTAATGGGACTTACATGATGTTTAGGCCTTTTGTAAACCCTCTGTCTAGGAGTGAGTTTCACCAAAAATGCAAAATGCAGCACCAAGATAATGGTAGATTATTTTGCTCCAACTAGTCTTTGATTCACTTCTGCGATTCTCAATAGAAATCTTCTCTTTGTGATTTTCTTTTCAATTTCCATCTTTCCTGACTTCTTAGATCCGCTAAGCAGAGTGTGTTTGAAACCAAAGAATGCAGCTGACTCCTTGAGCACCTACATAAATGCTAACTACATTAGGGTAAGTAAACACACATTCTTTGGGTGCTCCTGAGACAGTATTCTGTTTTCCAGCAGAATAGTTGATTCCATTTGGGCTCCACTCTCCTTTTATTTCTGTCGACTTCACCTTGTATGATATAAGGATAAAGTCTACCCTACCTCTCTCTCACTATTGGTGAGATAAAGTGGTCCCGATGGGGTGTTTATAATAAAGCACCCAAGAGTTATGTACGTATTTAACCTATGGTCACACAGGACATAGCTCTGGAAGGGACCTCCCATTCATAAACTCAGCATCAAGCTCCATCTTAAAACTAGTTAGGTTGTTTGCCCCCACTACTTCTCATGAGAAGTTGTTTCAGAACCTCACTCCACTCCACTCCATAAAGGAAGTCATTTTGCTTTTTTAAAACAGCAATACATAAATATATACACCTACACACACATAGTGTCCGGCCCCCCCTCCGTCCCCACCCCCCGCGTCTCACTTTACATCTGTACTGTCAAGGCTTTGCATCACAGACATCAATATAGTTAAGGAGAATGATTCCATTTAAAGAGCATCAATGCTGCTTTTAAGTGAGCGAGAGAAATTAGGCCATGTATTGAGTCATGTGAAGTATTCCTTCCCTCCAGAGAATGAAGTACCATGGTGTTTCATATTGCTGACACTGGTAACATTGTCAATGATTTTTAAAAAAATGTAACAGTGAGTAAATTAAATTTCACATGAATTCACAGTATATTGTAAAGCACCCTAGACACTTCAGTATTCTCGACTGTCTGAACATTCTGACACACCTGTCATTGACAAGAGATGTTGGGGCATATCACTCAATACAGCTATGATCATTTATACCAGCTGAGGATCTGCTGCATTGTTCTGTGTAATGGATAAGTCAGTGGATTGCTCCATTGTCCCTGTGGTTGTGGAAATGGTTTCACTGAAGAGAGAAACAAAGTTACAATATCTGGCTCTGCCAATTATTTTATTCTTTAATAATTCATTCCTTTTTGAGGTTGCTGCAGCCTTCGCTGGCCAGCAAGGTTCAAAAGAACTCCTTCTTTAGAGCTGGATCCAAGTTCAGTGTACAAGTTCACAAGTTTTCCTTTTCACATGATAAAGATGAATACAGACATGACTCATTCATTTCCCCACTCACTCCTTCTTTCCTTTGCTTGCTTATAATTTTCAGTGTGTCTCAAGGTTCGTGCTATCCTGACAGAATGTCCCATATATAAGGTCTCAGAGGCATTTTTTGCTTAGCAAGTATAAATTGGAGCTTCTGAGTCTATAAGGATTTATGTATTCAAAAACTCTTTTCCCTTCATAAATCTTCATGGTACTACTTAGTTTCATATTTCTATTCTGTTCACTCTCATTTGTTTTTTATGGCCTGTTGCTAACAATATCATCCTTTGAATACAGCAGAAATACTAACTAACAGGTAGAACTGGCCAGAAAAGGGAATTTCTGTTTTGTGGGAAATTCTGCAGTGTCAGTGTTTCATTTTGTTTCATTCTGCATCAGCACAAAATATTTACATTGAGGAATTTCATGTGAAATGGAACAATCCGTTTTGGCACTGGACAACAGGGAAGCCGGCTGCTTTGCCAGCTCGCCATTTGCACAGCAAGGTAACCAAGCAGCCTGGGAATTAGGCAGCCAGGGAGTCAGGCAACCAGGGAGCCAGCCACCTAGGGAGCCAAGCAGAGAGAGGCAGCCCAGCTACCAGGCAGGGAGTCAACAAGTTGGGCAGATGGAGAACCAACTATCAGGGAGCCAGGAAGCCCACCTGCCCACCAAACAAGGGGCTTGACAAGTTGGGCAGCCAAGCAGGCAGTCCAGGAAACCAGGGAGCTGGGCGGGCTAGCAGGAAACCAGGTAGGCAGGGAAGTTTCAACAAAACCAGCACATTGCAGTGGAATATTTTGGTTACATCAAATTAGAATTTTCCAGCAAAAAACTGTTCCACTGGACAATTTTTGACAGCTGTACCAGGTCATGCAAGCTTTCTGTTTTAATTTATCTTGTGGTCTAGATTCCCATTTCTTTCTTTGGAACTTTCAACTAAGATCTCTGTGCAATGCATGACTTTAAATCAAATACTTCTGTGTCTGTTTCTAAACCAGGGTTACGGTGGTAAGGAGAAGTCCTTCATTGCAACTCAGGGTCCCATGATTAATACCGTGAATGATTTCTGGCAGATGGTTTGGCAGGAAGATAGCCCTGTCATTGTTATGATCACAAAGCTGAAAGAAAAAAATGAGGTATGATATCAACTGGCTACATCCAGAAATTACTCCAGTGGTTGTATTGTAAATAAGACTGTCTATACATCTCACAGTATATAACATCCTTTGTAGAAAGAACCTCATAGTAGATATGATACCAGCAGATAACCAGCTCTTATATGTTATGGTGATGGTCATTATGGAAAAACCTAAGATAGATAATTAGATATAACATTATATAGCAATCTCAAGAGATGTATAAAGCATATCCCAGCATATTCATGGAGGCTGAGGGGTGGCAGTTATGAGAAACACTCCACATATAGTTAGGTAGCACTTGTAAATATGGGGTCATTACCTGTTAATTTTAATTATATATAGAATATTTTCTTCTTTTGGATGCTGTAATGTCCAAGGAAGATTTCACCTCTATGTTCCAGACCTGCACTTTGGAACAAACAGAGACAACTCCTAAAGAATCCATCCCAAGTTTTACAAAACAACCTAATTCATGTTGAGAAATACATTTTGGGAGCATTTAGTCAATAGTAGGGTCATATCTAGCCAGTATGGAAATATATAGTTCCTTACATTAACACGGAGAATATGTGACCATTGCTCATTAATTGCTAAGGCCAGATAAGGCCTGTTATATTTTCTGTGACTTTTGGATGGACTCCCACCTACCTATTTTATTAGCTTTATTTAATACTTGTACAAATTGATGCCAGGTTCTCCATTATGGTGGAAGAACACAAATCAACTGCCCAAGGCACTGAGGGTGAAAATCATCTTTGTGCAGAGGACCAGCGCAAAGTGTATGCATCACTTAAGTCCTATTTAATCCTATTTTTAAAGCTTAAATGAGACATAAATGGTGCACAGGCCTTCTGTATGGAGTGAATTTCACCCTGAGAGTGCAGGGCCTTTAATTGTGCCTGGTCTCTGGTTGAGGGGTTACAGGTGGGCAGAAGGCTGATTATACCTTCCCTTCTACACGTACCCCCCAATCTGGTCCTTTTTCTCTCTTACTTTGGAGTTGAGCATACAGTGTTTATAACATATCAAACAGGAAAGCTATATAACATAGGTCTGTGCCGTAAATATCCCACATATTTTCACACCCGGCCCCATTTTGATACTGTAGACCAGCCAAACCAATGTCTGGGTAACTTTCATTAATGGAATATTTTTGAAAACTCGCCCCAGTAACAGAATAACAAATATTTGACGAAGGAAATACTGAATTTTTAAACACTTACTTCTAACACTGTGTGAGAAGAATGACTTGAAAGAAATGTCCAATGGTTTCCAACATATCAGGAAACCCTGTGTTTACCTGAATTGGTCAGGCCTGCCACGCTAGTGTTTATCAGCATTGTTGTGGACTGACAGTGGTAATTTCCTCCTAATAAAAGAGGGTGAGACATCTTTAGTGTTCCCAGGCTACTTGGAGAAGGTCTGTGTTTACATGAACTGTTCTGACATTCTAATGAACAACTCTGGGAAGAAATGTTAAGAACTGCCTGATGATTGTAAGCTGAATTCAGAGTAACAGCCGTGTTATTCTGTATTTGCAAAAAGAAAAGGAGTACTTGTGGCACCTTAGAGACTAACCAATTTATTTGAGCATAAGCTTTCGTGAGCTACAGCTCACTTCATCGGATGCATACTGTGGAAAGTTTAGAAGATCTTATTATATACACACAAAGCATGAAAAAATACCTCCTCCCACCCCACTCTCCTGCTGGTAATAGCTTATCTAAAGTGATCACTCTCCTTACAATGTGTATGATAATCAAGTTGGGCCATTTCCAGCACAAATCCAGGTTTTCTCACCCCCCCCCCCCCACACACACACAAACTCACTCTCCTGCTGGTAATAGCTTATCTTAAGTGACCACTCTCCTTACATTGTGTATGATAATCAAGGTGGGCCATTTCCAGCACAAATCCAGGGTTTAACAAGAACGTCGGGGGGGGGGGGGGGTAGGAAAAAACAAGGGGAAATAGACTACCTTGCATAATGACTAAGCCACTCCCAGTCTCTATTCAAGCCTAAGTTAATTGTATCCAATTTGCAAATGAATTTCAATTCAGCAGTTTCTCTCTGGAGTCTGGATTTGAAGTTTTTTTGTTGTAAAATAGCGACTTTCATGTCTGTAATCGCGTGACCAGAGAGATTGAAGTGTTCTCCGACTGGTTTATGAATGTTATAATTCTTGACATCTGATTTGTGTCCATTTATTCTTTTACGTAGAGACTGTCCAGTTTGACCAATGTACATGGCAGAGGGGCATTGCTGGCACGTGATGGCATATATCACATTGGTGGATGTGCAGGTGAATGAGCCTCTGATAGTGTGGCTGATGTTATTAGGCCCTGTGATGGTGTCCCCTGAATAGATATGTGGGCACAGTTGGCAACGGGCTTTGTTGCAAGGATAGGTTCCTGGGTTAGTGGTTCTCTTGTGTGGTATGTGGTTGCTGGTGAGTATTTGCTTCATGTTGGGGGTCTGTCTGTAGGCAAGGACTGGCCTGTCTCCCAAGATTTGTGAGAGTGTTGGGTCACCCTTCAGGATAGGTTGTAGATCCTTAATAATGGGTTGGAGGTGTTTTAGTTGGGGGCTGAAGGTGACGGCTAGTGGCGTTCTGTTATTTTCTTTGTTAGGCCTGTCCTGTAGTAGGTGACTTCTGGGAACTCTTCTGGCTCTATCAATCTGTTTCTTCACTTCCGCAGGTGGGTATTGTAGTTGTAAGAATGCTTGATAGAGATCTTGTAGGTGTCTGTCTCTGTCTGAGGGGTTGGAGCAAATGCTCCAATGTGTGGGGGGGGTGAGAAAACCTGGATTTGTGCTGGAAATGGCCCAACTTGATTATCATACACATTGTAAGGAGAGTGATCACTTTAGATAAGCTATTACCAGCAGGAGAGTGGGGTGGGAGGAGGTATTTTTTCATGCTTTGTGTGTATATAATAAGATCTTCTAAACTTTCCACAGTATGCATCCGATGAAGTGAGCTGTAGCTCACGAAAGCTTATGCTCAAATAAATTGGTTAGTCTCTAAGGTGCCACAAATACTCCTTTTCTTTTTGTAAGCTGAATTGTTCGGGATTTTACTTTCTACTGAGAAGAAAACAATCTGTTAACTTTTTTAGTAAAATATTTACTGCCTGCAAAGAAGACAAAATAGCTGCTATCTGGCAAAATAGCATTGTAATTTTTTGCCGCCTTTGTTCTCTGCAGCATACCCATCATTTTCAGGGAGGTTTGTTTATAAAACACACAGATGTTCAAAAGCAGCATCCCCCATCTCTTTCAGCCTTCCAATACACAAATCTTGTATGCAGGCCCCATTCCTCCTGTGCTGAATAACATTATGCTGAACATGAACATTTCTGCTGTGAAAAGTCAGGGCTCAGAAGCTTTCAGGAGTCTTCATTACTGCTTGTGGTGGGTGATCCAGGCTATGCATATACAGTACAAATGTGGGGTTTTATTAAGAACTGTTTGTTTTTCCCCGCACTACGTACCATGTACAGCCAACCCATGCTTCCTTAGGGCCAGTTTCTGTCAGCCTTACTCATGTGACCTCACTCCCTGGGTCATCTTGTGGCATAAGCTGCTACTTGACATGAGTGACAGAGGCAGAATCAGGCTTAATATAAACCACGCTTAATAATATAGGGAGACATTTTCTGCTGTCATCATGCCACCATTGACTTCAGTACAGTTATTTCAGCAGATAATTTGGCCCATATTACTCATTATGTACTTGCTGCACCTTTTGTGTTTATCACAATTTAAGTTGGTTTTAAGAAGCTGCCACTATCAGAAATATGTATAAAGGTTGTGAGTGAGGGGGTGGGGAAAGGAGGAAAGGTATAGAGCTAGTTTTTAAGCTCAGCGTCTCCCACCCGGTATAGGTACTGCAGGAGTGGACTGAAAATAGGGAGAGATTTTCAGACGTGCCTAAGAGAATTGGGAGCACCAGTCCCATGGGAAGTCAATGGCACTTGTGTTTCTAGTGATCTCAGACACTTTTGAAAATCTCACCTGTAATTATGAATGTGATGACCACTCGTTTAGAAAGCATTTAAATAGGTGAGCGCCTATAAAGGAAAATTAAAAAGAGGCCAAGGAGCCACACTGTGAATGGCAAGGAGCAGATACAATATCGCAAGGAGAAGTGATGGGCTCCATAGGGTTTTATAACTCAGTTAAGGACCATGGAACTCCTCTCTCTCCCCATACACAAACACAGTCGCCGTATCCAATACACTAAGAGTTTTCTCAGTACGGAAATAAGATTATGAAGTTGTTTGAATGACCCAGTGGGTGGTTTTTGAACAGCTTTCAAAAATACCTGTTCTAAAAGATGAGTACTATGAAAACTTGTGGTCCAGTTTTCTTGCCATGTGAAATTGTAGGTATCGGGCAATTTCCTTCTTTCATATTTGTATACCTGTGGAGTTTCTGCAAGATTGTCTGAAGACAATCGCTGTCCCAATTTGTTTTATATATCATCCATTTGTTGCAATACATTCCAAAATATGATCATTTCCCTGGTATCTGACTTTTTGGAAGTGCCTGAACCACTTGAGTCTAGCTCTGTTTTCAGGTCTTCTTTTTTGTTATCGCCATGGTATTTTCAAAACCAGCATGGAGACTGTTAAAATTAAGCTATTGTATTTTACTAAATGTAGATGAGATATTAACTGAGGATTGTTTTAATTAACAATCCGATTGCATTGTCCACACAGTGCAAGCTGCCAATTACTGTGCTGGTAAAGAGTCAAGAAAAACACTTTTAAGGAGGTTCTGAAGTCTTTGGAGAGCAGCACACAGTATTCTCATTTATCAAGAAGGTTCAGAAGCTGACTGCACCGTTGTTGATTGTCAGGGTGCAACTGCACATTTAGACTTTTCATTTCCCATATTAACAATGAAAACTAAACTCCCAGGGAGGGGCATGCCTTTCAGATCACATAGTTGATAGTGGCCATATGTCACATGGTGTGGCTGCTGAACTTTTGAACGCTTTTTTCTTATAAATTTATTAGGGTGTTTTCTTGCCATTCTTGGTATCTTCAGAGAGACAGCATTTAAGAGGTATGGTAGCTCTGCAAGTCTTACGGTGCAACTGATGACTCTTCTTTGAATGAAACCAGTCAAATTGGTCAGTGCAATTTCAGTTACAAAAAATGTGTTTTCCACACATCTCACATTATTAAGGTAATGAGCATTTCTTTGTAGAAGAACGTTTATGCTCCAGAGTGTTTCCATTCAGCTCAATGAGCTATTGAGTGATAAGGTACACCAGAAATTTAAAGATCTTGCCTGATGGTCAAGTCTTGCATTTCACTGTAATGTTTAACCTGAACTATACTGATTTTTTTCCCCAGTTTTAGCAGTATATACTAGAAATTGTGGTGTCTGAAAATGAATGACATTAAAGCAATGATTTTGTTTTGCTGTGCAATGGGGGCTGTTAAGTAGCAGCTATCTGAATATACGTTGTTCTTTGTATCAGGAGTTGCTGGTGACAGTAGAAAAAGTCCCTCATGTGGGTGTAGGACAGTTTGTTCTATGGTTCAGGGTTTTTTCTGTGTATTCGTTACTCAGTGTTTTCTGTAAGTTTCATGTGATCTGTATTTGAAATGAATAGTAGCTATGCTGCAGGTAAACATGGTATTCCACCTGAGAGTTTGATTTCTTAGTACTCTCTGTTTCTACATCTGCCGTTGAATGGATGCTTGGCAAGTAGCTGTAGCACATGAAAGCTTATGCTCAAATAAATTGGTTAGTCTCTAAGGTGCCACAAGTCCTCCTTTTCTTTTTGCGGATACAGACTAACACGGCTGCTACTCTGAAACCTTCTGGAAGAGTATATCACTTTACTAGTTCAATAAGAATGCTCTATATTTATAGGTTTACTCAAGTATTTTAGGCAAGAGAATTTTATCTTCATTGCAGCTCAGAAATTGAATAGACACTTCTTTCTTAGGCTTCAGTTTATCAAAGGGCTTAAGCATGGATTTAAGTCTGTGTTTAGGTGCTTTGATGCATCAGGGCCCTAGATAGTAAATAGGGATACAATTCTTATGTGGGAGTGGGAGAAATTCTGAGTCCTTTACTCAGTTTCAATCCTCACAAAGGCAAAAGTTCCATTTAGGTCTTTTGCCTGAAGAGAAACTAAGTAATGGCTTCAGGATTTCACTCTGTACATTTATAAAAATATACCTGCAAAAATCCAACTTGGATTTTGAATTTATCTTTTGTTCAAAATATTTTTCTTCAGTCAAACTTAGTTGAATTTTTAAGCATCAAATACTATTCAAAGTGTTCAGTATAATGGATTAAGATTTTAAAGGCTAGTTTTCAAAAGTAGCCTCTGATTTTGGATACTTCTGTTTTTGGATGCCCAACGTGAGACAGGTTGGGCCTGATTTACACAGATGCTTCAACTGGATTTGTGGCTGCTCAGCATATTCTAAGAATTAGACCCTAAAACATTCATCAGGACACCTGCAATCTGTTACTCATAAATGTTTCTGACATTCACAATATGTGAATATCACCTTGATTGCTTCAATATGTGATTTTCAGACAGATACTGTTCTGATAAGAATCTGATATCAGTATCATCAAATCATAGGCGGCATATAATGGAGGCCAGAGGAGACTAAGCCTCTCCAAACCTCATACTGCGGGGGGCGGGGGGAGGCATGGCAGATTTGGGGCCCCCTGAAAAATCTCCCCAGCCATGTTCCCCGGGTGGAGGAACTCTCACTCACCATCGCAGCTCCGGAGCTACAGCAGGGGCACAGAGCTTTTCCGGTCTCAGGGTAGCGGGGGAGGAGGAGTGAGCAGGGGGTGGGCGGAGCTCCAGGGGGGAAAGATGTGGAGTGGGGGCAGAATGGGGCCGGGGCCATGTGTGGAATAGGGTGGGGCCACAGGGGAAGGGGTGGAATGGGGTGGGGCCATGGACAAAGCTGCAGGCAGAAGGGGCAGGATGGGGGAGGGGCTCGGGGCTCCAGCCAGGGCCTAGAGCTCTGCCGTAGTCCCAGCCAAGGCTGAGAGCTCGACCCTGGCTGGTGCTGAGCTCTCAGCTCCCCCACCACCTGTGACCCCAATTGAGCTCTCAGACCTCCCCCTGCCCCGGGGCCATGGCAGGGAGAGGGGCCAAGGTCGGCCCCCTGCCCTGATCAGGGCCATGGTGGGGGGGGGGAACTGAGAGCAGTGTGTGAGGGCGGGGCCTCGGCCACAAGAGGCGGGCAGGGGGATCGCCTCCCCAAGGGGGAGCTTCACCCGCCTGCCCATACATCAAGTAATTAGTATCTGGATTCACACTGATGTTTCCTTTTCAGAAATGTGTGCTCTATTGGCCAGAAAAGAGAGGGATCTATGGGAAAGTTGAAGTCCTCGTTAACAATGTGCAAGAGTGTGAGAACTATACTGTCCGCAACCTTACATTAAAGGTAATGATCTATGGCTGTTATGGGGAAATGTCCTTCCAATATCCGTAATACTTCACTGTTGAATGTTTAATGAAATTGAACGGCAATACATTTAAAACTGAAAAAGGGCACATTTTTCCACTATTCATAACTAACCTAAGGGCCTCACTGCCACAAGGTATAATTGAGACCTAGGACCTGAAGCATTTATATTAAGGCCATTTTACATCACTCTGGCAGTGTAAAGGGGCCTTAAAGTTATACCCACTTAAGTTACACTCACTTTAAGGCCCCTTTACATTGTCAGAGCAATTAGGGTTGTCACCTTTCTAATTGCTGGTATCTGGACCCTTGAGATTCACCCCTTCTCTGCCTCTTTCCTTGAGGCCTTGCCCCTTCCCTGCCACTTCACTCGAGGCCCCACCCCTACCCCACCTCTTCCTCAAGGCCCTGCCCCCAACACTCACTCCTCTTCCCCCTTCCTCCTGTTGCTAGCTGGATCGTCTCCACCTCCTGCCCCGCACCCCCAGCTGGGCTTCCTCTGCTTGGGGCTGGGACAGGAGCTACTGCTGCCTGACAAGGAGCCTGCCTGCAGGTAGGAGGCAGCCCCATCTGAGCAGGGGCTGGTGCGGTTTAATGACCCGGCACCCCTGCCCTGCAGAACTGGGCTTTTGGTGTCCAGTCAGTAGAACTGACTGGACACTGCCAGGTCCCCCTTTTGACTGGACTTTCCAGTCGAAAACTGGACACCTGGCAACCCTAAGAGCAATGTAAAGGGAGAGTTTAAGTGAGAGTTGGGGCCCCAGAATTTAACAGGATTCAGAGAAGGATTAGATATTTATATGGATGATGAGAACACCCACAGTTCATTAGATAAGATAAAAATATAAGCAATATAAACTTGGTGCTTCAGGGCATAAGCCTGTCTGGAGTTAGGAAGAAACTCCTCCTATGAGCAACTTATTCCATAATTGTCCACAATAAGGTTCCTTCATCTGCTTCTGAAGAATCTGGTAGTAGCCACTCTTAAGGCATGTCTACACTTACCTCCAGAGCAATCTATCTAGTGGGGGTTGATTTATCGCGTCTAGTGAAGACGTGATAAATCGACCGCTGAGCACTCTCCCGTCGACTCCGGTACTCCACCGGAGCAAGAAGTGTAGGCGGAGTTGACAGGGGAGTGTCAGCAGTCCACCTACTGCGGTGAAGACACCACGGTGAGTAGATCTAAGTACGTCGACTTCAGCTATGTTATTAACATAGTGGAAGTTGAGTAATTTAGATCGACCTCCCCTTCCCCCCAGTGTAGACCAGGCCTCAGAAACAGAATGCTGGACGAGATGGGCTACTAGTCTGATCCAATAAGGTAGTTCCTGTGTTCATATACCTAGGATATTGTAGTTCTCATGTAAGACCTGCTTCAATACTTATGATAAGGTCTTTTAGCAGATAGTGGACAAATTAAGCAATTTCATGAATATGAATACAATTTAAAGGCCATATTCTCTGGCCTTACTCCACTCCCATTGCTACACTCCTCTTTCTATGCTAGCCCCTCTGTTCACATCCCACAGTGCAGAGGGCAGAGAGAAGGTCTGGCCAGAGTGCATTACACTCTGGCAATCCCCAGCTGATAATAAGGACCCGTGGTGACCCTAGTCATCTGGTGTAAATAGGAGCAGAAGAGAATCTGGGCCTGAGTATCTTGTTTCACCATATCAAGGTATGCAATTTATCAGCTGTTGGATTCCCCAAATAATCACCGGTATTTGGTTTGATAATGTATGTAAATGGGCCAAATTCTGCCTTCATACATGCATGTGTCCAAAGCTTATCATATCGAAAGAAATAAAATTAATTGCAAAATTGTTCTTCACAAGTGTATAAGTGATATCTTTACATTATTTCCAGCAAGGGAGTCAGTCCCAAAATGTGAAACACTATTGGTACACATCCTGGCCGGACCACAAAACCCCAGACAGTGCTCAACCTCTTTTGCAGCTTATGCTGGATGTGGAAGAGGACAGGATGGCATCAGCTGGTAGAGGGCCTGTAATTGTGCACTGCAGGTAATCTACTACAGTTTTCTTAAAAGAATTAGTGCAAAACTCAATGGCTTGGAATTCTTATAGTAGGGCTACAGACATAGGTGCAGGAACTAGGGGAGCATTGGGTGCTGCCGCACTGCCTGGCTTAAAGTAGTAATAACAACCCAAATACATGGTTTCCACCTTCAGCACCCCCACTATAAAAATTGCTCCCACACCACTGGCTACAGAAAAGGGCCTCAGATCACAAGGCCCTTTCCTATTCAAATAGGGCCTTTCTGGAAGTGGTTAAGAGAAAGTTCCACAACGCTTTTACTAAATTCTGGTTGAACTGTTAGTTTGCGTTGCTATTTTTTAGAAATTTAGCCATATTTTGGTAGTGAATAGTTCCTGAACCCATCCTGATCTCTGCTAATGAATTAGGTAAGTGTTTGAAAGACAGTTCTGAGGAATAGTTGTCAGTCTGTGTTCCATGTTGTTCACTGTTCACTTTAGCTATTTGTTGTCCATTATTCATGTTGTGTGATTAGTAACATGTTCTGCCCCATGATTGGCTGCCTGAAACTTTTTAAACGGGAGAATAATGAATCACAAACTTGAGGTAAAATTTTTCAAATGAATACACATTAGTACTAAAATTCATGTTCATTCTGGGGTTTGTGAACATTTTCACAACTGCTTGGCAGTTGGCTGAATACTCACAAACCATAAATAGTGTTACCCCACAAATCAGAGTGAGCCAAATGCTGCCCATTTTGCTCATCAGAATTCAGTCAGTTCTGTTAATCATCTATCATTTTACTCTGTGTACTGTAGTGAACTAAATTGTACATCATGAAATAGTAGTAGGCAATTTCAGATTTGTTATATTACTTGAAAAGGGGTTAGGAGATGAGGCAACCTAGAAAAAAATTATTTCCATGCCTGTTTTCTCTTATAATCATGGTGCTATAATGCACTTTTTGCTAGACATAGGTCAAAACCAGAACTTTTCTTCTCAAACTACCTCTGCTAGCTCCATATTTCTGGGATTTGGATAAATACGATCCAGAGATTTGAACAACCCCTCATTATGCCAAACCAAATCCAAGGAGATTTTCCAAAAACCATAACCACCCCAATGTTGCCCATCACTCTTTACTATTTTGTTTTGTTTTGTTTTCTTAAGCAATCCACAAATCTATGAATGAACTGCCAGGTTCCCATTTGCGCAGTAATGCTTTTTCATGAGGAGGGGCACAATGGAACTTGGTGTCATTCGGAGGGGGGTCTGAAATCACTGTGTCCCTAATAAAATGAACATGACGCTGTAGTGGCAGTGTCATACTCCCTCTTCTAGCAACATACTTGCCCACATTTTAATCTTCTGATTTATGGGATAGAGGTGTCCAGATCTCACAAAACTTTCAAATTTGGGGCTGTTTGCCTGGGATACATATGTGCAGCTCTCATTTATTTCAGTGGCAGCACTGCATGCTCCCCTGAGGACAAAACATGACCCTCAACCTGGTGCAGAAAGGCTATAAAAATCTTTTAAGTTTTTAAATTATTATCAGCTTTGAAAAAAATACATTTGAAAAGTAAAATGGAACAAAATAACCTACAAACGCTGGCTGCTGTCCCATCTGCTCCAATAGCATGTCCATTCAGGGCATTATGTGTAAGAAAGAATATAATCCATCTCACCCTTCAGCAGCAGAGTTATGTCTGTAGTGCTAAGAGGAGAAAAATGAGTACGCATTTATTTTTGTCATTTAAATCAGCAGATGTGACTCTGAATACACGGAGGGAGCACATCCACTAAGTAAGAGCGTTTGTTTTGTACAGCCAGTTTTCAGAGTAATATTGCACTTTAAAGGTACAGAAGTTTCCTCTGTCATTTGAAGTGCCCATCCAAATCTTATACTAATCTATGACTGACACACCATCTTTTGTATGTGTAGCATAGTACATCCAAATGAGCTAGTGTGTTGTGGCCTCTAGGTGGTCTTGGACCGAATGTATATTTGAATGAACAGACTTCAAATACAAAGTAAGAGATTTTTTTTATTGACCAAATAAGGAAAAAATAGAGGCATAGGGCTAGATTCTCAGCTGGCATAAACTGATTTAGCTCCATTTAAGTCAATGAAACTATGCTAATTTATGCCAACTGAGCAGCTGGCCCATAATGTGCAATACACAAATTACACAAAAGATATCCTCTGCCCCCAGAAGAAGCAACAAATTAATATATAAGGTGCAGGAACTGCCTGGGTTACATGGTGATGAATCTGACACTGACAGTTTGGGTGCTGAAAAATGCTGCATTCACTGCCTTTGCAACCAGTACAGAAGCCCCCAACCCCGGCGCCTCCCACCCCATGGGGCTGGAGTCCCTGAGACTCCTGTCCTGCAGCTGAAGCCTAGAGCCCTAAATGGGGGGAGTATGGAGGGCTCTGGGAAGTCTTCTCTGAGAATTTAAGCCTTGAAATTATTATTCCCAAAAGGCAATGAACACTACTCTATGGTATTGGAGCCCAAACAAACAAACAATACAGCAATACAGAACATCATACTGTACTGCCACAGGGGTGCAGTGATAGGTGTCTTAAAAATACCTATGTAAGTAGATCACAAAATTGCCCTGATATTTTGTGAGGGGGATATAGGGCAAGTAACACATTTTCTGTAACTTGATGTCTTTAAGTCAAGATTTGAGGATGCCAGTGACTCAACCAAAGGTTACAGGGTCTATTACAGGAGTGGGTGGGTGAGGTTCTGTGACCTGAGATATGCAGGAGGTCAGACTAGATGATTGTGATGGTCCCTTCTGTCCTAAAGTCTATGAGTGTCAGATTTAGCTTGCATAGTCTGCAGTAAAATCAGGGAAAAAGATAGGACCTACATTTGCCTGATGCTGGGGAGATGGGAACTTGGCTTTGTCAAATACACTGGAGAATTTATCCAAGAACAGTTAATCCGTGGGAAAATATAAATCATGTAATACTACCAGGATCTTAGAGGTAGGGGGATCTGCTGTGAAAGTGCTGACCTATTGGTAGTTTTAACTTATGCACCTCATTTGTAAAGGATTTCACAATATTTTGAAGAAGAGAATGTATGTGCAGTAACTTGCTTGTTTAGGCTAGTTCCTCTGCCTTCCCCTGTGTATAAAATATCTCTATCCCATTTTGGACATATTTGCCCAGATGGTATCGGCATTCAAGGATATAGGTTGTCAGCATAGATCTCAGACTCACCCCAGGAAATCAGTCTTTTCTGACTGCCGGTCTTGCTTCTCACTATCCCCTCACTTTTTGGCTTAGCATCCTTATATGTTTAATACTGCTGACTCCTGGGGTTCCTGAGTCTCCAATACACTCCCATCTTTAATTCCATAGCCAGGAGTCTGAGATTGGGGTCCTCTGCACTGCATAAATATAATCCTAATAAAACTCATACTGCAACCTTTCATCCAAGACACTCAAAACACTTTACAGACACTAATGGAATTAAGCCTCACAGCACTCCTCTGAGGTAGTATTATACCCATTAAACAGATGGATAAAGTGAGGCAGTCAATCATTTAACTACTTAGTGCTTCACTTTATCCATCCCTCTTCCACACTCCCCCCAGACGGCAAACGAGGAACAGAACATGGAAAGTTGCAGCACTCCCTCCCTTTCCCCTCAGCAGAATTGCAGAGCACTACAGGAGGCTGATAGAGAGTGGCAGCATGATTACTGGTCTTGCATACATCCATGGCTAGTGTGGAGAGAACTGTGACAGAATCTCTCCAACTGAGCAAGATCCATGGAGGTGGGGCTTGGAATACAGATCCCTGGCCTCTGCTGCCTTTCGGGGACAGATTCCTCTGGTCACTCCACATCTCCCCTTGAACTGGAGCAGAGAATACTCAGACTCCTCAGGTCCATTGGAGCTGTAGAGGTTTTGCATTTACATTGCCCCCTCCAGGCACTTTTGTGCAGAGTGAAAACATATGGGCCTCACAAACTAACCCACAACTATTTATCTGCTGCAGCTCTGTGAGCATTCATTTTCTAGCAGAAAAGGTGAGTTAGTCATGCACCTAACCACTGATGAGTCCCTCTTCTGCATGTTGAGTATTTTCAGGTCCATATATCCAACATCAGAACAACTTCTTTGAAGATGCAGGTTGGTGTCTGTCAGCTCTGTTCACCTTTGTTTTAATTTTACTTTCAGTGCTGGAATAGGAAGAACTGGGTGTTTTATTGCTACTGCCATTGGTTGTCACCAGCTGAAGGAAGAAGGCGTCGTGGATGCACTAAGCATTGTCTGCCAGCTACGAGTTGATAGGTGAGTTGCAGTGGAACTGTAAGTCAGACAAAAAACACAATGTGGCATTTTCAATCCTGGTTTGCCACATTCCGATCTGATATATTTGTCTGTTAACCTCACAGAACAGAAATACTCTGCCTCCTTGTAGGATATGTCCTGCATCCTACACTCTGTTTAAAGAAGGTCACAGTTGGGTAAGAAATATACCAATGTCAAGACTTTCAAGGATTCACCATTCTTAAAGGTGAATTGAAGTGTTTAAATTGTTAAATTATTAACATAACACGCGGGACGATTTAAAATTTATGGAAAACTATGTGGGAGATTTTCAGAAGCTCTCAGAGTTGCCTAATTCTCCTCCTACTGATGCCAAAGTGAGTTTTTCTATGGACTTCAATGGGAGCACAGTTAGACTAGCACTGAACACTTCTGAAAATCCCACCCTACATTTTTAACCAGAATATTTTGAAAAGTTCTTTTCTTTTTTTACTTTTCTATCAGGACCTGAATTTGGGGTTCTGTGCTTCTCTTGCAAGAGTTTCCTACATTACAATGGCCAAGCCTGAGCCTGTTAAGAAGCTGAGTCTTCTTGCCAGTTGCAGCTGGCTATTTGGCCATCCAATAGCAATGAGGAAACAAAAGGACCTCAAAATTGTAAACCAACAAAGAGATCTAAATAAGAAAAGGTATTTGTTGAATAAATTGTTTTACAATTTCTTTGCCCATTCTGCCTATCAGCTGTCTTTTTGTTGTTGTTAGAAAAATCATAGATTATTTTAAAATGTATTTACCTGATACTTTCTGTGGCCTAGAAGGCCTTGTATTAAGAGAGGCCGGATCCTGCACTCCATGTGATGCAAACCTCTCACTGAAATCAACTAATTCGACAAAGGGTTGGCAAAAGCAGTTTAAAGTGTATGTCACAATGCATATTCCTTTCCCCCTGGGCCATATCCTCCCTCCCAGACAGACACACATATCAACTCCAAGTAGCTGGTTTGGTGCAAGCCTGGGAAGGGAGGTGAGTGTGTGTCTGTAATGGCCAAGTTGCAGTTCCTTTTAACACTCTGAAGTTGCAATAACCCCTACTGCTTCTGGGACCCAACTCTGTGAGGGGCACTGGCCGACGGACCTCAGTGTTAACCAAAAGAGCCTCAGTTTCATTTTCTATCTGAAAGACGACACTGGTAATGCAGTACAGCCTCAGCTAGTACTCCACTAGTACAGCACACACACACACACCCTTTCTACTATACTCACTTTCCACACTGGATATGAGCTTAGGTCCTACTGTGGGACTTCATCCCAACATCTGGCCTGAAACCAGTGCTACCAGCTGAGTTATCACACAGCTGTATTAGGTGTAGGTAACTGATCCAAACAGACTGCACTGAACACTTTTTTATGGTCAAGTTTAACTAAGTTGCATTGTTGGTGCTGAAATGAGTCACTGCTGTAAAATTTCTTCTGTGTCTGCTGTTTAGACAGGATGCATTATAGGCGTTAGAAAGAAGAGAGGAAGAGCTGCTCTCTGTACATGTGATCTAAGGGTCACCATAGGTTACATTTTTAGGATATGAAGAAGAATGAAATCTGTGTACACTAAGGTCCAGGTTCTCTTGTCCTTACTCATGCTGAGTAGTACCTCACTCCTCCAACAGCCCCAATAAAATCAATAGGATTGCTCTGGGAGCGTGGAACTCAGCATGTATAAAGGGTATCAGAATCTGCCCCAAGATATTTTTTATGACATATCTAATCTTAGTTGTTCTTAAAATATAGCGTATAAAGTGTTTTTTAGAGAGGTTTCCCATAATTGTGTTGGGTTTGAAATTTGGATTTTAACAGCTTAGATGCTGGCTATATGGTTCCCTATAGTTCTTACACCTGTTGTGTCAGAATTGGATATTCATGATGTAATAACAAGTAGGGCTATCAAGCAATTTAAAAAATTAATTGTGATTAATTGTGCGATTAATCGCGCTGTTAAATAATAGAATACCATTTATTTAAATATTTTTGGATGTTTTCTACATTTTCAAGTATATTGATTTCAATTACAACACAGGATACAAAGTGTACAGTCCAGTTTATATTTACTTTTATTACAAATATTTGCACTGTAAATAACAAAAATCATATTTTTCAATTCACCTAATACAAGTACTGTAGTGCAGTCTCTGTATCATGAAAGTTGAACTTACAAATGTAGAATTATGTACAAAAAATGACTGCATTCAAAAATAAAACAATTTAAAACTTTAGAGACTACAAGTCCACTCAGTCCTACTTCTTGTTCAGCCAATCAAACAAACAAGTTTGTTTACCTTAGCAGGAGATAATGCTGCCCACTTCTTGTTTACAATGTCACCTGAAAGTGAGAACAGGCGTTCGCATGGCACTGTTGTAGCCGGCGTCACAGGATATTTACATGCCAGATGCACTAAAGATTCATATGTCCCTCCAATCTTCAACCATCATTCCGGAGGACATGTGTCCATGCTCATGACAAGTTCTGCTCGATAACAATCCAAAGCAGTGCAGCCCGATGCATGTTCATTTTTATCACCTGAGTCAGATGCCACCAACAGAAGGTTGATTTCCTTTTTCGTGGTTCAGGTTCTATAGTTTCCGCATATGAATATTGCTCTTTTCAGACTTCTGAAAGCATGCTGCACACCTCGTCCCTCTCAGAGTTTGGAAGGTAATTCAGATTCTTAAACCTTGGGTTGAGTGCTGTAGCTATCTTTAGAAATCTCACATTGGTACCTTCTTTGCGTTTTATCAAATCTGCAGTGAAAGTGTTCTTAAAATGAACAACATGTGCTGGGTCATCATCTGAGACTGCTGTAACATGAAATATATGGCAGAATGCAGGTAACACAGAGAAGGAAACATACAATTCTCCCCCAAGGAGTTCAATCACAAATTATTTAACGCATTATTTTTTTAACATCAGCATGGAAGCATGTCCTCTGGTTCTTAGCAGCAGAGCAGATTGTTTGATTTTTAAGAAATAAGGTTTCATTCTATTGTACTTTCTTTTCAGAGGTGGAATGGTTCAGACCAGTGAACAATATGAATTTGTGCACCATGCACTGATTCTGTATGAAAGCAGACTTTCTGCAGAAGCTGTCCAGTGAAACTATGAAGGGTACCCAGAATGTCAATCTCTTGAGGTAATTTGTTTCATTACCAACCAGCAACTTCTTCAAGGAGTTTACTGCAGTGGATGCTTTGAAGCCAACTTGTGAAAGGATTGTGGATCGTTTGGCAAAAATATAAAGCTTGCCAGACCCTTACTGTACATGAATGTACTGTAAGCGTCCCAAAAATGATTTTTAAAGAAGGTACTGTACTGATGCTACATGTGGAGTTCACGTATATATAGCTAAAGGTGGATTTATTTCTGTAATAATAATATCTGCTATACAGAATGTATGTATGTACTACTGCTGCAGTCAGGTGGAAACTGGAACTTCTACAGAAGAAATGTTTTTCTGTGTATAAATGCTTTAACATTTGCCAACTCTGTCTTGTGAATGGACTGTCAGCTGTTAAACTGTACCTGTTAAGTGCTATTACATATTATGTGGTGAGCTTATTTCTTGGCCACATAAGACTCTTGCTGCTAAAGTTGCAAGTGATCAATTATGGATTTAAGGGGAAGAAAGTCCTTTTGTTTTTGAAACTGCTCAAAAGCAGTTATATCTTTTATATGGAAATATCTGTTCTTCATACTATTAGCTATTTAATGTGTATTTACAGTTGGTCCTATAAAGCAGGTACAGAGCACAACCTCTGTTATTCCGTGTATATGTATGTATTTACTCTATACTGTTGATTGTACTCTATACTGTTAGAAGCTGCTTCTGCTCCTGACCTGAATCCAGTGTATTTGTAAATTGTATAAGTCAGTTTACTTTTAAAAGAAACTTTGTAGAATATATTAAATGGTAAGGATTTTAAATATTTGTCTGTCTTTTAGTAAGAGGGGATTTTTTGAATATGTTGTCTACATGTTGTATCTCTTCTGTTAAGAGATGGACGCCTTTGGAAATATGAACTGTTCTGTAACAGGAGGTTGTACAGAAAATGCTGCTATGAATGTTTCCATATATTTCTGCACGGATTTGTTCTTTAAAAGAAATGTGACTCTAGCATAACTACTTACAGCACTAGGAAGTCTGCACCCAGGATAAAATCAGTTTTTAATTCAATGATGTTGACTTTGCTTCATACTGACAATAAAATACACTTGATACAAAATAGTTAGTGAATATGGAGGTTTTTTTGCATACAGTAATTAAACCATTACTATTATTATAATACCACAATAAGGCAAATGTATCCCAATCTACTCGAGTTAATTTCATGCTGTCTTCTGACCATTTGGAGGGTCAAATCACTGAGGCCTTTATTCAGCTTTTAATTAAGGCAGATTCTCACTGTATGTAGGCAAAATGGATCAGATGATGCTGAGGCAAAGTCAACATCACTTGATCCCATAATGGGAGCATACATGAGTAAGGACTTAGTAAAGAACTCAGAGATTTGCACTCCCACCATGTATGGTTTTCAGAACTCATAAAGAGGAGTTGGAAATCGTATTTAATAATGTGATTTTGCTTGATGGACTCACAACATTTCATTACAGAAACTGTGTATGGTGTTTACTGGATAGCACAGTGTGTGTTTATTCAGCACAATCCAAATCATCTGCAGACATGTAACGTTTCGTTAACCATCAATTGCATGAAATTATGATCCCTTTTCCTTATATTTTTAGTCCAGTACGTTGTTCAGATGTTGAAACAACTTTTTGTTTGTGTGTGAGACTCGATAGTTTCAAAATCTATCCCTCTTTTGCTTGGATTCTTCCAAAATAAATCAGAGTCAGTAAACTCTGAAGAATCATATGAAAGGACAAAGTGGTAAAAAGTTCCCCCAAACTATTGAATAGAAGGAAGTGCTCGTCACTGACTTTTCCCCCTGTGAAGGCACATTTCCTTCCTAGCCTTCGCTTCACTTATCTGAGGTGGTGATTTTGTGTGTGTGTGTGTGTGTGTGTGTATGTGTGTGTGTGGTTTTTGTTGTTTTTTTTTTAAAAGAGAAGCATGGGGAGTTGTTAGGTGGAAAATGGATCCTTTATTTCATGTCCTGATTTTCACCTGCCTGGCCTTCAAGATCTCAGGTAAGTGCATCTCCCAGGTTCCCCCCTCCGTTCCAGTTCTCATTCTGTCACTAACCAGGGCTCCCAAGGGTTGCCTGAAACTTATTCAATGCTGTGAAAATAGAGCCATTTCTCAGCCTGAGTTTATACAAGAGGGATCGGGGCAGGGGGGGAGGGCAGGGCCAACAAAGCCAGAACTGTTTAGATTTCTCGCCAAAGCAAAATAAACTCTCTCTCCTTGAATGTTGTATATACATCATTTTTTAAAAAAGATCTCGGACTAGACAATCCAATGGCTGAGCTCTGAGCCAGGTTTCTTTGAGGAGAGATTCAGATTACTTATTAAGGCTTTGTGAAACTTACAAAAGCAGAAGCTTCTTGGGGCACTTACTTAGAACACAATCTTATGTCCTGCATCATAAGAAAGGGGAAATGAAAAAACAAAGGAAATCATACGTATTGTTTTTAAATGGTTTTGTTTATCTAGTGGAGCCTGAAGCTTTGACTAAATAACTGACTTTTTAAAAAAAAACTGAAAGTGATACTGAGATTGATTTTGAATCATCCAATCCTGTTCTCTGTAACAAGGGGGAATTTGGGGTTGGGGGAGTTTGATTTCAGTGAATGATTTTTCTTCTGTTCATTTCAATGTTGGATGTATACATTTAAGCTTGGATGATAAAAAAATCAATCTGATCTGTAGTGGGATAGTTACAAAATAATGACAAGAGGAGTCAATGTATTTAGGAGTGTAAGATACACAGAGTTCGTATCAGTCAAAAGCTCCCATCCTTTGTAAAAGCTAAATGAAACATAGCCCTGGACAGGCAAATAGATTTTGGAAAGTCCCCTTTTCTGTCCCTCCTTCCCCCTCCAAATACTATGATTTCCTTAAAAAAAAATCAATATGCAGTCATATACAGTGGATTTAACTTGTGGTGACAGTAAGGAAGGCTAATGGATCTCTGTGTATTTGAAGAGGAGGGAGAGGGTTTTTCAGAAGTGAGCTGAAAGTCAATAGCCCCCTTGATATCCTGTTAATTCAAGTTTGATTTCTTTGGTTTTTACGTAGAAGGTCAAAGTGAACTTTACCAAAAAGGGTTTGTTGCATTCTTGCCCTTTGCAGTTCCCAGACCAAACAATTGTGATTTTGTGGCTTTTAAAATCAATTCTGCTGGTTCAGGTCATAAAAACTGAGATATACCGAAACAGAGAGAAAAAAAGAGGTTTATTTTTAAGTCATTGG
This sequence comes from Natator depressus, assembly GCF_965152275.1. Taxonomy (NCBI): domain Eukaryota; kingdom Metazoa; phylum Chordata; order Testudines; family Cheloniidae; genus Natator; species Natator depressus. The sequence goes on from NC_134234.1 coordinate 282,410,245, forward strand.
GATTTATTTTTTAAGGGCCATGTATGATTTGTTGTATTTTTATGGGTTTTTCATCTTCCAGAAGGGTTTCTGATTATCCATGTCCAGAAACGGCAATGTCTTGTTGGAGACAAAACAGCAATTGTGGGCAAGTGCAATCTGACTGATCCAAACCAGCAGTGGAGGTGGACAGAGGATGAGAAGCTGCTCCATGTTAGATCTGGCCAGTGTTTGGGCATCTCCAAGTCCTCTGCTGCATCATCCCGCAGCATCTTCATAGACTGCCCTCGGGCACCCAGCTGGATCTTCCACAACACGGAAGGGCTCCTCCAGGTGGCAAACACCTCTCTCTTTCTCACAAAACAAGGCCAGAGGGTAATGATCAAGATGGGTAGGAAATACCCCCATAGCTGGAAGCAAATAGATGTCGATGACAAGGGAAAAACTGCCTATGAAAATCTGTGCCCACACAAAGGTGAGCTTATCCTTTCAGGCAGTGTCCTGGGAGTTATGGTACCAATCCTGTCTCTGTTGCACCCACTTACATTTTAAGGACTATGACATTACTTATGGGAGGTTAATTTAAAGGATTGTTCAGAATCCAAAATCAGAGTGCCTTAAAAAGACGAGTTTTAAGACAGCCATGATAGCTGCCTTTCTAACATTCAGTGTTTTTGATAGTCTAGGTGATATTTTCAGACTGAGTGTTCCCTTTTCTGTTTCATTTTTGGGCCCAAATCTTTATGTATAGGCTTAATCCACCAGACTCTTGTGCTATTTACTTCCCAAAAAAAGAAGAATATAATTTTTGGTGCTGCTTTCATGTCGTTTATACCAATGTTAAATTATTCAGATCCTCCTCATCCACTTTATCATAGATATGCACGTTTCAAAAATCTACCAAAAGGGGCAAACAGTCATCTGAAAAATGGGGTAGATAGAGTACAACCTCACTGATAACCTGAATGCTTGTTTCCAATGAACAAAGAGCCTACACATTCTATTGCTTACGCAGCAGTATCACTATACCAATATGGGGAATATTCCCTGTAACGAACACAAAATCCTGAACTGAACCCAAACCTATGGAAATACTGGTTATAAGGTTTTAAGATGTATATGTCTGTGTGCGTACCTCTGTATGTGGCATGTGTTTATATACAGCTATAACATAAAATGTGGGGAGAAAGGGTCTGAATGTTGTTTAATCATCTAAGTTAACAGCTCTTGCTTTGTTGTTTATTTGTTAGAGTTCACAGTAGCACTTTTCAGTATTGTTCTGTGCTTTGATTTAGCAGTGCACTAAACTAAATCATAATGACCTAGCTAGCTAGCTCTTTATTACAGAGACAATAAGCTGCATCTCATGTGATTTATTCCATCCTTTAAAAAAAATTGCTTTAAAATAGACACATGAATGTGTCATATGACCATCTGACATTTTTTAGGACGTTTAAAATAAAAGAAGAGTCATATGTGCTCTAGAGATTGGCAGAACCACACACTTTGTATCCAAACACTTGTAAGAAGTCAGATTTGAAATTGAAATCCGAATTCAAATTTTCCCAAAGTTCAGGATGTTCATATCTGGTGTTTGGATTCGGCCTATTATAGAGATAGTTGCACTTCCTGGGTTTGGAGCTTGACCCAGCTCAAATTTTGTTAGATGTTTGGGTAGAGATTCAGTGTGGTTTTCTTTTTTTGCAAGACTGAATCATTCCTTTGCCAAAACCTCACTATTCTTCTCTCGCAATCTCTACTGTTGGATCTGTTTCACTTTGCATAAATAATTAAATATTAATCAGCCCAGAGAGAAGGGAAAAACTTCCCAGGGCACTCACTAGGGATGTGGGAGACAGAGGTTCAAGTCCCTGCTCTGCTAACTCTCACATTCCAGGTCAATAACGGGGTCAACAAACATGTGGACAAGGGGGATCCAGTGTACTTAGATTTCCAGAAAGCCTTTGACAAGGTCCCTCACCAAAGGCTTGTATGTAAATTAAGTAGTCATGGAATAAGAGGGAAGATCCTTTCATGGATTGAGAACTGGATAAAAGACAGGGAACAAAGGGTAGGAATAAATGGTAAATTTTCAGAATGGAGAGGGGTAACTAGTGGTGTTTCCCAAGGGTCAGTCCTAGGACCAATCCTATTCAATTTATTCATAAATGATCTGGAGAAAGGGGTAAACAGTGTTGTGGCAAAGTTTGCAGATGATACTAAACTGCTTAAGATAGTTAAGACCAAAGCAGACTGTGAAGAACTTCAAAAAGATCTCACAAAACTAAGTGATTGGGCAACAAAATGGCAAATGAAATTTAATGTGGATAAATATAAATTAATGCACATTGGAAAAAATAACCCCAACTATACATACAATATGATGGGGGCTAATTTAGCTACAACTAATCAGGAGAAAGATCTTGGAGTCATCGTGGATAGTTCTCTGAAGACATCCACACAGTGTGCAGTGGCAGTCAAAAAAGCAAACGGGATGTTAGGAATCATTAAAAAAGGGATAGAGAATAAGACGGAGAATATCTTATTGCCCTTATATAAATCCATGGTACGCCCACATCTTGAATACTGCATACAGATATGGTCCCCTCATCTCAAAAAAGATATATTGGCATTAGAAAAGGTTCAGAAAAGGCCAACTAAAATGATTAGGGGTTTGGAATGGGTCCCATATGAGGAGAGATTAAAGAGGCTAGGACTTTTCAGCTTGGAAAAGAGCAGACTAAGTGGGGATATGATAGAGGTATATAAAATCATGAGTGGGGTGGAGAAAGTGAATAAGGAAAAGTTATTTACTTGTTTCCATAATATAAGAACTAGGGGCCACCAAATGAAATTAATGGGCATCAGGTTTAAAACAAATAAAAGGAAGTTCTTCTTTACACAGTGCACAGTCAACCTGTGGAACTCCTTGCCTGAGGAGGTTGTGAAGGCTAGGACTATAACAGGGTTTAAAAGAGAACTAGATAAATTCATGGAGGTTAAGTCCATTAATGGCTATTAGCCAGGATGGGTAAGGAATGGTGTTCCTAGCCTCTGTTTGTCAGAGTGTGGAAATGGATGGCAGGAGAGAGATCACTTAATCATTATCTTTTAGGTTCACTCCCTCTGGGGCACCTGGCATTGGCCACTGTCGGTAGACAGGATACTGGGCTGGATGGACCTTTGGTCTGACCCAGTATGGCCATTCTTATGTTCATATGTTCTTCTGTGAGTGTTCTAACCCCTGGGCTATTGGCTATTCTGGCATGGGTATCGTCTTCTCTCTGGTTTTAGGGAAAAGTTTCAAAGGCCCTTGGTTTCATCCCCATGTGGAATTAAACCAAATTTCAAAACCTCCATTTATTTCTGGAAATGGAGTTTTTTTCCAGCTAGCCTTAGTATGGAGAGTAAATACAGCATATGCAGAAGTGGGGGACAGCAAGAGAAGATCTCAAATGTTTGGATTAAGTGTATATATTTCAGGGGATCTATTCAGTTAAACTGAATCATAGAGCATTTTGAAATTTGTCTGTCACTAATCTACTTGGAACCAGACTGCAATGTTGCTGGGTCTCCTGAGTCTTGCATGACTTACAAATGGAAATATGGGCGACTGAGGGATCACAAAAGCTCACACTCTGGCTCCACAACAGCCCTGTGCATGATTTTCAAGTGGCACTATTATAGAATTGCACCAAAACTTTATGACCTGTAGATTATTCGGTAGTTACAAGATCTGGTAGCTGTTAGGTAAAAAAGGTGAAAGGTCATTACTACCACAGAGGAAATAGCCTAAATAATTGTCCACAGATAATTGCAGGGCCAGTACCGTTGTGATCTGTGGACAGCTGGCAAATGAGAAAAGAATGGTAAACTTGTCAAATGATTTGTGATTATTCACTCAGCTCTAGTAATCACCATGTAGCCTATATTCTGGTTTAGAAGACAGTAATATTGCATTACCCTCCTCTATGGTATTGATATAGACCTATCCTGCTGTTCTTACTGCAGCAAACATTCCCGTGTTTTTCCTAGGAGTGAAAACTTCAGGCCTGAGCCCAATCTAGATAAAACACTTACACCGTAAAGATAAAATAGATTTATCATGTATTGAGTACTTAGTGCAGCGTTTCTCAAATGCGGCCACCAGGCCACCGCTTTTCTTGTGGCCACAGCCTCCTGGGCAGTGATGGGGGGGAGGGGGATGCAAAGCAGTGGCCCCTCCCCAGGGGCCACCAGGAGTGGTTGGGCCCTGCCCCCCTCTGGAGAGACACAAGCTGAAGAAGCAGGCAGCCAGTGAGTTCCCCACCTTCTCAGAGTCAGTGGGGTTCGGCTTCAGCCCTTGGGTGGCAGGCTCCAGCGCCTGGGCTTTGGGCTCTGTCCCCAAGCCCTGTCCCCTGGGCATGGGCTTCAGGCTCCATTCCCTGGCTGCGTGGTGATGGACTCTGGCCCCAAGCTCACCCCCGCAACACCTGTACCCCCCCCCGTTGCCTCCCCCAGTGCCCCATCACCCTTGGCCCCTGCTGCCTCTGTACCCACCTCCCCACCCAAGGCTTAATTTGTCCCTGGGCTTGCTGGGGCTGAGTGAGTCTGCTGTGAAAAGTGATCTTTGTGTGTTTGTTAGTATCACTTTTCACAGCACACTTAGTAGCTAGCAAGTCTTAAAAAAAAGAAAAAGAAACAATAAGAAGAAGACAAGAATGTTCAAAGCACCTTATTTGTGTTTCTATTCTGTTTAGATCCCCTAAAGAATAGAGACAACTGTACACTATTTTTATGATGGAGTCTGCAAAAAAAAACCCTACATAGATACATTACAATGATTTGGACGTGTATCTGTGCATATTTATTTTGTTTTTCCTAAAGTTAATTACGTTTTTTAGGGGAAAAAGTCACAGTGGCCACCAGCAAGAGTTGGTGGCTACACTCTGAGGCCACCAAAAAATTTATTGCAAGAACCCCTGCCTTAGTGTGCTCAGCTCCTCAAAGACACAGAAGAAGAGGAGGGGAAATGTGCACCAAATACAACATCATTATATCCTCTGTCTGTTTAGTCTGCAACTTCAGCTAGACAAAACAGGAGATAACAAATAAGCAAAATCACTCATTGTCAGCTGCTCTTGGTGCAATCTGTCTAAGGGACCCAGCTTTTCCTGGTCCCCTTCAGTTCAACCGCTCCATAAATTCTTAGCTTAAATTGAGTCTATCAGCCCTTAAACTCCAGAGCTTGCCATCTCCTTTTGTCTCCTTGTGGGTTTCTTAGACCCAGCCTGAAATGGAGGTAGGTGACCCTCTACTATGCCAGGCTTTTCTACCTCCCTTCCATCTCTGTTCGCCCTCATTTATAGATGGGCTTGTTTTCCTTATGGGTCACAGCTGTGGGTCCATGTCTCTGTGATGGGAAGTTCTGGCAGCTGCACAGGGGGAGTGATCAGCCTGATTGCCTGTAATTAGGGGACACTCTCCTCTCCCTTCTGCCTTTGCTCAGTATGGGGTTTGCTAAACCCCATTACACTGTACACTTTGACATTCAGCCAGGTAGTGCCAAAATTTCTTGTTTCCATTTTCCCCACTCCCTTCCACTTTATCTGCTCCTTTTCACCATCTGTCTCTCATCCAGACCCTCCCCTCTAAAACAGTACCCTTCTGCACACCTTTGATGTGCCTGTCCTCTTTTATTATCTCAAACATTGGACTGAGTCTTGGAGGATTACATCATGGGGAGACTAAAGCCAAAAGGGCTTGATCCTGCACCCTTTAAAGTCAATGGTAAACCTCACTTTGACTTCAGTGGAGCAGGATCAGGTATAAAGTAGCCAGCTAGCCAGAAGAAGCACTCAGTAATCCCCAAATGGAGGTAAGCCTCATCCCAAGGTTTTTTGTTGGTTTAAAATGTAGGTTACACTGAAAATAGAAGTGATAGAAAGCGTTCTTCTATGTGCCGGCCACCTTCTTGCTGAGGCTGTTAGAACAATGCTTTTCTGGTCTGTCAAAATTCCAGTGGCTCAGATGTTCACCACTGTCTATAAGCTACTTACCATCCACCATCCCCAGTTGGAGCTCCTGGTTAGCACAAGTGAGGCGCTAAAGGAGTTCCCCCTCTAATCTGACTGAAGCATACACATTTTTGGTTTACAAATTAGTATATGTTAGAGCTAGTCAAAAAAATTATGAAACATTTTTACACACACATAAAAATTCAAAAGTTTTCACATAGTATTTTTGTCAAAATTTCAAAGAATTTCAACCAGCTTCAGTGTATGCCTTTAACGAAGCAATATGAGGCATCATGCGCTGAACATGAAACAAACGGTGTCTGACCATTGCTTTGAATTAGAAAAGTATTTTTAAGATATTTAGAAAAATATAAAAAGAAAAGGAGTACTTGTGGCACCTTAGAGACTAACAAATTTATTTGAGCATAAGCTTTCGTGCGCTACAGCTCACTTCATCGGATGCATTCAGTGGAAAATACAGTGGGGAGATTTATATACATAGAGAACATGAAACAATGGGTGTTACCATACACACTGTAACCAGACTGATCACTTAAGGTGAGCTATTACCAGCAAGAGAGCAGGGGGAGGGGGGGAACCTTTTGTAGTGATAATCAAGGTGGGCCATTTCCAGCAGTTGACAAGAACGTCTGAGGAACATTGGGGATGGAGGGGGAATAAACATGGGGAAATAGTTTTACTTTGTGTAATGACCCACCCACTCCCAGTCTCTATTCAAGCCTAAGTTAATTGTATCCAGTTTGCAAATTAATTCCAATTCAGCAGTCTCTTGTTGGAGTCTGTTTTTGAAGTTTTTTTGTTGAAGAATTGCCACTTTTAGGTCTGTAATCGAGTGACCAAAGAAATTGAAGTGTTCTCCTACTGGTTTTTGAATGTTATAATTCTTGACGTCGGATTTGTGTCCATTTATTCTTTTACGGAGAGACTGTCCAGTTTGGCCAATGTACATGGCAGAGGGGCATTGCTGGCACATGATGGCATATATCACATTGGTAGATGTGCAGGTGAACGAGCCTCTGATAGTGTGGCTGATGGGATTAGGCCCTATGATGGTGTCCCCTGAATAGATATGTGGACACAGTTGGCAACAGACTTTGTTGCAAGGATAGGTTCCTGGGTTAGTGGTTCTGTTGTGTGGTTTGTGGTCGCTGGTGAGTATTTGCTTCAAGTTGGAGAGCCGTCTGTAAGCAAGGACTGGCCTGTCTCCCAAGATCTGTGAGAGTGATGGGTCTTCCTTCAGGATTGGTTGTAGATCCTTGATGATGCGTTGGAGAGGTTTTAGTTGGGGCTGAAGGTGATGGCTAGTGGCGTTCTGTTATTTTCTTTGTTGGGCCTGTCCTGTCGTAGGTGACTTCTGGTTACTCTTCTGGCTCTGTCAATCTGTTTCTTCACTTCAGCAGGTGGGTATTGTAGTTATAAGAATGCTTGATAGAGATCTTGTAGGTGTTTGTCTCTGTCTGAGGGGTTGGAGCAAATGCGGTTGTATCGTAGAGCTTGGCTGTAGACAATGGATCGTGTGGTGTGGTCTGGATGAAAGCTGGATGCGTGTAGGTATGCATAGCGGTCAGTAGGTTTCCGGTATAGGGTGGTGTTTATGTGACCATCGCTTATTAGCACCGTAGTGTCCAGGAAGTGGATCTCTTGTGTGGACTGATCCAGGCTGAGGTTGATGGTGGGATGGAAATTGTTGAAATCATGGTGGAATTCCTCAAGGGCTTCTTTTCCATGGGTCCAGATGATGAAGATGTCATCAATGTAGTGCAAGTAGCGTAGGGGCATTCGGGGACAAGAGCTGAGGAAGTGTTGTTCTAAGTCAGCCATAAAAATGTTGGCATACTGTGGTGCCATGCGGGTACCCATAGCAGTGTCTCGAAGACAGCTGGGAGTGCTGGTAGCGTAGGGCCTGAGGAGGGAGTCTACGTAGCCAGACAATCCTGCTGTCAGGGTGCCAACGCCTGAGATGATGGGGCGTCAAGGATATCCAGGTTTATGGATCTTGGGTAGCAGATAGAATACGCCAGGTCTGGGTTCCAGGGCTGTGTCTGTGCGGATTTGTTCTTGTGCTTTTTCAGGGAGTTTCTTGAGCAAATGGTGTAGTTTCTTTTGGTAACCCTCAGTGGGATCAGAGGGTAATGGCTTGTAGAAAGTGGTGTTGGAGAGCTGCCTAGCAGCCTCTTGTTCATATTCCGACCTATTCATGATGACGACAGCACCTTCTTTGTCAGCCTTTTTGATTATGATGTCAGAGTTGTTTCTGAGGCTGTGGAAGGCATTGTGTTCTGTACGGCTGAGGTTATGGGGCATGAGGTTGTGAGGTTTCTATATATAGAGAAAAATATATACTCTTTAGTATAAAGTTATCAGTTTTTTACATAAAAGCTTAAAAAAATACACTGCACGTTTTCATTCTAAAAACTATGATTTCCAACTAGAGAACACTGCATTATTCCACTTGCTTTTTGTTTAACCTGAGTTCCTAAAATAAAATAAATCAACCACCATCCCTCCAAAAGAGCATTTAAGGGCAGAGTTTTTTCAGGACAATTACTACATATCTTGACAGGTTTCAGAGTAGCAGCTGTGTTAGTCTGTATCCGCAAAAATAAATTTGTTAGTCTCTAAGGTGCCACAAGTACTCCTTTTCTTTTTACATATCTTGGATGGCTAAAGTAGCGGCTTTCATCTTAGTGCATTTTTAACACTACCCAAGATACACTATAATCACCTAAAAATAGTCTGCTTCTCCGGTCTCATTGTTTAAGTAAATAGTACTTACATTATATATGTGCACTTTTAAAGAAACTCTTGCCCATCTTTATGATGATCCTAAAACCTCTAGGTCTCTCCTGAACTCCCACCGACAAATACTATGCATATAATGACTTCAGGAATAGGCCCACAATTTCGTTGTCTTTTTTGTTTAAATCCTGTATGTATTTCTCCCACAGGAATAAATAAAACTTCAGCTATAGACCCAATTATAAAGACCCAATTGGTTATAATTCCATGCTATAGTAATAGGAACCTAAGGATAAATGTGATATTTCAGTTTTGTAAAAAGAAATGGTAACATCTTCACTAAAGTTTAAGCCCTTTATTTTGATGTGTTTTTCTAACTCACAACGAGCTACAATCCCTTGAAACACAGAAAAAGAGGCGACTGAGCACAGAACTGTGCTTGCTCACAGGGGGAAATTTTGCAAGGTCTGAGCAGCCAAGAAAGTATAGAGAAGATACAGAGGAGATGAATGTGGCTGCGGTGATGCACATGTTGAAAAGTAGTCATTGTTTTTAAGGTTCATAGACATGGACAAGAGAGACTGTCCTAACAAATTTTCAATCTTTAAATCTAATCTAACAAATTCGTTGTACTTGAGTCTCATCTAACAACTGCATTGTACTTGAGCATATACTGTACTGACAAACTCATGTCTGAGTCCATATTGACAAACAGAAGCGCATCTGTTATTTCATGGGGGAGACCTTTAAAGGCATAGTTGGGAGTTAGATCTCCAATTCCCATTGACTTTCAGTGGGAGCTGGGCTTAGATATCCCTTTGTGTCTTTGAAATATCTCCCCCTTAATGACAGGTTTCAGAGTAGCCGCCGTGTTAGTCTGTATCCGCAAAAAGAAAAGGAGGACTTGTGGCACTTTAGAGACTAACAAATTTTTTTGAGCATAAGCTTTCGTGAGCTACAGCTCACTTCATCGGATGCATTCAGTGGAAAATACAGTGGGGAGATTTATATACACAGAGAACATAAAACAATGGGTGTTACCATACACACTGTAACGAGAGTGATCAGGTAAGGTTTGTCAACTGCTGGAAATGGCCCACCTTGATTATCACTACAAAAGGTTTCCCCCCCCCCCCACTCTCCTGCTGGTAATAGCTCATCTTACCTGATCACTCTCGTTACAGTGTGTATGGTATCACCCATTGTTTCATGTTCTCTGTGTATATAAATCTCCCCACTGTATTTTCCACTGAATGCATCCGATGAAGTGAGCTGTAGCTCACGAAAGCTTATACTCAAATAAATTTGTTAGTCTCTAAGGTGCCACAAGTCCTCCTTCTCCCCCTTAATGTCTTTCAATTCTACATTACATACAAGTTCTAACTAGAAAATCTATATACAAACTGTCTCTCCTGATCAAATGCAGTTACCTGTGGAACCAGCCATAGATATCCAAACTAAGTCCATTCTAATAGTTTTAGACACTGTCTAAATGTTAATTTAGAGCTAATAGCAGGATAGAAGCAAAGGATATTACTTTGTATTTCTATTTTCCTATACACTGTGTTCATGGAATGAAAAGATACCAGAAGAGGATTTCATAAAATACCTCTTCTTCCTGAAAAGTTGGCAGAATGAGGATTCTCACGGATAAGTCACAGAAACAGGATTGAACTGAGTACTCAGATTGAAAAGATAAGTATAAAAGTGACCTAAACAGGGTGATTACCCAGGGACTGGGTGCACTCATTTAATGCAATCACCTTTGGTCTCAGAACCAGAATTCAAACTAATAATGAGCAAACAGCAGAAGGCCCTGAAACTGGAAAGTTTTGGATAAATCCCCTTCCCAGGCTTGGGCTGCTCTCCAGACTTTTTGATTTGTGCCCTTCTCTGTATGGAAGTACTTTCTATACACACATATGGAGCCCCCCTCAATGAAGTTCCTCCTCATTCCCACCTGTTCAACAGCCAGGCTTTTACCCTCAATCACTTTCACCCAAGTCAAGGCCTCCTGGCTTGTCTCTCTTCTATCTATTGTTGTCTTCTTCTTCTCACAGCTTCCCTTTTTATTCCTTTTTTCCCTTCTCCCAAACCATTCTCCCTTCATGTACATCAAAATAGTTTTTCTGGAAAAAAAATCAATAGATATTCCATAATCAAGTTGTCTTTTTCTAGTTCAATGCAATGAATTTAATGCCACTGCCATATCCAAAGCCTTGTAAGGTGAAATCACCTCTTAACCCATAGAACTGGCAGTGAGCATGCAAGTTGCCCTCCTCAAACTATCTGGCCAATATGTCACAACCATGTCTCTTAGAATGAAGATTTAGTTAGTTTGTTAGTTGATCTCCCTGCTGAGATGGCAAACAAATTGCCATCCACAATTGCTGACAAATATACTCATAATTTTTTGATGTGGCTATTTGCCCAGTAGGCACTGAAATGAGACCACCAATTCATTGCACATAAGCCTCTGAACAGCTTCTGTGTGGTACAGCCTTTTTGTTACTATAGACTGGTCTGAATTGTAATTAATCTCTTAGTAGTGAAAAACTCACATAGCCTACTCCCATCATCATAGAAGGTTTAATTTCTAATAAATGATGAGTTAAAATGTAAATTCTCAATTGTAAATCTAGCAATAAACAATGTCATCTATATTGGTTGGCCTAATAATCTAGCACTGACATGGCTCTTGAATGCAACTGGAACTTTATCCTTCTCTGCACAGCTGTTAAGTGGTGGGAGCACCATGGAGGCTGCACTGTCAGCCCTAGCAGAAAGGATCACTTTGTGTTGTTCCACTAAAAACCCTCTGACCAAGGGACATTAAGGCCCAGATTCATCACTGCACTAGTGTTGAGCCCATCACAGTGAGGCAAGACAGAGACAAAGTGCCCCCCTTAACCTGGTGCTGATGGGGACCAGTGTGTCACCTGACACACAATGACCTCTATATCATCTGTGACTGTCAGGGAATAGCAATGGAAAGTCCTTGGACATAAACACATCCAACACCATCCAAAGGAAAGAGCCCCAGGAAGTTCAGGAACAGGAAAGGGAGGACTGCAGGGACACTTAGAGCCTGAAGAACTTCCTGGTGGAATAACGATACAGAGAAATTTCTTAAAGATTTTAACAGCACCAGTACTGAGACTATAGCTTCAGTCTGTCAGTCTTTGAATTCTAAGTTCTCCTATGTGGAGTTTACAATTATATTATCAATAAATAATTATTAGCAAAGAGTGAATCTGAAAAGGTTTTGTTTGGAGCAGTATCCAAAAGTGTGGATACTTCTCTAAAGTATCTGATTTTTTAAAAAAGACATGATAATAGAGGCTCAACTTAAATGTATACCCCAAATTAAAAAATACAGTAAGAGAACCAAAAAAGTGCCACCGTGGCTAAACAACAAAGTAAGAGGAGCAGAGAGAGGCAAAAAGGCATCCTTTAAAAAGTAGAAGTTAAATCCTAGTGAGGAAAATAGAAGGAGCATAAACTCTGGCAAGTGAAGTGTAAAAATATAATTAGGAAGGCCAAAAAAGAATTTGAAGAACACCTAGCCAAAGACTCAAAAAGTAATAGCAAAAAAAAATTTAAGTACATCAGAAGCAGGAAGCCTGCTAAACGACCGCTGGGGCCACTGGACGATTGAGATGTTAAAGGAGCACTCAAGGACGATAAGGCCATTGCGGACAAACTAAATTAATTCTTTCCGTCGGTCTTTATGGCTGAGGATGTGAGGGAGATTCCCAAACCTGAGCCATTCTTTTTAGGTGACAAATCTGAGGAACCGTCCCAAATTGAGGTGTTATTAAAGGAGGTTTTGGAACAAATTGATAAATTAAACAGTAATAAGTCCCCAGGACCAGATGGTATCCGCATTCTGAAGGAACTCAAATGTGAAATTGTAGAACTACTAACTATGATTTGTAACCCATCATTTAAATCAGCTTCTGTATCAGATAACTGGAGGATAGCTAATGTGACACCAGTTTTAAAAAGGGCCCCAGAGGTGATCCCGGCAATTACAGGCCAGTAAGCCTGACTTCAGTACCAGGCAAACTGGTTGAAACTATAGTCAAGAACAGAATTGTCAGACACATAGATGAACATAATTTGTTGGGGAAGAGTCAACATGGTTTTTGTAAAGGGAAATCATGCCTCACCAATCTACTAGACTTCTTTGGGGGAGTCAACAAGCATGTGGACACAGGGGATATAGTGTACTTAGATTTTCAGAAAGCCTTTGACAAGGTCCCTCACCAAAGGCTCTTAAGCAAAGTAAGCTTTCATGAGATAAGAGGGAAGGTCCTCTCATGGATTGGTAACTAGTTAAAAGATAGGAAACAAAGGGTAGGAATAAATGGTCAGTTTTCAGAATGGAGAGAGGTAAATAGTGGTGTCCCCCAGGGGTCTGTACTGGGACCAGTCCTATTCAATATATGTATAAATAAGACTATGATTTAATCACGGGTATTTTTAGTAAAAGTCATGGACAGGTCATGGGCAAGAAACAAAAAATCACGCCCGTGACCTGTCCATGACTTATATACCATAAATACCCCTGATTGAATCTTGGAGGGGAAGTCTGAGGGGGCCACGGCAGCAGCTGCGGGGATGGAACCCGGGAGGGCCTGTGGCACCAGCTGCTGATGGGGGGAGGGGAAGCCCTGGGGGCCCGCTACCACTCCGGCTGCCGCCAGGGGAAAGGGAAAGCCCAGGAGGCCCCACTGCTGCTCCGGCTGCTTCTGGGAGATGGGGGAAGCCCCGAGGGGCCAGGCACTGCTTCAGCCGCCCCAGGACCACTGCCGGGAGCCACCGAGCTGCAGCTGCTCCCACTGCCCCCGGGTCCACCACTCAGGGAGTCCCCTAGGTCAGCCTCATAGGCCGCTGTTCGTGTGGTCCCCGAGGCCAGCTGCCCAGGGTCGCCAGAGCAGCAGCTGGTGTGACTGGCCCCAGGCTGCTCCAACAGTGGCCAGTGTAGCTGTCCCCAGCACCACATGAGCAGCTGGTCCCAGGGCAGCGCTGGGGTCAGCCACACTGACTACTGCAGAAGTCACGGAGGTCACAGGAAGTCACGGAATCCGTGACTTCCTGTGACCTCCGCGACAGACACAGAGCCCTCTTCATAAATGATCTGGAAAAAGGGGTAAACAGTGACGTGGCAAAATTTGCAGCTGATACAAAACTACTCAAGTAGTTAAGTTCCAGGCAGACTGCGATGAGCTACAAAGGGATCTCACAAAACTGGGTGACTGGGCAACAAAATGGCAGATGAAATTCAATGTTGATAAATGCAAAGTAATGCACATTGGAAAACATAATCTCAACTATACATATAAAATGATGGGGTCTAATTTAGCTGTTACCACTCATGAAAGAGATCTTGGAGTCACTGTGGATAGTTCTCTGAAAACATCCACTCAATGTGCAGTGGCAGTCAAAAAAATCTAACAGAATGTTGGGAATCATTAAGAAAGGGATAGATAATAGGACAGAAAATATCATATTGACTGTATATAAGTCCATGGTACGCCCACATTTTGAACACTATGTGCAGATGTAGTCACCTCATCTCAGAAAAGATATACTGGAATTGGAAAAGTTTCAGAAAAGGGCAACAAAAATGATTAGGGGTTTGGAACAGCTTCTGTATGAGGAGAGATTAATAAGATTGGGACTTTTCAGTTTGGAAAAGAGACAGCTGAGGGGGGATATAATAGAGGCCTATGAAATCATGACTGGTGTGGAGAAAGTAAATAAGGAAGTGTTATTTACTCCTTCTCATAACGCAAGAATTAAGGGTCACCCAATGAAATTAATAGGCAGCAGGTTTAAAACAAACAAAAGAAAGTATTTCTTCACACAGTGCACAGTCAATTTGTGGAACCCTTTGCCAGAGGATGTTGTGAAGGCCAAGACTATAACAGGGTTAAAATAAGAACTAGACAAATTCATGGAGGATAGGTCCATTAATGACTATGTGCCAGGATGGGCAGGGATGGTGTTATTAGACCCTCTGTTTGCCAGAAACTAGGAATGGGTGACAGGGGATGGATCACTTGGTGATTACCTGTTCTTTTCATTCCCTCTGGGGCATCTGGAACTGGCCACTGTTGGAAGACAGGATACTAGGCTAGATGGACCTTTGGTCTGACCCAGTATAGCCATTCTCACGTTCTTAATCTCTTGGGGCTGTGGAAATAGGCTGGAAGCAGGTGTCACATTAGATATCTGGAATGTCCTGCTTCCATTGGCATTGGAATCACCTCAAGAACTGGCTCTCTTGGGGATACTACAGAATTTCCAAAACCAGTAAGTGTAAGGAAACATGTGGGTTTAGGGTGCAGTTTGGGGGCATTCTTGTTTTTATCTGAACCAGTTCAGCTTCCCCCATGTATCCATGAGATACAAAAATTTGCTCAAGGATAAACCCTGTAATGCAAAGTCTCAGACGAGGAAGACATTTTTCTAAGGTAAAATCCATTTTTTTAACTTTTAAGGAACTACACAGAGAAGGCTTTAAAAACATACCATTTGTCAGTTTCTGCTACTCTTCCGTATTCTTACCTGCAACAAAAGACGGAGCCTGATTTTTAAAAATGGCATCCATTTTTGCAGGCTACCGACAGTTCAAGTAGTTAGAAATCTAAATCCAACATTCATTTTTCCCGCAAAACATACAGACCCTTTTAAAACATTGCCCTTCTATTTCCAATAATTGCTTAGAACTGATTTTATATCATAGCTTCCCTTAACTTCCGTAACAGGGAAGTTATGATTCTGATTCATGATTCCGTAACAAGGAAGTTATGATTCTGATTCAGTTATGAGTCTGATTCATGCCTGTTTCAGTTATAATCCAACATCACTTATTTGAAACTGTTTCTGCTTACCCCCGGTAGCCAATCTTACAAGATCTGAGAAGTTCCAAAAAGCTGTGCCAGACCAGCTTGTCTGGGTATTTAGGAGTCATGATAGGATACTAGTATTTGGCAACTAAATCAGCAATATATTTTTGCACTGCACACTACCATCATATTCCCAAAACTGATGGATTTCACGTTCTTGTAAATGGCCTTATTTTGCTTAGGTGGCAAAAGAGGAATGTGTATATGCAGTTTGCAAGATAGATGTAATCTGTGCGTTTTCATAACGTTCTCATGCTTTGTTACTGATGGTTGTAGTATGTTTACATGCAGTATGTCATTCAGCCACCAGAGGTCATCTTTAAAAAATTACTCCCTGTTGGCCTAATTGTTCCCATTGAAGTCAGTGAGAGTTTTTCCATTGATTTCAATGGGAACAATTAGAACAAGGGTTCTCAAACTGGGGGTCGCGAGGTTATTACATGGGGAGTCACAAGCTGTCAGCCTCCACTCCAAACCCCACTTTGCCTCCAGCATTTCTAATGGTGTTAAATATATTTTAAAAGTGTTTTTAATTTATAAGGGAGGTCACATTCAGAGGCTTACTCTGTGAAAGGGAAGGAGGACTTGTGGCACCTTAGAGACTAACGAATTTATTTGAGCATAAGCTTTCGTGAGCTACAGCTCACTTCATCGGATGCATGCTGTGGAAAATACAGTGAGCCCGTTGCCAACTGTGTCCATATATCTATTCAGGGGACACCATCATAGGGCCTAATCACATCAGCCACACTATCAGAGCCTCGTTCACCTGATTTTCATGCACGTTGTAAGGAGAGTGGTCACTTTGGATAGGCTATTACCAGCAGGAGAGTGAGTTTGTGTGGGGTTTTTTTTTTTGGGGGGGGGGGGGTGAGAAAACCTGGATTTGTGCTGGAAATGGCCCACCTTGATTTTCATGCACGTTGTAAGGAGAGTGGTCACTTTGGATAGGCTATTACCAGCAGGAGAGTGAGTTTGTGTGTGTATGGGGGTGGGGGGGTGAGAAAACCTGTATTTGTGCTGGAAATGGCCCACCTTGATTTTCATGCACGTTGTAAGGAGAGTTTGTGTGTGTGGTTTTTGGAGGGGGGTGAGGGGGTGAGAGAACCTGGATTCCTGCAGGAAATGGCCCACCTTGATTATCATACACATTGTGAAGAGAGTGCTCACTTTGGATGGGCTATTACCAGCAAGAGAGTGAGTTTGTCTGTGGTGGGGCGGAGGGTGAGAAAACCTGGATTTGTGCTGGAAATGGCCCATCTTGATGATCACTTTAGATAAGCTATTACCAGCAGGAGAGTGGGGTGGGAGGAGGTATTGTTTCATGGTGTCTGTGTATATAATAATGTATTCTGCAATTTCCACAGTATGCATCCGATGAAGTGAGCTGTAGGTCACGAAAGCTCATGCTCAAATAAATTGGTTAGTCTCTAAGGTGCCACAAGTACTCCTTTTCTTTTTACATCTACCAATGTGATATATGCAATCATGTGCCAGCAATGCCCCTCTGCCATGTACATTGGCCAAACTGGACAGTCTCTACGTAAAAGAATAAATGGACACAAATCAGATGTCAAGAATTATAACATTCAAAAACCAGTAGGAGAACACTTCAATTTCTTTGGTCACTCGATTACAGACCTAAAAGTGGCAATTCTTCAACAAAAAAACTTCAAAAACAGACTCCAACAAGAGACTGCTGAATTGGAACTAATTTGCAAACTGGATACAATTAACTTAGGCTTGAATAGAGACTGGGAGTGAGTGGGTCATTACACAAAGTAAAACTATTTCCCCATGTTGATTCCCCCACACACACACACTGTTCCTCAGACGTTCTTGTCAACTGCTGGAAATGGCCCACCTTGATTATCACTACAAAAGGTCCCCCTCCTCCCCCCGCTCTCCTGCTGGTAATAGCTCACCTTACCTGATCACTCTCCTTACAATGTGTATGGTAACATCCATTGTTTCACATTCTCTGTGTATATAAATCTGCTCACTGTATTTTCCACTGAATGCATCCGATGAAGTGAGCTGTAGCTCACAAAAGCTTATGCTCAAATACATTTGTTAGTCTCTAAGGTGCCACAAGTCCTCCTTTTCTTTTTGCGGATACAGACTAAAACAGCTGCTACTCTGAAATCTGTGAAAGGGGTCACCAATACAAAAGTTTGAGAACCAGTGAATTAGAACAACGCTGAACACCTTTGAAAAGCCTACCCTAGAGCTCTCTGTGTGCTGTATAGATTTCTAAGCAGGTGGATGCTCCCTGGTCAAAAAGAGATACAACGCTGGAACTCCAAGCTGTGTGGACATCTGTTTGTGTCTACGATGGGTAGTTTCTTTAACAAATACCTTCTGTTTAAGATGGACCAGGAATCCTTGTATCAGGACAGTGGTGCTGGTCCCTTGGAAAAATAATATTAGGTCTGATTCTGTTTTTATTGAAGTCAGTGCAAAGCTACCATCAATTTCAATGTGCAGCGGAGCATGTCTATATTGAGCAGTACTCCTGAAAATAGAATAAGAGACTGATTTATATAGTGAAAGGTAACTGACTGGCTCCTGTGATCAATCTTATGTTGACTAGAAGAGTCCTTTGGCTAGAAACCCACAGTAGTACTGACCTTGACCTTGATAGTCCAGCATGACTATCATATGTGTGATTCTGTGTTCAGTTTAACTTCTCGCAGAGGTGAGGGAGTGTTTCTGCGAAACACCTGCTCTACAGTCCTTTCTGTCTATCAAGTTCTGTCTCTTCTGCATGGTCGCAGCTACTAGTCCCCTGCCTGCTGAATGCTATATGTGTGGCTCTAGTGTCAGGACCTGCCCTTTTATGGAGTTGAAGCTTACCTAAAACCCAGCCGGCAATGCAATGCAAACTATTTCCTGCTGCAATCATTGCTATTTAGCTATACGTGACTTGGCTGAGGCCAAGATTTTCAAAAATGGGTGCTTTAAGTTAGGCTTCTAAATCCATATTTAGGCACCAAATCAAGTGGCCTGATTTTCAAAAGTGCTGCTGAGCACCTGGTAGCTCCCATTGTCTTTAAGCAACCTTTTTGCCAGCTAGTCTAGTCTTTGGAGTAACTCAAAGAAGTTTCAGAGAAATGCTACATTTCTATGGCCCCAAGGGGCCCTCCTTGCAACTGAGGACAGTGAGAGCACAGTGATACTCTAGCCACACCCTCTCTCTCCCCTCTGGTAAAAGCTGTGTAGTGTAGACTGAGCACTACATGAGCTCCACACATGCACCAGGGGATTCTCCAGATATCCTATTAAAACAGCATCCTGGCTGTTTTGCACCACTGGAGCAGACTTTAGGTTAAATGCTGCTCTCCCAGTTCCATCAGCGATTTCAGTGGAGTTAATCCAGCCTTATGCCAGTGTAAGAGAGAGCAGAATTAGACCCGCAGTATTGGCCTTAGCACCTGGATTTTGTAAAATATTTGATCAACATTTCTGTGATTTAATAGAGACTTAGAAATTTTTGTTCATAGAAGAGCAAAATTAGATAAAAAAGGGAAAATACATACAGTAGTATGGTTATATATTCATCTGAAAAATACCTCTGAAAGGGCTCAGATGATATATGCTGGGCTAACATACTGTGTTGTTCGGATGAGGAAACATGTTCATTAAAGTGTAACTTACAAAGACATATGTCTTGTATA
Source organism: Natator depressus (assembly GCF_965152275.1). Taxonomy (NCBI): domain Eukaryota; kingdom Metazoa; phylum Chordata; order Testudines; family Cheloniidae; genus Natator; species Natator depressus. Next base: position 282,429,574 of record NC_134234.1, read on the forward strand.
TTTTGGTTATATTCCTGGATGTAAATAAGAGCATGCAAGTTTTAGTTTATCAGTAGCATTAAATAGGCAAGTTAACATATGAGAAAAGTTATATTCATTTTAGGAGGAAAGTTCACCAACTGATCCTTTTGGTAGAGGAGTAAACATAGGTTGGCATGCTAAGACATCATAATTACATGCTAAGTAATCATACTGGAAATTTTCTGCTACATCTAACCCAGTCATTAAATCTTTTTAGAAGGCCTGTGAGCTAAAATTGTTCTAAGTGGCAACCAACTCAGTGGTGCAGCACTAAAACAAAGTTCTGTCATGTGCAAGACCCTGGTTCAAAGACAGGAAAAGTATCATAGGCTTTAGGCTAGTAAAGGCTAGACATGGTGATTCAGTTCTCTGGGAGAAGACGGTGAGCAGTTCCAAGTGCCCAGCCGAAATGTGGTGCTCCTAGATGAAGAGTCCACCACAGATTGAACCCTGCCCTACTGGCCACAGAGAAAGGATATTAAATACATATCAGTGGGGAGGAAGAGACATGAAAATGTGGAGGAAAAATGTGCAGTAAAATCTTTCCTGCATGCTAATTGTAACTTTGGCATTCTCTAAAGGATACGTGACTAAAAACACAAACCAGTGGTACAAATTTGCAAATGATTCAGCTAACTCATATAATTGTTATCAGAACCTTGAAAAGACAGCAACCAAGGGTCGTTTGCTCTCTGGATAGAACTGGTATAATAGTACACATGGAAATGTTTTAAACGATCATCGAATCTCTGAAATGTGGAGCTGGAAAGGACCTTGAGAGGTCATTGAGCCCAGCCCCCTGTACTGAAGCAGAATCAAGTAAACCTAGACCATCCCTGACAAGTGTTTGTCCAACCTGTTCTTAAAAACCTCCAATGATGGGAATTCCACTACATCCCTTTGAAGCCTATTCCAGAACTTAACTAACCTTATAGTTAGAAAAGTTTTCCTAATATCAAACCTAAATCCCCCTTGATACAGAACAATTGATCACCATCCTCTTTGTAACAGCCCTTAACATATTTGAAGACTGTTATCAAGTCCCCCCTCAGTCTTTTTTTCTGAAGACTAAACATGCCCAGTTTTTTTAACATTTCCTCAGAGGTGAGGTTTTCTAAACTTTTTTAAATTTCTGTTGCTCTGCTCTGGCATGTCTCCAATTTGTCCACATCTTTCCTAAAGTGCGCTGCCCAGAACTGGACACAGTACTCCAGCCAGAGCCGTCCCGCCATAGGATGGGGCAACCACCCAGGGCCCCGCGCTTTGGGGGGGGGACGGGAGGCGTGCTTCAGGGGGACATGGCATCCAGGGCAGCCTGGGGGAATAGCGGGGGGCCTTGTGCCGGCAGCAGCAAGCACCCTGGCCCCAACCTCGCTCAGGGGACGGGGCGGAAGCCAGAAAGAGGAGGGGTGGGAGCTTGAAGGAAGGAGTGGAATGGGGGCAGGATGGGGCAGGAAGAGGCGAGGCGGGGGCTTGGGGTGGAGTGGGGGCAGATGAGGGGGTAGTCCCGGGCCCCGCACCCTCTTAGGGACAGCCCTGACTCCAGCTGAGGCCTCACCAGAAAGGGAAAATTACTTCCATGTCTTAGAAATAACACTCCTATTAATATAGAATATCAGGGTTGGAAGGGACCTCAGGAAGTCATCTAGTCCAACCCCCTGCTCAAAGCAGGACCAATCCCCAATTTTTGCCCCAGATCCCTACAGGGCCCCATCAAGGAGAGAACTTACAACCCTGGGTTTAGCAGGCAAATGCTCAAGCCACTGAGCTATCCTTTCCCCAGGCCATCTCACCTTTTTTTTGCAACTGCATCACATTGTTGGCTCATGTTCCATTTTTCATCCACCATCAGATTCTTTTCAACAGTACTACCACTTAGTCAGTTATTCCCCAGTTTGTAGTTGTTCATTTGATTTTTCCTTAGTAGGTGAAGTACTTTGCACTTGTCTTTATTGAATTTCATCTTGTCTAAATCAAAACAGTTCTCCAATTTGTCAAGGTTGTTTTGAATTCTTTGATCTACTATTTTCAAGCAAGAATTAAAAGTAAAATGCAAGCATCACACTTGTGATACAGAGGGCCACATTTAGGCTGCATTTACACTAAAGCAACTTCATTAGCTTGAATTATGTCCCTCTGCATTTACATCACTGTAAATTAGATTAGACTCTAGCCTGGAATGTGATGCAAATAATTAGTTTCCCCTAAGAAATTGGAATCTTTTGATATCCAATACATTCAAATAAGTGCAAAATTCTGTGAGCCATATCGTGCCATCAAAATCAAAGCACTATCTCCCTCCTCAGAATCAATGGGGAATTCTGCTTAAAATTGATGGTTTAAAAGATCCAGTAATTTTATTTTACTATGGTTTTCACGAATATTCTGATCATGTAAGCGAAAGGTCTATAAAACATCTGTTTCCAAGGCTATAGAACTGACAGATACACTTAAACTAAACTACTTACAGTATAACAGGTTCCAGGGTCTTTACTGTTGAAAGAACGGATGATGAGCAAATATGAAGCTAATTTTAGTTATTGTCCTTTATTCATCTTAGATCTGCACTGGATTTTCTGCATCTTGGAGAACAGTAGAAGTACCTCCTCTCCCTTTAATGCTATTACATCTAGTCCTGGGAATTTCCATAGGAGTAGCACAGAGATCTTCATCAGAAACATTACAGAAAACTACAGTAAAAACACTAATGAAAAACTCTATCTGACCCTGAAGTTGTCTGCAGTAACAGAGAAATCCTGGATTCCAGCAACTACCTATCAATACTTCAGTACCCCAGAAGAGGTAAGGCAGACAAGTTAATTGGAATATATTGGGCCTGGTTTTCAGTCATTCCGTATCTGTGTCAAATGCATTGAGAAGAACCTTGAAAATGCCAGGGGACATATTCAGAGTAAGTGCAGTCCAGCTGAGCGGGCAGAGGACAGGGTGCTATTTCTGATTCTCCAGTTGGCATGCTGTGTGAGCTGTGGTTCCATCTCTATTGAAAAGAAAAGTGCTATTCCAACCTTATGAGCCTGATTTTCAGCTGTTTTGCAGGTGCAAGTAATCCTATGTGCAATTTAGGTAGTTGAGTTAAATACATGGTTTTCAGGTATACGCGGGTGATGTCTGAATGACTTAAATAATTGTGAGCTAGATTCAGCCTGGCTCTTATGTTGGGGATATGCAGTGTGAAGATGGTGTAAAGCACTTTTTCACTGCCACCTTGCGTAAGTGTTAGGCAAAACTACAAGCCCTGTACTCAGGGAACCACAGAGGTTGCTCTTTCCTTGCTTCACTTAGGGCCCACTCACCCACAGGGGGAGAGCAGAGATGGGAAGGAGGCAGACTTTTTATGCATAGGCCAGAAAAACCAGCAAAGAGTCCTAAGTTTCACCCTGTAAAAGGATGTAGCAGTGCACATGTGGACTCTATAGGATGCCTTCCACCCTTCCCTCTGTGTGCATCTCTGCAAGGTACAGTCAAGTACTGTAGGAGAAAAACACAGTGTGTGGATGCAAAAACACAGATCATCTGTAAAAATCTGGCTATGTGCAGACAGTAAGGTTTAAAGAATGTGATATGTAATTTGTTATATCACTGCTACAGATATACTGATGTTTCAAATCCCTTCAATTCCATGTTGCTTCTATTGCCATGGGATATTTTCTGTGCTAAAAAGTTGGAATGGGCAAATAAAAGTGTTTAGTCATTACTTTAGGTGCCAGCATTACTTTGGATGAGACTGGGAAATGTGCTTTGTATCTGCCCAGTTTTGTATGTATTCCAGTAGAACTAACTACCATGCAGCTGTTCGGAGTGCTCTATAAAAGTTTTCTGTTTATTCAATGGTCTTCACTGTAAAGGTGAAATTCACCCTGATTCAGTGGGCCTGCCCAAGGATGTCAGCACCACCTAGGCTTTGCTGGGGGTGGGGGCGCCGGGGGGAATGGATGGATGGACTGTGGATGGAGAGGCCTCAAAGCGAGGCCTCCACATCCCTGGTTTGCCACAAAGAGCATCTCTGCACCCATTCTGCATAAGCTGGTGTGGAGGGCAGCGCTGGAGGTAGACGGGGGAGCAATGTGACCCAGGACTATGCAGATCCAGAATCCAAACACACTGCACAAAAGGTGCAGAGAGGCTGTAGCTGCTATCCCAGCATATAGGCTGGAGCAACTGCAGCAAGAGGTAAAGTTGCTGCACTGCAACCCCGCAGTCCGGTGCTGAGCTGAGGGAGGATTTTGCACCCAGGTATGATTTGATTTTTCAGGTTTCATGCAAGTGAATTAGATGTTACCCTATATGATTTGCATTCAAAGTACATCAAGCTAGCTGTCTCACACACACCATTAAGGTACATGCACTCCAACTAGAACGCTAAGGGCCTACTGGTAACTTCACTCTGAATGGAAATATTACACAAAATCTTCTGTTGTTAATAGCAAACTTACACTCTGCCTCCCCACACTGCCACAAAGTACCCCCATCAAAGTTTTGGAAAAATCAGGCTACATCATGATCTAGTGAACTAGGAATTCCTAAATTCTAGTCCTGGTTTTGTCAATGATTCACATCAGTGGACTTCAGCAAATCACATAGGTCAAATTTTTCAAGCCTAGAGGCCTAAAGTGAAGCACTTAAATCCATATTAGGCATTTACATAAAAGTGATCTAATTTTTGGAGGTATTGAGCACCTGCAGCTCCCAGCTACATCAAGCCACTTTAATTTAGGTGCTTCGCTTTAGACATACAAGTTTAACATTTTTGGCCTTAAACTGCTGGTCTTTCAGTTTCCCTATCTGTAAAATGGGGTTAAAACATTTATTTGTCCACTTGCCATGGGTGTTTAAAGGATTGTATAATGTTTGTACAATGCTTTGAAAATAGAAAAAGCTATATAAGTACGTAGTATCATTGTTAGGAACACAATGATGTCTGTGAACAGTACCAACACAGGCCAGTCTCCATAGCTTACAGAATAAAAGCCTTGACGTTGTTTGCCTGTGAACAAACCCATTTTGGGGGGACAATGGCGGCACTTGAATCAAACAAAATGTTTAGTTTAGAGCAGCTTTGGGTTGCAAGTAAATCTGCAGCTTGTACTTTCAAAGCTGTGACAAAAGCTATGCAAAGCCCATTTCCTTCTGATTAAAAAAAGAGAGAGAGCACAGTTGGTGTTTAAAAAAAAAAAAAAGCCAGGAAACCTTGGGAAAGTGTCTGAAAAAGACTGGAGCCTGCTATTAGACACACATCCGGGCACTCCCAAAACTCACTTCCAGCTTTTTTTAAAAAAAATAAAATTCTTGGCTGAGCAGACTGATTCAGTAACTGCTAAAGGCCATGCTTACTGATTTACTAAGAGTGTGTCTGTTCAGTACCAACTTAGAATTAATTATTTGGTATTATGCTGTTTATTCTGTTAAAATATATTACCATCAGTGGCCTATCCTATCCCTTATTCCGGTGTTGGGATAGACATCTCTGGCAATCCTTACCCTTGAGTGTCACTGTCCTCTGCAATATACAGAAGGATTCCTGGAAGTCCACAAATCTATACTTATTTTCCAATGAAAATACAGGAAGGGTGAGGCTTTTAAAGCCTTTTCAATTGCAGGAGTAACAATCAGTCAGTCAATCAATAAAAAAAGAACTGCTTCTCAATTTAAGGACAACACAGAAAAAGCAGCAGCATCCTCTTACTTGTGAATCTCCCAGGATGAAATTTTGAAATTTGGCTCTCTTTTGCCATAAAGCACAATACAACTGAATTATTCTGGTTGGAAACAACCTCTTCAGGAGAATTCAATCCTTTTAGGTAAAATTCAACATTTGGTTGAAGCTCTGAAGCTTCTCCTGATTTCATTAAGACCAATTGGTAAAGGAAAGGGCAAGGGGGTGATTGTCTAGAAACGTACCTGCAAATTTGAACAAAAAAAGTTTGCCATGTTCCTCAAACACAGATTTTTCTTCTTTCATTCCAAATGTATATTTAGTTTATGTATTTTTAAAAAGAAAAGGAGTACTTGTGGCACCTTAGAGACTAACCAATTTATTTGAGCATAAGCTTTCGTGAGCTACAGCTCACTTCATCGGATGCATTCAGTGGAAAATACAGTGAGGAGATTTATATACACACAGAACATGAAAAAATGCATGTTTATCATGCACACTGTAAGGAGAGTGATCACTTAAGATGAGCTATTACCAGCAGGAGAGTGGGGCGGGGGGGGAACCTTTTGTAGTGATAATCAAGGTGGGCCATTTCCAGCAGTTAACAAGAACATCTGAGGAACAGTGGTGGGGGGGGGAGGGGAATAAACAAGGGGAAATAGTTTTATTTTGTGTAATGACTCAACCACTCCCAGTCTCTATTCAAGCCTAAGTTAATTGAATCCAATTTGCAAATTAATTCCAATTCAGCAGTCTCTCCTTGGAGTCTGTTTTTGAAGTGTTTTTGTTGAAGAATAGCCACTTTTAGGTCAGAAATCAAGTGACACTAAACTGGGAGGAGTGGTAGATACGCTGGAGGCTAGGGATAGGATACAGAGGGACCTAGACAAATTGGAGGATTGGGCCAAAAGAAATCTGATGAGGTTCAACAAGGACAAGTGCAGAGTCCTGCACTTAGGACGGAAGAATCCAATGCACCGCTACAGACTAGGGATCGAATGGCTCAGCAGCAGTTCTGCAGAAAAGGACCTAGGGGTTACAGTGGACGAGAAGTTGGATATGAGTCAAGAGTGTGCCCTTGTTGCCGAGAAGGCCAATGGCATTTTGGGACGTATAAGTAGGGGCATTGCCAGCAGATCGAGGGACGTGATCGTTCCCCTCTATTCGACATTGGTGAGGCCTCATCTGGAGTACTGTGTCCAGTTTTGAGCCCCACACTACAAGAAGGATGTGGAAAAATTGGAAAGAGTCCAGCGGAGGGCAACAAAAATGATTAGGGGACTGGAACACATGACTTATGAGGAGAGGCTGAGGGAACTGGGGATGTTTAGTCTTCAGAAGAGAAGAATGAGGGGGGATATGATAGCTGCTTTCAACTACCTGAAAGGGGGTTCCAAAGAGGATGGCTCTAGACTGTTCTCAGTGGTAGCAAATGACAGAACAAGGAGTAATGGTCTCAAGTTGCAGTGGGGGAGATTTAGGTTGGATATTAGGAAAAACTTTTTCACTATGAGGGTGGTGAAACACTGGAATGCCTAGGGAGGTGGTGGAATCTCCTTCCCTAGAAGTTTTTAAGATCAGGCTTGACAAAGCCCTGGCTGGGATGATTTAGTCGGGGATCGGTCCTGCTTTGAGCAGGGGGTTGGACTAGATGACCTCTTGAGGTCCCTTCCAACCCTGATATTCTATGATTCTATGACCAGAGAGATTGAAGTGTTCTCCGACTGGTTTATGAATGTTATAATTCTTGACATCTGATTTGTGTCCATTTATTCTTTTACGTAGAGACTGTCCAGTTTGACCAATGTAATAAACCAATAATCCCCTCTGCCATGTACATTGGTCAAACTGGACAGTCTCTCCGTAAAAGAATAAATGGACACAAATCCAACGTCAAGAATTATAACATTCATAAACCAGTCGGAGAACACTGCAATCTCTCCGGTCACTCGATTTCTGACCTAAAAGTGGCTATTCTTCAACAAAAAGACTTCAAAAACAGACTCCAAGGAGAGACTGCTGAATTGGAATTAATTTGCAAATTGGATACAATTAACTTAGGCTTGAATAGAGACTGGGAGTGGTTGAGTCATTACACAAAGTAAAACTATTTCCCCTTGTTTATTCCGCCCCCCCCCCACTGTTCCTCAGATGTTCTTGTTAACTGCTGGAAATGGCCCACCTTGATTATCACTACAAAAGGTTTTCTTCCCCCCCCCCCCACTCTCCTGCTGGTAATAGCTCATCTTAAGTGATCACTCTCCTTACAGTGTGCATGATAAACACGCATTTTTACATGTTCTGTGTGTATATAAATCTCCTCACTGTATTTTCCACTGAATGCATCCGATGAAGTGAGCTGTAACTCACGAAAGCTTATGCTCAAATAAATTGGTTAGTCTCTAAGGTGCCACAAGTATTCCTTTTCTTTTTGCGAATACAGACTAACACGGCTGCTACTCTGAAACCTGTATTTTTAAAGTACATCTTTGCTATAATTTAAGATTCTGAACATGTTGCATTTACAGAAGGATCTATGTGTGATCTACACAAGTTCAAAAAAACCCCAAACAAACAGGTGATTTTAAACATGCACATGTTGAAATAGGGACCTATAGTTTTTTTCCAGATACGTTATGCTTATAGGTCTCTGAAGGTGTGGTGACCATATTGATAATGTTTTGTCATTCTAGGAAGCACTATCTCCTCACTGTTTCTAAAAATGATCTTGTTTTACCAGAAAGTCTGAGTGGCTAGAGCAGCAACAGACATCACTCAACTTGAATGGATTTTAACAAGATACCGCTATCATTTCAGATCTACATTTATTTTGTTCTAACACACATGCCGTGTGTTACCTATCACACTACTGTTTATCACTTTAGAATAGCTCTTTGGGACAGAGACCATCATTTTGTACTGTTTTTGTACAGTGCCTAGCACCATAGGGTCCTGGTCAGTGACTGAGGTTCCTGGCACTACCATACTACAAATAATACATAAAAATAACACTAATCCTATCACTACAGCTTATGAATCACATAGTTGTGGTTACGGAAAATTTTTAGACATGTCACTGAAATTGATCCAGCATGATATCGTGTTTGGGTTGATGCTCAATTTATTGTTTATGTCCTTCATTTTGAGCCAGATTCTGCCACATTTGTTGCAGTGGGACGATGTGCAGAATAACGCGTTGATCGTAATACTGAGCTTTGCATCAGTGGACCCCTGCACACAGTCCCACTGAAATCCATGGAGCTTTGCACAGGTGTGGGAATCCACACTCAGAGAGTTCAGTGTGGGCTCAGAGACCAAGATACTATTCAGCATGAGTAAAGCTGTTAGAAGCTTGGCCTTTTCACACCAAGTTGGATCTTGCTTATCAGACTGATCACTTATTTCTAACAATAGACAGAAATATCCAACAGCCCCCCCTTCCTCCAAGAGGGTTAACAAACAGCTATTTTTAACTCACGGCATTTTTTCATGTCAGTACCCACAGAAGAAAATGTAACAATGCTGCTGAGAAATGTGCTTAATTGTTGATCATGAAAGTTAAAACCCTTGTACATTATATAGTACTGAAAATGCAGAAATATAATATATCCTGTGTAAAGGGGGAAAAAAGCCTACTTTTCTTTTCTAGTGAACTCCAAATTTACCCAATCTGCTTCTATCTTATCTATCCTGATACTGAAGATGTGAAACAATTCTAGGTACAAAGAAAAGGAGTACTAGTGGCACCTTAGAGACTAACCAATTTATTTGAGCATAAATAAATTATGCTCAAATAAACTGGTTAGTCTCTAAGGTGCCACTAGTACTCCTTTTCTTTTTGTGAATACAGACTAACACGGCTGCTACTCTGAAATTCTAGGTACATTACCCCCCCTCCCCCTCTCCCACCCCTGTTTACTATGGCTTGAAATGTAAATGAAAGGAAATGGGAGTAAATAGGAGAAATGGTGGGTTCTGCTGTTGCTTCTGCTTCTTTAGTGTATGGCATTCATTTTCTTTGTTCCCTGAGAATCTGGAGACTTTCTTGCTTTCTGTGGTGTGTATTTTTAGTTTCAGAGCTATTCAGGAACTGGGAAGGAGATTGTTTCAACGACAAAAGTTGGGGGGGGGGGAAGCGGAGATAACTTGACCCTCTTTGATGTACTGATTACTCCTCCATCCATGGAGTTGTGGAGAAATTAAACACTAGGGCATACAAAGCCTTGAACTCTTTTGTGTGTTTTTACAGGTAGAGATTAGACTGGTTTGAATATGCTAGAAAAACAGCGAATGAATATGTTGACTGCTGGTTATTTAATCTTGGGCACTGCTGAAATGACACTGTGGGGCACAGAGAGAATGAAGGAGGGGCTGAAAAACTTAGCCAGAAAGTTGCACTCTCCAGATGATGACTTTGCAGAGACACCCCCAGTCTCTAGACAGATGAGAAAGGCGGTTTGAACACAATCTGTGTAAAGCCCAGGTTGGCAAAGGAGAACGTGGCTGGGGGGGGGGGGGGGGGCTGGGAAAGTGAACTGGATGGGACCCGGGGTGAGGCAAGTGTGAAACGAGACGGTTTACATAAGAGATTCCGATGGGTGTGGGGAGGGGGAGAGAAGCTCAGGGCAATGAGCATCTGGTCGCTCCCGAGTCAGAAATAGCCCTGGGATGGGAGCGGAGCCCCGGGAGAAAGCAGATGAGGGAGGAAGATAGGAAGGAAGAGGGCTGTGGGAGAGGAAAGTGAAGGGGGAGAAGCGAGAGGCGCTGAGCCTAGCACCAGGAGGAAGGAGCGGAGGAAAGTGAAAGTCTTGGAGCAGGCTGAGGGGGGCACAAGGGGCAGCCCGGCCTGGGCGCCCTGCCGGCCGCAGACATTGGCTCCTGCCCCCCCCCCCCTTGTGCCTCTGGAGAGGGACGCAAGGAAATTGCCTTTTGATTGCGGAAGTCGGCGGCCAGGGCTGAGGCAAAGTCAGCCGGGGTCAGCATGGCAGCGTGGGAAGTGCTGCGGCGAGCTGCCTCTTCCTCCTCCTCCTCCTCCTCCTCCTCCCGGAGCCTGCAGCCGGCCGCGGGCAGCCCCTGCGCACCCCCTGCCCGAAGGAAACCTCAGGGAGCCCGGGCCCCCCCCTGAGCGCATGCGACAAGTGCCCTGCCCCGCAGAGGGCTGCCCCTCGCGCACCAGCCGGGGGGGGAGGGGGGCTCGACCCAGGACCCATTTTTGGCAACTTCGCTTCTTTATCCCTCCCCACCCCCCACTACGAGGATTATTGCAAATAAAACACTGGTGGCAATGCTGCGCTCGGCAGCTGGGGTCTCCTTGTGGATGGCGCTGGCCCTCATCAAGGTGAGCTGCCAGGAGGGGGGAAGGGGCGCCATGGGGAACCCGCAGTTCCCCCCCCCCATTATTTCATCTTCACTGAGTCCATCCCAGAGCAACTCACCTGCACCCCCCTTTCCTGCTTCTCAGAGACTCCCCTCTGCCTCCTGCCACTCGCCCACCTCTCCCCCAGGTGAATTTCCATCGCTGCCTTCACGAGCAGCACCCCCCCCCCCAGGGGCAGCGGGGGCAATGTCTCCTTTTCTTGACTCACGTTGCAAGTCTCCCCACCTGGTGAGCGACCCCAATGGCCCCAAGACCGACTCAGGGAATAAGGTGAGTGCTGCAGAAGTCAAGGCACGTTGTGGCTAATCAGCGGTCTGTGTTGTCCTCTCCAGAAGGGCCATGGGGAGCCTGTGAAATGCGCCATCAACCTGACGGAGTGGAGGGTCTCCAGCCGGTCTGTCTATCTCAAATGGAGCAGTTTGGGGAATCTCTGCAACTTCACCCTGACGTGCAGCTCTGACAACGCCTCGCACACGGAGTGTCATCCCGTCCAGAAGACTAACGAGTCCTACGAATGCAGCTACAATGGCTTAGAAGCAGGGACTTTGTATCATCTCAGGATTTTCTCTCTCTCGGACACAGAAACGAGGAACATCTCCTTGCAAACAGGTAAGGGCGACAGGTGCAGAAGTGCTGCAAACTTTTCTTTTTTTGGCAGCGTAGGAAAGGGGGCTTGGGGTGGTTTGTTCCCCCCACAATCTTATTTCGAGGCTGATTTTCCTGACCTTGCTTTGATGATGGAAAATAGAAGGCAGATGATGTCCCAAAGGATTATTGACTCTGTTTCCAAAGGCACTTTAAATCTATATCGTTTGCAGCAGGCTGGCTGTAGAATTCCCATGCTTTAACTCCTTCCCAGTTGCTCTCAGTAAGTGCTGCTGAAAAGTAGCACTCTGGGCTTGAAGGGAGATTTTACTGTGAATAGTCTAGATCTGTTTAAAGGGTTTATTTTGTTAAAAAATAGATTTCGAACGATTATAATACAAAACAGAAGATCTATTTTGAAATAGCAGCATAAAATATGCTTTGTGCTCTTCAAAGACGTTACAGATTCTCCGTTCATAGCATATTTGCTTGCATTTAAAACACAACTATTCCATTATAAACTAACTGAACCTATCAAGAGTGCATAACTGACTGTTTTACTCTGCATAAGTTTATTGGAAATAAGTTTGACCAATTTCAGCCCGTGAAAGCTGACAGGTAGCTGTTCAAAGCTAATACTTTTTCCTAAAATAAAACTGCTGGTGATTATAGTTAAAATAAAAATGTGTGTACAACATTTCCTACAAATACAAATCATGGGCATACATGTGGTATTACATAAAGACCAGTTGTTCTCAATAGGTTTATTGTATTGGAAACATAATTGGCTATAAATATACTGAAATATTTTCTATCCATATTCTGCAAATGCAGTGTCATTGGTTTCCTATGTAGGAACAATTTATAGCTTTAAAACAAAGAACTGCACCAAACTATTGACTTCAGTGGGAGAAAGATTGGACACTTTCTTACATATACTGATGTTTTAATTTCATATAGTTCTTTTTTAAAAAAGCTGCTGAAATATAATATTTGACAGCCTTCTGCTAGTTGCTAATACAGGACCGCAAACCTGAGTTGTTAAAGTGTAAAAGCCTCTATCATCTGATCCCTTCCTTTATCCCTTCCTGAAATCTTAGCTATAGAGAGGCACTGCAATTTTTAAAGGTGGTCTTTGTTTATGTCTGAAGGTGATAGTAGATGAATACTTAGAACTGACCTTCTCTAATCCTCATTGTTTTATTTCACAATAACTGTGCCTCTTCTCCAAATAATGTTAATTACTGTGCCTCTTCTCCAAATAATGTTAACTAACCTCAGTTAATTGGCAATCAATTAACTCAAGATAAAACAGTCTAGTGTAGTCAAATCCAGTCTGATAGGCATATATTCAATGCGAGAAATATTTTTAGTAGGGCTTGGTAGAACTAATGGTTTCCACAGTAACAGCAATTTAAATCTATATCATGCATTGCTCCAACTGTTTTTAATATTGATGAGTCATACTTTAAAAGCAAAAATAACAAATTAACTTATCTAAGTAGCAGGTATCTATCACAATCTTAGTTGAATGGTAAAGGTTTTTTATATAGCCCTTGAATAGAAGATGAGCAAAAGGTAGCAACATAGACAGGAGCTTATATATTGTATAAGTGGAAAATGTTTTGATTATATTATAATATTGAATTTAGACAATGGTTTATATGTATCATTTTTGACAGATTTCCATCTTGGTAAACAGCCTTTCACAGAATATAAGAAAATGACAGAATGATTGAAACAGATCTGTGTACAATATTTGTATGATCACGTCTGTTGGATACAAAGTAACAAGATTGACAAAAGTTTACAGCTGAAATCCTCTAAATTAGTTTACCTTGATCTAGGTGAGGTTTGGGTTTGGATAGCAGAGAGGTTAGCAAGAAGGAGAGAGGGGCTTTTTATACATATCTCTCAAGGAGATTGTGAAAATTGCCTATGGAAGCAGCTACTCAGGTTGCTTTATCTGCAATATTTACTTTGCAATATCACCCAGCACCTGAATGTAGTCAAGTCATTTACATAATTTGGATTATGTATAGAAATACACAATTATCTGCCAAATGTAACTATTTACAATGTTTTAATTAATGTCTTTGATTTGTTAAGGTTTAACAAGGCAAAAGAATACATACAGTAAAATACAGTACATTTTAATATATAGTAATATACAGTTTTTAAAGAGGCTATTCCTTCATTTCCACTAGGGGCAACATTTTACTCTAGTTTTTTGGAAGACTTTCCCCCCTTTTTTCTCACTGACTTCTAGTGTCAGTACTTTTGTTAACTAAGTTATGGAAACTGAATCTATAAAGGCATTTATTCTTGGAAATTAACCTGTGAGTGTGTTTGTGTGAGGGGACCTTTTGGGGCCGATTATACTGAAAGGCAAAACTCCCATTGACTTTAATAGGAGCAGAATCAGGCCCAGTGTGTATATAGATATATATAAAATAATCTGTGTTATATAGACCACATACATAACTTCTTGTGAACGTTCCGTACTGCTGACGCTTTTATAGGCTGGTTCTCATGCCGAGTTTACATTTTGCCCATGACGTTTTGCTTAATGCTGTACCTTAATGTCAAATGTTCACACTTACAATATGAAGCGGTAGGGTAGTTAAAATAATGTTGAAGTTTAACTTAAACCCCTAAAATTAAAAAAAAATCATTCTATCTTCATTTTGCTCCATTCTGCTTTGGTATTTAAGGTGAGATCAATGTGTAGTAAATACCACACATGCTGCAATTCCTAAGCAAAAGGTTTAAATTGAGGAAATTAATTTGATTTGGTTTTGTGAGTATAATTCAGACTCTTAAATTACTTCAAGATACTGTAATTTAATACATTAATGTATTAAAAGAAAAACTGTATATGTTAAAAGACAGGGCTTTTTCTAAACAAGAAAAAAGAGTTTACCTAAATTGCCATTTAATTTGACAACTGAAGACTATTAATTTGTAGAACATTGATCCAATATACCACAAAGGTTCATTCAGGTGAAGTCTGTCATGGTGATGTTTACTGAAGAATCTTTAGTCTACAGATTATTAATTAGAAAAGACAATATCTGAACCTCTACAACTGGTCTTTACTCCCCAAAAAGTGGCATAAATATTATATATATTGCTCTTTCATTTTGATAGTAGTGCTATTTTTGGAGAGCACAACATGAGAGGGGAAATGCTGATAATTTATCAGAACTGAGCTCTACAGATAAATTCTGCAATGTATACCTAAAATTACAGATGTGATTAGGCATCAAGTTTGTGCCTTTGGCATATTTTAGTATTTATATTGGCAGTTCTGTAGTATTTAAAGTACATAAACTAGTATACAAGATATACATTTACATATATATATTCCGGACAATATTATTGATATTTTAAAATTTGTGATGACAAAATATGTGTCTAGGGGGCTTGTAACCCTTATTCAAATGTGAATAAGGACCACTGTATGGATAAAGGTGGTAGGATTGGATTTTATGTTTTCAGACAAAAACACTTAGGCCCTGATTCTGCAAACACTTGTGCACGTGATTAACTTTTTACATCTGAGTAGTCCCTCTGAGTGACTTCAAGGCATTACTTAGAACATTAGAGCCAGATTCACAAGATAACTGCATTGGGCTCCATAGGCAAGTTAGAGGGAGAAACACCTATCTTCCCCTGGTTTGTGCATCGCACTGGGGCTTAGGCATCTGAACACCTAAAGGGGAGCAGCAGAAACTTTTCTGCACACTGGCAGAAACATGGACACCTGTGGAACTTTTACTGCAAAAACGTAGGCGTTGAGTGAGCTTAGGCCTACAGGGTTCAGCTATGGCTGAACAGAGGGCTTGTGAATCCCACTGGGGTCTGATTCTGGAATTTAGGCACCAAAAATAGCAGTTAGGTGCCTAAGTCCTTTTGTGAATCCAGCCCTATTTAAAAAACACTTTTACATTAGTTCTAAATTATGGTTAAATGTGTGGGAAAATACATATTTTAAAATCCAGATGTAATTAATTGGTCTTTAGAACCTTGAAGGTATCTTAATGAAGTTTTTATTTGGGTATTTCCTTAGTTTTTGAATAAATTATTTAAAACTTTCAGTTGACTCTTATATTTTCATTCATAAAGACACTAGGTTTAGCTATAATTAGAGGGGGTTTTAATACATTGTACAACATGGTATTAGGCCTCAACTGGAGTATTGTGTCCAGTTCTGGGCACCACATTTCAGGAAGGATGTGGACAAATTGGAGAAAGTCTGGAGAAGAGCAACACAAATGATTAAAGGTCTAGAAAACATGACGATGAGGAAAAATTGAAAAAATTGGGTTTGTTTAGTCTGGAAAAGCGAAGACTGAGAGGGGACATAACATTTTTCAAGTATATAAAAGGTTGTTACAAGGAGGAGGGAGAAAAGTTGTTCTTAAACTCTGAGGATAGGACAAGAAACAATGGGCTTAAACTGCAGCAAGGGTGGTTTAGATTGGACATTAGGAAAAACTTCCTAACTGTCAGGGTGATTAAGTGTAATGCCAACAGACCCTGGTCATTGGCAGGCGGGATCAAACCGGGGACCTTTGGAGCTTAGCGCATGAGCCTTTACAGCATAAGCTAAAAGCTAACTGGCTGTTAGCCAAGGCTGTAGAGCAGACTCATTTTATCTCTCTCTTTAAGTGGTCTCGGTGCCACTAGATGGGACAGAATACCATACCCAGGAGGTGTGTGGGTTACATAAGCACTGGAATAAATTGCCTAGGGAAGTTGTGGAATCTCCATCATTGGGGATTTTTAGAGCAGGTTGGACAAACACCTGTCAGGGAAGGTTTACATAATACTTAGTCCTGCCTTGAGTGTAGAATACTGCACTGGACTAGATGACCTCTCGAGGTCCCTTCCAGTTCTATGATTCTATGGTATTCTCCTAAAATACTACACTGGTAGATACTGTTTCTGCCTTGACTCAGACTGGTTCCACTGACAAATACAGGCACCTGTGCTAGCAACCACTTTGAAGTTAAGTATTTGAACTGAACAAAGTAAAAATTCTTTCACCCTAGTAATATACCAACAGAGTTCATAAACTCAGTCAGACTCCAAGTCAATTTGGAGATAAGACTATACCCCTTTATTTTTTTTCTGTGGCTTTATAAACTCCACAGATATTGATGGACCATCCTTGTAATTCTATAAATTGTGAGATCTTTGAGACAAATGTCATTTACTGTATCTTGTACAGCATTGATCATAATGGGGTCCTGACATAGTCAGGCCTGTAAGCATTACAAATATTAAATAATTATCCTCTCAAGAGACAGATTATTAATAGAGAATAATATTGGAGTAGTGTGATATAAAGGTTTTATCATCATGAATATGGGCTTCATCTCTCACAAGAAGCAAAACGTTATGCAGCTCATCCCAAAGAAATTGATCATTTAAGGACTCTAGGATCAGGTCCATGAACTAATCTTCACAAAATTCCTGTGTGGTAGGTAAGTATTATCTCTGATTTATAGAAACGGAAACAGAGAGAGAGTTAAATTGGAATTTGAGAGTTCCCAGCTCTCAGACCTGTGCTCACATCCTAGATTATATCTTTCTCATGGATAATATATTATGTTTCCATAATTACAGTCCATCATGTCTTTGAGAATCTGCATCTGTAATCATAACTAGTCTGTTAATCAAATGTACATACAAGGGCTGTGCATGTCCAGTAAGTACTCTTACTAAAAAATTTCACAACAACTAAGATATTAGTGTAGTGGAATTTAAAAAAAAATTAAACACCCAGATTTATTTATTTTATATATTCAAAGGCATTCGTTCATTATAGAGTAGTATAAAAATATCTTCATGAAAATTTTTTATTTCTGTGATATATCAGTGTGGGACAGTTGCCAGCAGAGAATATAATAACAATGTAAATGGTTTTTTAAGTGTGTGTTTCCAGCCAGAGCTCTTTCAGCCCAGGCATTTCCCAATCTCATTGTTCCTTTGTTCTAACGGATGTACAAAGGACTGAGTGTTTTGTTTTCTGGGCCAGATAGATTAGATAAAGTTTGAATTTCTGAACTTCACCTTCTAGGCACGCAACTTTTTTTTTTTAAATATACTTTGGAAATTAAATTCCACACCCAGCACAGTGTACATTATGAAGAAACTGTAGCATGTAAAATAATAATATGCTATTATCTTTGATATGATTTGATAAGAGACATGATTACAGTGTTGATTACTTTTGCAATCAGTCAGCCTAATCCTAATTATGTTGTTTCAGCAAGAATGAAAGATCCTTCCATTTATCACCTATGGTTCTTCTCCACTTAAGAATTTCCTGCATCTCTTACCTTACATAATGCTAGTATTTGTTTGACTCCTAAAGGGTGATTTTTTCTAATTCAACCAGTCACCTTCAAAGAATAATTTTACATTCTTGCTATTTGCCAGATAATCGTCTTTAACGGATTATTATATATTATAGGTGGAGCTGGTAGCAAAGTCTTATAATTAAGTATCGCGGGTAGCTGTGTTAGTCTGTATGCACAAAAACAACAAGGAGTCCAGTGGCACCTTAAAGACTAACAGATTTATTTGAGCATAGGCTTTCATGGGTAAAAACTATTTCTTCAGATGCATGGAGTGAAAATTATAGATGCAGACATAAATATTCTGACACCTGAAGAGAAGGGAGTTACCTCACAAGTGGAGAACCAGTGTTGACAGGGCCAATTCGATCAGGGTGGATGTAGTCCACTCCCAACAATAGATGAGGAGGTGTCAATTCCAGGAGAGGCAAAGCTGCTTTTGTAATGAGCCAGCCACTCCCAGTCCCTATTCAAGCCCAAATTAATGGTGTTAAATTTGCAAATGAATTTTAGTTCTGCTGTTTCTCTTTGAAGTCTGTTTCTGAAGTTTTTTTGTTCAAGTATAGCTACTTTCAAATCTGTTATAGAATGTCCAGGAAGATTGAAGTGTTCTCCTACTGGCTTTTGTATGTTATCATTCCTGATGTCCGATTTGTGTCCATTTATTCTTTTACATGGGGACTGTCCAGTTTGGCCAATGAACATGGCAGAGGGGCATTGCAGGCACATGATGGCATATATCACATTAGTAGACGTGCAGGTGAATGAGCCCCTGATGGTGTGGCTGGTGTGGTTGAGTCCTCTGATGGTGTCGCTAGAGTAGATATGGGGACAGAGAAGGCAACGAGGTTTGCTGCAGGGATTGGTTCCTGGGTTAGTGTTTCTGTGGTGTGGTGTGTAGTTGCTGGTGAGTATTTGCTTCAGGTTGGGGGGCTGTCTGTAAGGACTGCAAGGACTGGCCTGCCTCCCAAGGTGTAGGAGAGTAAGGGATCGTTTTCCAGGATAGGTTGTAGATCATTGATGATGTGCTGGAGACATTTTAGCTGGGGGCTATACGTGACGCCCAGTGGTGTTCTGTTGTTTTCCTTGTTGGGCCTGTCCTGTAATAGGTGACTTCTGGGTACCCGTCTCACTCTGTCAATCTGTTTCCTCACTTCCCCAGGTGGGTATTGCAATTTTAAGAATGTTTGATAAAGATCTTGTGGGGTTTGTCTCTGTCTGAGGGATTGGAGCAAGTTCGGTTGTATCTTAGGGCTTGGCTGTAGACAGTGGATCGTGTGATGTGTTCTGGATGATACATGCCTCCAGCTTTCATCAGGACACATCACAGTCTCAGCTCTTCGCAGCCCTTATTACTGAGCAAGGCCTCACACCCCCGCCTGAGGAGGCTAGCAAGTACCATTTTGTCCCAATTTACAGATAGGGTAACTGAGAGGTTGCACAAGCTCACTTCAGAAGAGGTTGAAAATCAAATCCAGGGCCACGTTCTATGCTGCACTAAAACTTATGGCCCAACGGAGAGGGCGAAGGTGACTGTAAACCACCTTTGTGCCTCCCAGATTCTAACCTGCTCTAGCAGCCTGTGTGTCCCCCGGGTAAGAGCAGCCTTGGAGGATGCTCTAACTCACAGCAGCCTTACCAGGCTGTCTCCAGGCTTCTCCACAGCCCAGACTTTCCTGTGTGCAGAACGCTCTGGCTGCTACCCATCATGCCCCTGTCTGGCCCCGGCCCTAGCACTAACCTATGCCAAACAGCACCACAGGAACATGTAAACTAGCCACAGGATATTCTTGCTGTAAGGAAATCTCCTCAGGGCCACTCCCCCGCATTGTACCCTGTGTGCCAGTGAAAGGGCATAATTTGCAAGTCTGAAGCGGAACCCTATGGAAGGGTCAGTGTGGTTTGGATGGAATTTATGCAGGGGTGGGGGGGTTGGTTTAAAAAAAAACTTAGAAGTTTACGTACAAGAAATTACATTAAAAGAATATTTAAGTTTGCAAAGTCAGGCACTCAAAAGTTAGGAAATGCCTGAATCAAAGTTGCCCGTTTGTTTTATAGGGCCCCTGCTTTACTCAGGGTACACAGTGAATGAAGCAGTGGGTTGAAAGAAGGAAAAGGATGGGTTTTGAGGGGGTTGAGATGCTGTGCTGGTATCCTGCACAGCTGGGATCTCTGTCTGGCTCTGCCACACTCTTTGTGTGTTACGTTGGGCAAGGCATATATATGCACAAGGAGGCTGTATTAAGGCTGCACGGGCACTAAATTCAGTCACTTCCTAACGTTTGAGTGCTTAACTCTGCAACTTTAGTACTTTTTTGTTCATTATAACGTAACCATGTTATCAAAGACAAATGAGAGCTTTAGTGCATCAGTGTATAATGACTTCTTTTAGTTACAAGAAACTATGAAATAATCAAAAGTCTGTAAATTTTGGAGTATACTTGCTATCATTTTTGGAGCTTAAGCTTTCTCTCAAACAGTTTGGCCAAGATGACTACTTAATCAAAGAATAGTCCTTTAAAGTATACATTCTAAAAGCTTATATACAGCTTTTTTGGGGTTTTTTGTTATTGTTGTTTAGACCTGATGTGTAGGACAATACTTCTGGTATTGGAGACCCTTCCAGTAGAAGAGTGGATATGTATTGTCAGAAGGTGCTTATTCTGATTGAAGACAATAGCAAAAACCAAAACACTATCGTAATTAAAATTGTACTTTTATCTTGAAGAACTTTAAATATACATACTTTTGTGTCCAACTTAACTGCCGGGGAATGCTGAAATATGTTGTGCATTTATTTGTGGTATTGCTATTGTGCATCCAACTAAAAAACCCTCATAATCTGGCATAAGCACCTGAAAGTTAGTCACTGATGCTCTAATATTTATAGACTACATTATCCTGAGTCATTATGACTGCAGGGCTGTTTCTAATATAGTGATGCAATAGGTTTGTTGTCAACAGATTTTGAAACTCTTTATTTACACACACTGAAGCATGTGCTTTTCTATAGTATACATATATCTGGGTTCTCCAGGGCCAATTTATAGGAAGATTAGTTGTGTTTTCAGTGAACCTGGTGTTTGGAAATGGAATAAAGAAAAAATTTCAATAAAGATTTGCAGTGGAATGATGAAAAACTGGAAATTGTTGGAGTTGATTGAGCTAACCTGTAAAACTCTTCTAAAACCTAACTAAATTAATATTTTTGCTGTTATTTGTAATTACAGATCCCTTACCACCAGCTAAATTTGAAATTAATAAGGAAAAAACTACTTCCACAAGCTTGCAGGTCTCGTGGAGTCCATCCTCAGGAAAGGTGGACTGGTATGAGCTACAATTATCTGATCATAATAATAAAAAGATACAGAATGTCTCAATACAAGGAGGTATTTCAAGAAGAGAAGAGACCTTTTCCAGTCTCACCCCTGGGAGCAAATACAATGTTATCATCACTGCAGTTGCTGGAAATAAAAGCACCCCAGCAATTCACATCAGCGGATCTACTGGTGAGACCTGTTTTATGTGTAGTGCATCTAAATAAGGCTACTGAGCATTTTTACACACATTTTGAGGTTTTGCATTTCAAAAAGGGTATAGATATGCATTTCTCCTAGATAGCAAGTTATGCATGTAATCAGTCTTCATTAACCTAACATGGTTCACGTTGGTTATAAATAGAGGTAAACAAAGAATTTCTAATTAATTTTAAGAGACCTCTTCTAAGTATGAAGAAATGTTGGCAGGTCCAATTTGACCATCAATTTTGGTTTTGCTTTTGGCAAACCCTAAACACTCAAAATCTTTGCAAAGTTGAACAGTTCAATCTTGCTCAGATAGTGAAGAAAACCATTACCTGTAAAACATATGTTTTTTATTTCATCAGTGCCATCCCCAGTGCAAAACATTCAGATCAGTGTCAAGACAGACACTATCCACGTTTCATGGTTACCTGGCTCTGGTTATGTGGATCGATACAGGCTGCTATTACTGGATAAAGAAGGACCGGTTCGTGAGATCAACCATGAGGAACGCTTACTCTCCTACACTTTTCTTGGACTTACAGCAGGTCACCTGTATAATCTCACTATCATAGCTGAAGCTGCAGGACTAGAGAGCTACAACTTTAAACTGGTTAGGACAGGTAATGATATCATAAATAACTCATAGTAAAACTGTGAGGCTGCAATATAGCGCATTTCAAAATAAGAAGTGGAATTGTTTGGTCTGGCCTAAACTGAACACTAAGGTTCATAATTCTGCCCTCTGTGTGGCAGAGCTCCAGCTGACCCCAATTGAATGTTGCACGCCTGAATCTAGGCAGCATACAGCCCCATTCTTTCATAGCATTGTATGGGGTTTAACTTAATTATCTGAGTTGCAGAGTTTAGTGGTTTTCTGAAAAGTTGGAGGTAATATTTCTGTAGTTTATTTTTGGGGGGTTAGAAATCCTGACTTTGAGACTCACTGAAAACTCCTGTTGACTTCACTGGGAATTATGCACATGGCATGACAGTAGATGGTGACCCACTATTTAAATCTGCATGGAATAGCATAGGTCAAAGCGGTCACTTTAGAAAAACAAAACAGGAAGAAAAGAACCTTCGTAACTTTTGATACGTTTAAGAACAGCCCTCGCAGAAAACAAGGTAAAAGTTGTTGGTTTGCTTTTCTTCTGGTGAAATGTCAAAATACAAAGAGTCATATTTTGATCCCACTTACACTGGTGTCAATCAGGAATAACTCCAGTCAAACTACAGCTTTTGTTGTGCTAACACCTCTCTGGCTTTCAATAACCTTGAGCAGCGCGTGCCATTATAAGCCT
Source organism: Natator depressus (assembly GCF_965152275.1). NCBI lineage: Eukaryota > Metazoa > Chordata > Testudines > Cheloniidae > Natator > Natator depressus. The sequence continues at coordinate 282,452,424 of NC_134234.1, forward strand.
TTACATTCAACATGCACAATCAATGAAAATAAGGAGGTGACTCGTGTATTTGATCATCCAGTGATGTTACAGTAAGCAATGTTAGTAGAGCCACTTTGGGTATAAATGGTCTTAAATATAGGTTTAAAAAATCAAACTACATGTCATGTACATGTTGTGTACTCTGTGGGTGAAATATTTTGTTTTCTTTTTCGTTATGTTTTTTTTAGCCCCAGCAGAAGTCTCAGCTTTGATGGTGACGAATGATGGCAGCTTGGATACATTAAAAGTTACATGGAAAAGACCTCTAGGAAACCTAGATTTCTACAATATCACTCTGTCTCATCTTGGATCCATTAAAGAAATCAAAACTTTACAGCCCCAGGTCACAGAGGCTCAGTTTGACAAGTTGATTCCAGGAAGTCTTTATCAGGTCACTGTCAGCACAATCAGTGGTGAATTATTCACTGATAAGATGGCAACTGGCAGGACAGGTAAGTCTTGTGCATCAGTAAGAACATTTGTAATCAAAGCCTCTTTGATCTATCCCATTGAATACACTGCCAAGTAGTTGGAAGAGAAGCAGATTTGGTTGCTAGGCAATAGGAGGTTGCTGAGATTTGGTTGTTGAGTATAGTGTGCAGGTGCTGGCTGGTGTTGGTGGCCTGTGATGTACAGGAGGTCAGAATAGATTATCTAGTGGTCCCTTCTGGCCTTAAACTCTATGATTCTGTGAGGCAAAAATTGTTGTGCTGATCTTACTGTACTCCTTACAGTACTCCTTACTGCTTACAGCAACCTTGCAGCCAGTAGTCAAAGCTACAGTGCTGACCTGTCAGAAAGAAGCGGTGGTATATGCTGTAGATAGAAATCAGCATAGGTTGAGCCTGTAGCAAAACTATTCAGCGCCTGTACGTTCAGTAATTTTTGCCTAATTTTATTATTTTGAACACAATCCAGAGAGAGAGATAAAACAGGGCTACAGTAAATGGAAGTGTGCATGTAAGGTACTGTGCAATTATTTAAAACTATCAACAAAGTATAACAACATTGCCCCTCTATGGTCATATATCTGTGGATAGAAGAACACTCACAAGTCAGACATGTTCAAGTCTTTGGTCTCAATCACAACGGTTCTAGAGTTCGTTTATATATATTGGAACGGAGTCATCAATATTAAGATCCCAAGCATTTGATATGCTATGAAATTTGGTCGTAAGCAAGATCCTGGTTCTAGGCATAGCTCATTAAATCTAAGCCATTTTGACTGCCCACAGCACTGACTAAGGCACATGGCAGCCTTTGTGGTGTTGGGTTATTTATTTATTTTAGGTGTATAGTTATTTTTCATCTTATCTGATTGATCAAACTGAAAAGACTGCCAAAGTTCTTCCCACCCACACACTACTGTTAACCATGAGTCCATGTTACCTCCATCCTACACCTCTTGGCAATTGGTAGAATTTAGATTGGAAAAGTTTTCAAGTGGGTGAAAAGTACATGCAGGACATCCAAAAATTGTTGATAGAGTCCATCTGAGTTAAACAACTACAGAGAACAGCAGGAAAAATAACTTAAAATGCTGCGAGTTTCATTCTGAAGATGCATAAGGTTTTCGCTAACCTCTGATTTAAGGTTCAGCATTTCTGATGTCAGTAACTGACAAACAGTGAGTTCTTTGTGTGGGAGAGGGTAAATTTCTCACTCAGATGAGTACTACACTTTGTCAAAATGCATTTTGGCCCAAATTTTTAAAGGTATTTAGGCATTGCTGCATTCAGTGTTGCAATGCCTAACTGCCTTAGGACCATAAATCTCATTTTCAAAAGTGATTTTAAACTCTTAAGAATCTAATTCCCATTGACAGGTGAAAAATCTGGGGCTTGATTTTACTATAACTGGTCAAAGCACTTCGGCAATGTCTGAGCTGTGAGCCAGGTTTCATTGCTGTCCAGTTATATTTCCCCAGAAAAAACACAAATTACTCACCTGTTTCTGTATTTCAGTTCCTCAGAAAGTTTCAGAGCTGAAAGCTAACAGTGGTGGTTTGCTGAGGTCTCTGACAGTGAGCTGGCTGCCCCCTGCTGGAGACTGGGAGAGATACTACATTATGTTGTTCAACCTCTCCACTGTGCTGCTGAACACGACATTAAAGAAAGACAGAAGAGAATATGTCATCCAGGATATACGACTCATCCCAGGAAGACAATATGAGGTGGCAGTCATAGTGGAGAGTGGAGGCTTACAGAACACTGCTCGCTGCAAAGGCAGAACAGGTCAGCAATCTCATTATACTGATAGCATGAAACTTCAAAACTTTCAAGTTGGCTATTTTTGGTAGCTGGAAAAAAAATGAAATAAGTGGTATGTATTATACTGATTCCCTAGGAAAACGCTTTCACATGAGCATAGATAACTATTTTAACTCAAAACATTTGTAGTCATCTTCATAATAACTGTAAATGAAAGAGCAAATTCCTAGACTCTTATTATTTGTTTGTTTGCTTAATTTATTATTGGCCCAAATCCTGAATTCCTCATTCAGATTTTGCTCAGGAGTTCTATCCCTTTGATTAGCCACAATTTAATATTTAAAATAGTGACTCTTTTCTTTAAAAGAGATGGGACCAAATTCAGTGGTGGTGTGAAGAGTGTTATAAATTGCACATCAAATTTCAGGTGGTCAGAAAAAAGAGGTAAGTGGTAAAGCAGAGTGATTTGGTCTGGTTTTGCATTCGTTCAGGCATGAGAGACCAGATCTGCATCTCACACCACTTTTACACTGGGATAACTCCATTGACTTCCAGGAAGTAACTCCAGTTTTACCTTGCACGTGAAAGCAGAATCAGACCCATGAGATGTAATTGAGTGATGTACACATTAAGACAGTGGTCCATCCTGTGGTGTGTAAACGGCTGTATGTGAGAGTATGTGCCAGACTTTGTTCATCATAAATCTAACTCTCCTGACATCAGTGGAGATAATCTGCATTTGCACTGGTATAACTGAGATCAGAATAGTCTAAGGGCATATCAGGCTGAAGAAGAGAGGAGTACCTCATTTTCAAAATATACTTATACGCATCCTATAGTGGTGTAAATGATGAAAGGGTGCCTAATTTTATCTAAGGATGTCTCATGGGTTTAAGTTAGAGTAGCCTCTTCTCTGCCCTAAGATCCACCTGCATCACAGAAGCTGTCCTTTCTCAGATAAGTGTGCTAGACATAGGAACAAAGGGGCAGGTGGCTCACTATAAGGAAGCAGCTAAGGGCAATGAACAACACTGCAGATGCAAGTGTCCACCAGCTCAGCAGGCTGCATGAGAACATGATGAAAACAAAAAGCAGGTGGGTGTGAGCACAGAAATAGCACAGAAAACACCAGCCTCTGCACACCACAGATGGTAGTAGCAAATATATAGATTAGTTAATGGCCCTCTTGGGAATCAAATGCTTGCAGCTTGCATCAGAAACAGGTGCGGCATTACCCATCTATCAGAACCAAGGCCTGATACAAGGTTTCCAAGAGTTCAGTGCTGCTTTTTTTTTGACTGATGTTCCTGGAGACACATCCGACATTCTTATAATGAGTGTGATATTGCCATTCCTGCAGTGGATGTTTCTGTGAGCAATGTGTGGGCTGGCTTCCCTGTCAGCCCTACTAGCTAGCTACTATCACTGATTTGAACTAGGCTGGTTCAGGAGTAAGGATTGCACCTCCAGTCTATGTGCTCCAGCAAGCATATACAATGGGTCAATTCTACTCTGTTACATCAGTACAAATCCAGAGTAAATGCAGTGAGTTTTATGGTGTTACTCTGGAGTCGCAGAATGGAATAAGTCAAATCAGAATTTGGTTTCTGAGTCTTAATTGACACTTGTTTTATGTGTAATAGGTAGGATTTTACTCTGTACCTGAAAATTAGTGTAATGGACACACTGAGAGGGGCATGAGGGAGTGTGTAACAGGAAAAGCAATCAACAGGAGGGTGTAAGATAAGGCAGGGTGTGCCTGATTGAGTGCTTTTCCTGCTACACCTTCATCTTTCACTTCCTGGGTGTATAAAATGCACTCATTTTGCATAGCCACAGTATGCCAGATCAGTGCACGTTATATTAATTTAGCATTCACCACCGTTTTCTGGCCAATTTAACTCAGCAAACCAGATTCTGATCTCACACCGATGAAAATCCAGAGTAATTTAAGTCAAAGGTGTTCTGATTCTGATTTCTCTTTCTCTGGTGCAAACCTGCAGTAACTCCTTTGAACTCAATGGATTAACACTGGAATAAATTCAAAGTAACAGAGACCAGAATCTGGCCCATAAGCTCAAATTCAATTATGAATGCCTAGCACCTAGGGCCACACAGAGGTTTTGGGGCACCTGAGGCAAAATCTGAAGCAGAGGCCCCCTCCCACATCCTTCCAAAATAAATTACCACTAAAGAGAGAGCCCCCAAGGAGGAGTGGGGGCTTGGAGAGCGAGCCTGAATTCCACATACCCCACAGAGGTGGCTCAGCTCCTGTCCCAGGGGGCTGGGCCCAGCTGCCTGCTCCAGGCATTGCAACCTCACGTGTGAGGTCACACGTCACTCAGGTTTGGCCCTCCGCTCCTCCATTCTGACCGAGGGGCTGCAAGGCCATATTTGAGTGAGTAGTGCTGCAACCCTGCATGCCAGATTGCAATGCCACTCAGTTTGGGAGCCCTCTCAAACAGGGGACCCATGGCAAATGGCCCCTTTTGGCTCCCTACCATGGGCCGCCCCGCCAGCACCCTCCTCCCCATACACATCAATGTACCAATACACACTCAGGGCCAAATTCTGCTCCTATATACCACGATAAATTCAGAGTCACTCCATAACTTCAGTAGAATTACTCCAGAAGTACAGCAGAGTAAACAGAATGTGGCCCCAGACATGTAACTGACATGACCAGTGGTGAACTGGAGCCCGTTCGCACCGGTTTGCACCAGTTCGCATGTGAGGGACAACCGGTTCTAAAAGAGCTTCTAAATTTAACAACCAGCCATAAGTGGCGCCTTAGGCGCTGACTCTGTGGGTGCTCTGGGGCTGAAGCACCCACAGGGAAAATTTGGTGGGTGCAGAGCCCCCACCGGCAGCTCCCCGCCCCGCACCATGGCCCAGCTCACCTCCGCTCCGCCTCCTCCCCTGAACGTGCCACCCCACCCTTCCTCTCCCCCCCCTCCACCCCCTGCCTGGCTTCCCATGAATCAGCTGTTCACGCAGGAAGCCGGGGAGGGCTGAGAAGCAAGTGGCGTCTTCGCGCTCAGGCCCAAGGAGGCGGAGCGGAGGGGAGCTGGGGGGGGGACTGGGGGGGGGCGTGAGGAGGGCCTCCCGCGCCGCAGCAGGTAACCCGGGGGGCGCGCAGGGGAACCACTCTCCGCCCCAGCTCACCTCCGCCTCCCTGGGCCTGAGCGCAAAGCCGCTGCCTGCTTCTTAGCCCTCCCAGGCTTCCCGCGCGAACAGCTGATTCGCGGGAAGCCGGGATGGGGGGGGCGGAGAAGCAGGGTGGGGCGGTGCGTTCAGGGGAGGTGGCAGAGCAGAGGTGAGCTGGGGCCGGGCGCGGGGTGGGGAGCTGCCGGTGGGGGCTCTGCACTTACCAAATTTTCCCCATGGGGGCTCCAGCCCCGGAGCACCCAGGGAGTTGGTGCCTAAGGCGCCACTTTTGATGTGATCAGTGGGGGGAGCAGCCGCTCCCCCTGTTCCCCCCCTTGCTATGCTACCCCGCCCCTAGGAGCCAGAGGGACCTGCCGGATGCTTCCCAGGAGCCACCCCAGGTAAGCACCTCCGGGACTCCCCACTCTGGCTCTTAGGGGTGGGCACCCACTACAGTGGTCCACGAGACCCTCCTGCCCGGTTCTGGGGGCAGTCAGGGGATAGGGGATGCGGGTGGATGAGTCCCGGGGGGCGGGGGACTTCAAGGAACATGGGGAGTTGGATGGGGCAGGAGTCCCGGGGGGCGGGGGTGGGCCACGACCCCCTCGTGGGGTGAGGAAGGGAACCGGTTGTTACGATTTTGGCAGCTCATCACTGGACATGACTGTTTGTCACAGCTACATTTGCCCTATATCTATTTTCTAGTATAATTGTTTTATGTATTTGTAGCCCCTGACCGTCGCAGAGTTATTTTGTGAGATTTACTCCCCAGCCTCAGGCAAAGCCATTCCCCATGAGTAGTAAAATTTCTGTTACTCTCTTATTGCTAGCCTAGCTCCCGACAGCAGCACTGTCAAGATGTGGCATGTGTGTCCATTGCAAAGTCCTTTGCTCATTGCTATACTCATGTTCTTCCCTTAGCTCCACAGCCTGTTCTTCAGCTCCGGGTAAAGCATGCTAATGAATCTTCACTTAGTGTCATGTGGATGACCCCTGTTGCAGAATGGGACAGTTATGTGGTTTCACTGGGAGACAGGGATCTTACCGTCATAAACAAGGCTCTTGTGAAAGAAGCTAAAGAATACACTTTCAGTGGTCTGGTACCTGGACGGAAATACACAGCTACAGTCACTAGTATTAGTGGTGATTTAAGCAACTGGACTTCAGTAGAGGGAAGAACAGGTAACACACTGTCAATCCACTTCTAATCCCAACTTCTGGTAACCAGCAATAATGATGTGTTGCTTTCTTTGTACTGAATTATATTAAAGCAGTGTCCAGATGTCAACACCCTTGAACTTGTGTACATTTTCTTAATAGAAATGCTACATTTCTAAATCTCTTGTGTGTCTTGCAATATATCTCAGAACATCCAGTCTCTTTTTCTGCCATTTTCCATGGCTTTCTAAGATGGATATGTAGTTCCTGATGGAAAATGGTATCTAAAATGTTTCTGTAATGTCTGGTCAATCTACATAGGATGAGGATAATAAGTCCTGTTTTCACTTAATATCTTGGGGAACGTTAGCTTCCTGATTTGTTCCTCAACAGATGGACCATTTGGGGGGAAAAATGGGAAAGAATTGTTTGAAGGGGGACATTTCAAAGTTAGCAGACACAAAATGGAGGTGACCTTCAAAACATATTCTGAATCCTGCTGCCTTTTTGATTAAAAAAAAACCCAGCTGCAACACGACCAAAATTGAAGTCACTGTTGGGTGGTGCTTTTGTAAAAACCACAACCACTACTTTTTTCTGCCTGTGTCTAAGTTTAAATCCGACCTGTTTCTTTGCTATGCCTGCCTGATGCATTCTTTTGAGCAGGCAAGGCCTTAAAAATGGGAATTCCTTCAGGCATAGCACAGGATAAAAATATACTATGAGTGCAGTTAGTCTAACTGTAGGCCCATAAGACTGAGCGTGTCCTTTTATAAAGCTTAATAAAGTTTTATCCTTCCTTCCAAGGTGCAGAGGTCTTGACTTCAGCCTCCATTACTCAATTTTGTGATTTAAATGGCTAGGATTTAATTTCCTTCTGTTTCAGGCCCCTTCTCCTAGGAAAGGGTGTAGTGTCACACTGCACTAATTGTGAATCCATGTGTGTGGACAAATCAGGCAGGAGTAATACACATTAGGCATTAAATTATAATTTGTAATGAGCAAACTCAAAAAGGTTGGAAGCTAGGTTTGGATGAGCGTCCCAGACCTCAGATTATCTGAACCTTATTTCAACTACCAGAACCTATTAGATTCATAGATATTAAGGTCAGAAGGGACACTATGATCATCTAGTCTGACCTCCTGCACAACTCAGGCCACAGAATCTCACCCATCCACTCCTGCGAAAAACCTCTCTCCTATGTCTGAGCTATTGAAGTCCTCAAATCATGGTTTAAAGACGTCAAGGTGCAGAGAATCCTCCAGCAAGTGACCCGTGCCCCATGCTACAGAGGAAGGCAAAAAACCCCCAGGGCCTCTTCCAATCTGCCCTGGAGGAAAATTCCTTCCCGACCCCAAATATGGCGATCAGCTGAACCCTGAGCATGTCGGCAAGATTCACCAGCCAGTTACCCAGGAAAGAATTCTCTGTAGTAACTCAGATCCCACCCCATCTAACATCCCATCACAGGCCATTGGGCCTATTTACCATGAATAGTTAAAGATCAATTAATTGCCAAAATTATGTTATCCCATCATACCATCTCCTCCATAAACTTATCGAGTTTAATCTTGAAGCCAGATATGTCTTTTGCCCCCACTGCTTCCCTTGGAAGGCTATTCCAGAACTTCACTCCTCTGATGGTTAGAAACCTTCATCTAATTTCAAGTCTAAACTACCCGATGGCCAGTTTATATCCATTTGTTCTTGTGTCCACATTGCTACTGAGCTTAAATAATTCCTCTCCCTCCCCGGTATTTATCCCTCTGATATATTTATAGAGAGCAATCATATCTCCCCTCAACCTTCTTTTGGTTAGGCTAAACAAGCCAAGCTCCTTGAGTCTCCTTTCATAAGACAGGTTTTCCATTCCTCGGATCACCCTAGTAGCCCTTCTCTGTACCTGTTCCAGTTTGAATTCATCATTCTTAAACATGGGAGACCAGAACTGAACACAGTATTCCAGATGAGGTCTCACCAGTGCCTTGTATAACGGTACTAACACCTCCTTATCTCTACTGGAAATACCTTGCCTGATGCATCCCAAGACCGCATTAACTTTTTTCACGGCCACATCACACTGGCAGCTCATAGTCATCCTGTGGTCAACCAATACTCCAAGGTCCTTCTCCTCCTCTGTTACTTCTAATTGATGCGTCCCCAGCTTATAATTAAAATTCTTGTTATTAATCTCTAAATGCATGACCTTGCACTTCTCACTATTAAATTTCATCTTATTACTATTACTCCAGTTTACAAGGTCATCCAGATCCTCCTGTATGATATCCCGATACTTCTCTAAATTGGCAATACCTCCCAGCTTTGTATCATCTGCAAACTTTATTAGCACACTCCCACTTTTTGTGCCGAGATCAGTAATAAAAAGATTAAATAAGATTGGTCCCAAAACCGATCCCTGAGGAACTCCACTGGTAACGTCCCTCCAGTCTGACAGTTCACCTTTCAGTATGACCTGCTGTAGTCTCCCTTTTAAACAATTTCTTATCCACCTTTCAATTTTCATATTGATCCTCATCTTTTCCAATTTAACTAACAATTCCCCATGTGGCAAAGTATCAAACACCTTACTGAAATCTAGGTAAATTAGATCCACTGCATTTCCTTTGTCTAAAAAAATGTGTTACTTTCTCAAAGAAGGAGATCAAGTTGGTTTGGCACGATCTACCTTTCGTAAAACCATGTTGTATTTTGTCCCATTTACCATTGACCTCAATGTCCTTAACTGCTTTCTCCTTCAAAATTTTTTCCAAGACCTTGCATACTACAGATGTCAAACTAACGTGCCTGTAGTTACCCGGATCACGTTTTTTTCCTTTCTTAAATATAGGAACTATGTTAGCAATTCTCCAGTCATACGGTACAACCCCTGAGTTTACAGATTCATTAAAAATTCTTGCTAATGGGCTTGCAATTTCATGTGCCAATTCCTTTAATATTCTTGGATGAAGATTATCTGGGCCCCCCAGTTTAGTCCCATTAAGATGTTCGAGTTTGGCTTCTACCTCAGGTATGGTAATATGTACCTCCATATCCTCATTCCCATTTGTCATCCTACCATTATCCCTAAGAACCTCATTAGCCTTATTAAAGACTGAGGCAAAGTGTTTGCTTAGATATTGGGCCATGCCTAAATTATCCTTAACCTCCACTCCATCCTCAGTGTTTAGCGGTCCCACTTCTTTCTTTGTTTTCTTCTTATTTATATGGCTATAGAACCTGTTACTATTGGTTTTAATTCCCTTTGCAAGGTCCAACTCTACTGGACTTTTAGCCTTTCTCACTCTATCCCTACATGTTCTGACCTCAATAAGGTAGCTTTCCTTGCTGATCCCTCCCATCTTCCACTCCCTGTATGCTTTCTGCTTTTTCTTAATCACCTCTCTGAGATGCTTGCTCATCCAGCTTGGTCTACAACTCCTGCCTATGAATTTTCTCCCCTTTCTTGGGATGCAGGCTTCCGATAGCTTCTGCAGCTTTGACTTGAAGTAATCCCAGGCCTTCTCCGCCTTTGGATCCACAAGTTCTTCAGTCCAATCCACTCCCCTAACTAATTTCCTTAATTTTTGAAAGTCAGCCCTTTTGAAATCAAAAACCCTAGTCGCAGATTTATTTTTGTTTATCTTTCCATTCAATTTGAACTGAATTAGCTCATGATCGCTTAAACCTAGGTTGTCCCCTACAACCATTTCTTCTATGAGGTCCTCACTACTCACCAAAAGCAAGGTGGTCACATCCCTTTGGGATTTTCCATGATGATGATGATGATATTTTTGGACTGACTGGAAGTAGGAAATACTGGAAGACTTGTGAGAAAGCCTGTATCTGTGAGACTTCCAGCTACAGCTGGCAAACCTTTTGCTGTGGGTGGTGGTGTTTTGGTGTGGTTTGTGTTTCCCAGATTAACAGGATTTAGGTGGAAAGGCTATGACAGATACAGAGGCAGCAGTGGGAGTGACCCATGTAGCGGAAGACACAATGAAGATGACTGGATGTGGAAGCTGCGGTATGTACATGATCCTGGAGGGGGTACCTGGAAAGAGTTTTATCTGCATGAAGTGCCATCTGATAGAGCTGATGGAAGAAAAGATACGAGGATTGGAGAGGCAGGTGGAAAGTCTGGTTGAGTTTAGAAGGGGGTCCGAGCGGATTATGGAGCAAAATCATGAGGTAGCTGAAGGGAAAAGCTCAGACTTGCAGATGGAAGCAGGACTGAAGAATTCTGAGGGGAGACTGCTGGGTGAAGAAAATGGACAGTGGAAGCATGTGACTAAGAGAACCAGGCAGAGGAAAAGATGGGCTAGTGAAGGACAAACAGAGCTCAAGAACAGGTTTGCAGAATTGGAAAATGAAGAAGGGGCTCAGCAGATGGTCACTGAAGGTGGAAGGGCAAGGAAGAAGAGAAGAGCGGCTAGTCCTATAGGAAAAGGGGAAGAGTCAATGGAGACTACACCAAATATGAGCCCCAGGAGGAAACAAGATGAGTTGAAGAGGATTACAAGGGAGAATAGGAATGGAAAGAACTTGCAGCCAGAGGGAACAGGGGATAGACCAGAGAATCGCACCGTCACCAGGAAAAGGCAGGTCTACGTGATCAGGGACTCCTTACTGAGAAGAATAGACAAGCCTGTAACCAGAGCTGATCCAGAGAATAGAAGGGTGTGCTGTCTTCTGGGTGCTAAGATACGGGATGTGGACCTGAGGTTGAAAAGGATCCTAAAGGGAACGGGAAAGAATCCACTGATTGTCCTTCATGTGGGAACAAATGATACCGGTAGATTCTCACTGGAACGTATCAAGGGAGACTATGCCAGGCTGGGGAAGACACTTAAGGAAATCGAGGCTCAGGTGATCTTCAGTGGGATTCTGCCTGTTCCTAGAGAAGGGCAACAAAGGTGTGACAAGATTATGACTATCAACAGATGGCTCAGGCAGTGGTGCTATAAGGATGGCTTTGGGATGTATGGCCACTGGGAGGCATTCATGGACAGAGGACAGTTCTCTCGGGATGGACTTCATCTGAGTAGGGAAGGAAATAGACTTCGAGGATGGAGGCTGGCACAACTGATTAAGAGAGCTTTAAACTAGGAATTTGGAGGAGATGGTTGGGAGATGTCCAGGTAATCTCCACGCCGGATTTTAGCATTGAGAGGGAAGAAAACAAAGTAAGAAAGGATACAGCCGTGGGTAGGAGAATGGACATAAGGAGGAAGGGCAGTGTGGATACCAATCCAATAGGTCATACTGGCTGTAGAATGTCCGTGCCTAATCAGGTAAAGAATGTGAGCGAGGCCAAACAGCAAAAATTACACCAATACGAGGAGCCTAGGTAACAAAATGGAGGAATTAGAAATACTGGTGCAGGAAGTGAAACCAGATATTATAGGGATAACAGAAACATGGTGGAATAGTAGTCATGACTGGACTACAGCTATTGAAGGGTATGTGCTGTTTAGGAAAGACAGAAATAAAGGCAAAGGTGGTGGAGTAGCACTGTATATCAATGATGAGGTAGAATGTAAAGAAATAAGAAGCGATGGAATGGATAAGACCGAGTCTGTCTGGGCAAAAATAACATTGGGGAAGAAAACTACTAGAGCCTCCCGTGTGATAGTACTTGGGGAGCGCTATAGACGGCCGGGATCTAAGTTGGATATGGATAGAGCCCTCTTTAATGAAGTAAATACTAATGGGAACTGCATGATCATGGGAGACTTTAACTTTCCAGTTATAGACTGGAGGACAAGTGCTAGTAATAATAATAGGGCTCAGATTTTCCTAGATGTGATAGCTGATGGATTCCTTCATCAAGTAGTTGCTGAACCAACTAGAGGGGATGCAAATTGAGCACCACCCAAATTGAGCTCTGGCAAGCTGCTTAAGGTGGTCTGGTTGTGTATTCTGTTTGTTCATCACTGGCAGTCTTGTCGTGCCATTGAAGCTTTTGATGTCCATGTGCTCATCGGCAATGTTGCTGCAATCCTTGGTACACACACACTTCAGAATTCTTTGGTCTTCCATTCTAGTAATATCTCCATACCAAGAAAGCCACTGAAACTGCACCTCTGCTGTTGGAAGCGGTTGCTGGGCTCAGCTTCAAATATCCTCATTTCTGATATTGTCCTGCTACTTAATATGAAGCAGCTGACAAAGATGATGAGTACTGAAATGACCATCTAGTGTTTCTCAGCCTTCCTCAGTGCCCACATTTCACTTCCATACAATAGAGTTGGTATAACTTTGGTTCTGTAGATCGTCAGAAGCCTGATGGACTCACAACATCCCTACAGAAGGCACTGAAGAGCTTGAAATATGGCAACAGGTGCTGCTATATGCGTATCCACATCTTTTCAGCATCCCCCAACACTGTCTGTGATGGCTACCTAAATATTTGACAGTTGCCACCTGCTCGATGTCCCATCCGGACAGGTTAACACTGAGCTGGTTGTAATCTGGAGTTGGAGGCCACTTGATTGTCAAGGCCAGAGATTTAGTTTTATCTGGATTAATAACCAGACCCATGTGTGCTGCTTCTTGCATGACCAGCCCGCCCACCAGCTGCAATGATTCACCAAACTGAGCCAACGCAACAATGTTGTTGGTGTATTCAGGATCTCGAAGCAGAATATGGTGTTCAGCTCAACGCCACTGACAGCTGCCTCTTCAAGCTTATCCCTCAACCAATCAGTGCAGATATGGAACAAAGATGATGAGAGAACTCAGCCTTGCCAGAACTTCCCTGGCGATAGGAAACCATGCCGTGTGTCTGTCACCAACGCAAACACAGCTTTCCCCATTCCACTATAGCGCTCCCCTATCAATAGCACTATCTTTCCAGGGAGGCTGAGGTGCCTCATCCGATCCCCCAAAAATGCCCGAGGCCCTGAATCAGAGGCCTGATGGAAGTCTGTGAAAAGCGCTGCACACAGTTTATTAAATTCAGCCATCTACTCAAAAGCTGAAATATCACTAGAAGAGCCTTTCGTGCAAAAATCAGGTAGAGCCATTGCAGTGCACGGGTGGGCCTGAGAGGCGAAGTTCCGATTCAAATCCAGACTTCCCCATACTCCAAGCCTGTCTGGACCCAAGATTTTGGTTCAGACCACTGAATAATCTAACCTAATCTGATCTGTTTTATCAGTATGCCTAATCATATTTATGATGACCAGTGCCATAGTATTTAGGCTCTGAGCTAGGTATAAAGCAAAATCTGTAGTGTGGATCCAAAGCTAAAAGGTTTTTAGATTGTGGAAGATTGAGTCTGACTGAACACTTATATGAAAGCATTCAAAAATGAGTAACTGTATTTTCATACTTTAATCAAACTTGGTCAGACCTTAAAAAGGGGTTCATTGGGTTTTTGTTAACATTTGGGCTAAATGTTCAACTCCCTTTTTCTATTGTCTGAACAAGTTCACCCACCCCTATTTATTTTAAAGGTAACATTTTGCTACCCCTCAATCCATCATTAAATGTTAGAAGAGTCAGTGCTATGAAATTCTTCTGAAGGAAAAGAAATTCAAGTGAGACTAGAAAGATTATATGTCCCAGTAACTCAGAAAATTAAAGTGATGAAAGGTGTTGCCTTAGTTAGATCTTGTGCATCTATGTAATTGGTTTGCCACTGGCTAGGAATGGGATGAGCTCTGTGCAAGTTCAGTAGTCATCACAAACACAAATGACTTCTAAGTCATTTGTTTTTATCTGAATGACATTTATAAAATGGGATCCCTTCCAGCCCTCCTCTCTTGAATCATTTTGGGCTGATTGAGGAAAGCAAAGCCTGGGAGACCTTTCTGTGTAGTGCTAAAACCAGGAAGCCCTTATGGGTTCCCACAAACCACAGTCCATCAGACAGGAAGCAGGTCTGGGAGTCCACCATTAGTTTATTTTTAGTCCTGTTGAGTCTGCTTTTTTGATGCACTTCCTCAGTGTGACTAAACTCTGTTTGGGAGATTTGTTTGTTTCTGTGTACTTACACCGTGACATTCTCCTATTATAGTGCCAGCTCAGGTGACTAGCCTGCATGTGACAAACCAGGGGGCAACCAACAGTTTGTTCACCAACTGGACAAGGGCGCTGGGAGATGTAGAGTCGTACCAAGTGCTGCTGATTCACGAAAATGTTGTCATTAAAAATGAGAGTGTTTCCAGTGAGACCAGTAGATACCACTTCCACTCCCTGAAAGCCGGAGGACTCTATTCCGTGGTCGTTACCACAGTTAGTGGAGGGATATCGTCCAGACAGACGATTGCAGAAGGGAGGACAGGTAAGGAAGGGGAAGGAAGTGTTCCACCATATCTGTGTAAACTCCCATAAGCTGAACTCATTTGGAAGGATGGTCTCATGGTTATGTCAGTGGACTAAGATTTGGAAGATCTGGGTTCTGTGCCAGACTCCCATGCGTGGCCTTGCACAGGTCATGCCTCCGTTCCCTAGCCTCACAGAGTTGTTGTGAGGAAAAAATGTTTGTTGGTCATTAGATACTCCAGTGATGGGAGCCATAGAATTCTGAATCTTTCATGAGCAATAAAGAACAACAACAGTTTCTCGGATATTGAGCTGTGTGGGGAAAAATTGCACCAAGTTTTTGTGAATTTGGCAAAACCCAAACATTCTGTGATTTGACCCAAATGTTTTTCATGAAAACAACTTGTGATATTTTCAGGTAAAATCATGAAAAAACTAACCGGTGAGAAAATAGCACTGAAAAGTTGGGAAGCTGAAAACATTTCTTAATGTTTCCTAATTAATACTGACCATGACAGAAAATGGGTCAGATCCTCCCCTGGTGTAAATTAGCTTAACTGCAATGGACTTTAGTGGAGTTATGCCAATTTGTGCTAGTAAGGATCTGTCGTAATAAAGTTATTTAACTCCAGAATACTCCTGATCATTACCTAAAATGTCACCAGTTCTGGCAGGGTCAAACACACCGGCACATCTTGCATCACTGAAAAGAACCAGATCAATTTTGTACCTATTTTTGGCCACTAGGGGGTAGAAAACTCTTGATAATTAGAAATAAATCTTTGCATTGGCCTCAAAATGATAAAGGGATTTGTGGTTATTTTTATTGGTGAGAAATAGCACTGTAGGAGGATAGCTAACACTCTAGGATATTAGACGTGCCATCAGACCCTTGACCTCACGACCATAGACAATAACTTCACTGTCTTTGTTCAGAAACTCAGATGTTTGCTACTCACTTGGAGTGGAAGGCTTTCTGATGCTAAATAAGACATCTCGCCTTTTTTGTTTTGCTTGGTCACATTCCACACATTCCTGCTGCCCTTAACAATTGGAATAAGCTATTTAAAACTTCTTTGCTGCTTTTTCCTTTTGTTGCGCAGTTCCTTCCAGTGTGAGCGGAGTAACAGTGAATAATTCGGGACGGAGCGACTACCTCAGTGTTTCCTGGCTACCAGCGACTGGAGATGTGGATAGTTATTTGGTAACACTCTCTCATGACAGCCAGACGGTTCAGACTCTAACCATTTCCAGAGCCCTCAGTGAATGTTCTTTCAGCAGCCTGGTTCCTGGCAGGCTCTACAATGTGACAATAATCACAAAGAGTGGGAAGTATGAAAATCATTCCTTCAGCTGGGAACGAACAGGTAAAGGGGTCAGAAAGAAAGGGGACTGTGTGTGGATTCAGTCACACACATCTCCCATGTTCAATCCTTTGCGATGATCTGTGCTAGCAGTAATGGCTAACCAAAACAGGAGCTAGATTGGAAGATCAAGTCCTAAAACTACAGTGCTTAAGATTGAGGGCCTGCTTTTCATTTATGATTGTAGGACTACTTTACACCACACTGACAATGTAAAGTGGCCTTAGCATAAATGAGAATCAGACCCCCTGATCTTCCTCACATTTCAGTCAGTGACAAAACCGCAATTAAGTTCAATGCGAAGAGGATCTGGCCCAAAGCCTCACTGTATCATAACCAAAGGAGGATTGGGAGTAAAAAATGTGAGTGCATAGGAAGGCCATCCTTAGCTAGAATAATTTGTGATCTTCTCCAGGGCAGTAATTTTGACCCCAACGTAAGTGAGGGGATAAGGAGCTTTTGCTTCTGTGAAAGGGCGAAATCTAGTACAAATTTGGCAGCCCTCATGGTGAGCTGAGATTAAATGACGGTTTTGACTCAAGCACTTTGTTCCCCAGACCCTGTAAGTTGGCCCTTCATGTACTATCCTGTGCAGTAGGGGTCCAAAAAGGCAAAAAAATGTTCAGATACAAATAGAATGGAATGGAAAATGATACTGGAAATAATATAATGCCATAATATAAGTGAACTCCCCCCTTTATTTCTGGACATGCTATCTCAAAAAGGATATAATAGGAATAGAAGAGAGCCAGAGATGAGTGACAGAAATTATCTGAGGTATGGAAAAACTTCCATCTGAAGAGAAATTTAAAATATGAGGACTGTTTACTTGAGAGAGCAGAGGAATAAGGGGGGACAAGATAGAGATATGCAAAATAACCCCCTTTTTCTTAATAGAACAACAAGGGGACAGTCAGTGAAATAGAAAGGTAGCAAATTTAGCACTAATAAAAGGAAATACTCTTTCATACACTGCAGAGTTAGCCTATGAAACTCATTGCTATATGATAACATTAAAGCAAAGAGTGTAGTAGGATTCCAAAAAGGATTGGACTTGTATGTGGATAACAAGAACAGCCAGAGTTACAATAGCAAGAATTAAAACAATCAAACAAAACCCACTGTTGGAAGGGATCAGCCCTCATGTTTCACATCATAAGCCAAGCCCTAATTAATGGGAGTTAGGAAGAAATGTTCCCAATGGACAGGCTATTCAATAACTGCCGGCTGCAAGGGTTTTTGCACTTCTCTCTGAAGTATCTGATACTTGACCACTGAGCTAATCTGGGTATGGCAGTGCCTGTGCTCAGTTACCTTTCTCTGGATATTCTGCGTGACACATTTATTGTTTCAGAATCCCTAATTCTTTGCCTGTGTTCTTCTCTTCCCCCCTTCCCTGCCCCCCCCCCCCCAGTACCTTCAAGCGTGCAGGGACTTACTGTCAGCAATTCAGCAAGAAGTGACTATTTAAAGGTGTCCTGGTTACATGCCACTGGAGATTTTGACAATTATGAAGTGATCATCAAGAACAACAATGACTTCAACCAAACAAAAAGTGTCCCCAAGGATGAAAATGAATGTGTGTTCACTAAACTGGTCCCGGGGAGGCAATACAGCGTAACTGTTAGCACACGGAGTGGAAAATATGAGACTAGTAAAAGGGTCAATGGCAGAACAAGTGAGTAAATACCCTGGAGAACATCCCTGGAGTTCTGATTGGAGGGAGGGCATTTTTATTTACAGTACACAGGTAAAAAGGAAATCTTGTTTTACCATCTGATGCTGATAGCTTGGCTCTTCAAACGTGTGTCGCTCTAAAGATCAAAGGAGGCAACTAGGTTACAATAGATGTCTAAGTCAAAGACATGCAGAAAATTAAAAAAAAATACATGTGTTTAGGGTTGTAAACTCTGAGATAAAATATAGCATATTTAAAATCAAAGTTGTACAGTTTTGCCATGTCAACCTGTTATTTATGTTTTTAAAGCAATGACAACAGATATAGAATCTCTCTCTTTCATGTGACAGACTGGAGGTGCAGAAAGAGAATTATCCATGCTTTTATTCATTTATTTGTTATTTTATTTTTTGTATTGTGGTAGCTCCTAGAAGCCCTAGTCATGGACCATTGTGCTAGACTCTGTACAAACACAGAACAAAAAGATGGTTCCATTAGTTTCAATAACATTTTGCATGCTAAGGTTTACATCACAAGAGGCATGTCAAGTCACGTTCCTTGGCAGTGGTCAGAATAACAATGACCTGAAGAGTTTATTTGCTATTCTTTTCTATTGTGTTTTCAGTGCCGGAGTCAGTGAAGGAATTGACTCTTAGTAACAGAAGCACTGAAGACCTGCAAGTTACCTGGTCAAAGGCTGAGGGGGATGTTGATCAGTATGAGATTCAGTTACTTTTCAATGATATGAAGGTCTTTCCACCCATTTTCCTTGGAAACACCATTGAGGAGTATCGGTTCACAGCTTTAACCCCAGGGCGCCTGTACAAAATTCTTGTCTTGACAATCAGTGGAGACACACAACGTGCCACTTTCATAGAAGGACTGACAGGTAAGAGAAAACAGCTTTTAAAACATGGTTTCGGGCTTCTTCATTCCAGAGAGCAAAAAACTGGGAGTTCAGCAAATCCAGACTGCGTCACAATCATACTTGAGCTCCTTAGTCTACAATGAACCCAGCTGTAATACTGTCAGAGAAATGCAAGATGTCACTGAAAGCCACATCAATACTTCAGCTAAACTGAGCTTCCCTTAATAAACAAATGTCACAATCATCCACTATCATATAAGTGATGGATGGTGGTGTGATTTCTTGGTTAGAGGAGGGCATTGGGAGTGAAGACTTCAGATTTCTTTTATGCCCAGCTCTGCCACTGGTTTGCTTTGTCACCTTGGTGAAATCACTTAACATCTCAGTCAGCTCCCCAATTTACCCATCTGTAAAATAAGTATATTACATAACTACAAACAGCTTTTGTGACGTTTAATGCATTAACATCTGTAAAGAATTTTGAGATTCTCAGAAGAAAGATCCTTGTGTAATATTATCTGCAGAATATAAAGGTATCTAGACGAAGCAACGATAACAGTATTTTTTTTATTTTCTTTATTGTCTCTGGAAAGATATAGCATTCTTCTTATGAATAAAGAGAAAGAGAGAGGTATGGTGTTGTACATTGCTAGGGCACAATCCTGCAAATACTTACACACATCTGCAGCTTCACTCACACAAGTAGTGGGACTACTCACAGGAGTAAAGTTACACATACATGTAAGTATTTGCAAAATTAGGCCCCTCATGAGTACAATAGTCTCTTTTCCTTTTGTACTTATTCCTGATGTAGACTTCAGAATTGCATTTGCTGCAGCTACAGGCATACCAGTATTTGAAATATTTGAATGGAATGGAAATTTCTGAGCTGGGGTTCCATCTTTCTGGTTTTTTTCCCCAGCTCCAAGTGCTGTCAAAAACATTCACGTTTCAGCCAATGGGATGACAAACAGCCTGAAAGTGAACTGGACTCCTGGAGGAGGAGATGTTGATTCCTACACAGTGACACTATTCCATCACAACCATCAGCTTGATTCCCAGACTGTCTCCAAGCCTGTCTATGAGCATACCTTCAGCAAGTTAGAAGCAGGGGAGCAGTACCGGGTTGTGGTACAGTCTAACAGCGGCACCCTGCACAACAGTTTAACGGCTCTCGGACGTACAAGTACGTTTCTTCGTGGAAAAAGGGCAAAAAGTGCCATACATTCCCATCAGATTAGTACTATTTTATAACAGTATTTTATTATTTGTCTATATGGTGTCCCAAAGTGTCTGGGGAGACTCAGATGTGTAAGGAGATAGGTCTCTGTCACAAAGAGTTTGAAGGCTTGATCCTTCAAACCTACCTGGTAGTAATTTCTCTGGTGTGAATAATCACATTGGCGTCAGTGGGACTTCTCATGTGGGCAACTTTACTAGAGTAAATATTTGTGAGACTGGGCCCTCCAGTCCAAACTCTGCCATGGGATCTGCTAATGCAGCCTCTTATGCCTGCCTGGAATCCCAAAGGAGCCGGCGGGACTCCACACAGACATAAGGTGTGTGCTAGCAGAGCCCACTGCATGATCAGGGGCTCCCAGACAATATATAGACCCTGTATAGGGTATGGAGGAGATGCAACTCAATATCATGATTTAAATCCTCTTCCTCTTTTCGTGTGAGCCTGTGTTTTGCTTTGGGACTGGGCTTTTGGGGGGAGTAGCCCTTGGCTAAGATGTTTTCTGTCATCCCGTACTTGCCTGTCTTGTCTATTATTTTGACAGTTTTGTTGTTTCTTTGTGTTTTAATACTTGTTTATTTTCCTTTGAAACCTGTGATGATTTTTCAGCTATTTATACACACTACACACACACATACCCTCTTTGTAGTATAAAAGCTAAATAAATTCTCTCTCTTTCTGGTCGTTCAATATTTTTTTAAAATAACCCTCTTCTGATCATCCCTTTCTCTGCTGTCCCAAGCACCATGGCTCTCTGGAAACCACCCCACTACACCTCCTCTTATCCATTGCTTCCCCAACCCAACCTTGGCCTTGGTGTGCTTTAGCTACTTTACACACTGGAGGAAAAAGGAATGTAACCTGAGGCCAAGGGATGGGTTGTAAGTGTCTCAGCCAGGGACAATGACTGCTATAACAAGAGGGTGAGAATGCGATATTGGAGAGTAGGCAGCCTAGTCACTACTTTGGCCCCAGCTTTCATATGATCTTTTATTATTTCTTAGATATGACTATATAAACAAGTATGCAACTTCTGTTAGAACAACACTGAATAGCCGTGGGCTGGAGTCTGCTTTATGAATTTATGCTCCATGGAGCAGAGAACGGGGAAGGGGAGGGGAGGAGTCTCCCGGGTGTTGATTACAGTTCTCTAATTCATTCCCAAGGGGCTGTCTGCCAGCTGCGGGTAGCCAGAGCACAGCACACCCCCTACACCTCCCTTCCACCCTCCAGCCACTAGGAGTTGTGGGGAGTTTGTCCGAGAGCTGGTCTCTCTGCCTGCTGGGGTCTCTCCCATGCTGAGGAAATTCAAAGTTGGGGAGGTGCAGATGACATATAAAGCTATAAAACTGTATCATTTAGTGGGTTAGCCAGCCTTCCAACATTGCATTCCATGCTCTATACGCTCCCCAAATGTTATTTATTTTAATTTTTTTTTAATGAATGTGTGTAATTCTATATAGGGCAGATGCAATGAACAGAGATGCGCATAACAGGCAACTTTTCGAATGCTGTGGGAGTGTTGCACACAGACTGTGAAAGCGAGGTGTTTAGCCAGTTTTATGAAGCAGTCTAATAGAAATGACTTCAATTCACCACTATTGGTAGAACAAAAAAAATCTGTCTCTTTAAAAACCCGTTTAATCTAATCTACAAGTTCTAAAGTGCCTTAACCATAATTCATGTCATGACTGCATGGTACGTGGTGCAGAGTTAAGGTTGTTTGGGTGCCCTACTGATACATTTCCATAGAAGAACATTCATAGTCTTTTTTTTTTTAAGTTTAACCTTCACTTTGAATTTCCAGGAGGTATAGTGCCTGGTTTGGAGATAATTACAAGATCCGTGTAATACATCTTACCCTAAATTACGGAAAGTAGTTTTTGTGTAGGAATTCTGTCTGTCTGTCTGTCTGTGTGCGCGCAAATACACACATACACATATATACACCACATGCATCGGTATGTGCCGACATACATAAATATTTTTCACAGTTAATTATGCTAATTCACAAACACATATTAAATGATACAAAATTAACCTCACAATCTCTTTAATTGTTGTTCCCAGTTCCTTCCTCTGTCCAGGGTTTATTTGCAGATCATGCCTACAGCAGTCATTCCTTATTAGTGACCTGGCACAGTGCTCCTGGAGTGGCTGAGAGATATGACATCCTGCTCTTGACTGAGCAAGGTATCCTTCTGAGCAATAAATCGGAGCCAGCAACTGCTAAACAGCACAAATTTGAAGATTTAATACCAGGCAAGAAGTATAAAGTGCAAATGTTGACAGTCAGCGGTGGGCTCTTCAGCAGCCGAGCAGAAACCGAAGGCCGAACAGGTAGAGCATTTCAGCATTATTTACAGTATCTGCAGTAAGATATGGTATGAATATAATGATTCATTCAAATATCTAGTTATCCAAAAAGCTCCAATAGGAACCAGTCTCCTTGAATCAATGCATCGTTTTTCTGAGATATGTTTAATGTAAAAAATTGAAAATTGCTTACAAAGGGGTGTGGATTTTCCAGGTTGTAGTGAAGGGATCAGCAGCCTTTGGCACGCGGCCCATCAGGGTAAGCCCCTGGTGGGCCAGGCCAGTTTGTTTACCTGCCGTGTCTGCAGGTTCAGCTGATCGCAGCTTCTACTGGCCTCGGTTTGCCGTTCCAGGCCAATGGGGGCTGCAGGAAGGGTGGCCAGCACATCCCTCGGCCCGCGTCTCTTCCCGCAGCCCACATTGGCCTGAAGTGGCGAACTGCAGCCAGTAGGAGTTGCCATCGGCCAAACCCGAGGACGCGGCAGGTAAACAAACAGGCCCGGCCAGCCAGGGCTTTCCCTGATGGGCCACGTGCCAAAGGTTGCTGATCCCTGTTGTAGTGCATTGTATATTGAAGCAGAAAGTTGAGGAGTGTTGCTATAGTTAAGGATCTCTCTGCATGTCCATTATATAGCCATGTTAACTCTTTCTATTGTCTATCCTTAAATTCACCTGGCTTATATAGGATCCTAGCCCAAACTTGGATACAAATATACTGCCAGTGTTGCCAACCTTTTCTCAGGCAAAACTTCACATTGATGTTAAAGGGAAGTTTTGTGTGAGTCTAGACTGGAGGATTGAGCCCCTTGGTTATCATACATATTACATATGTGTTGCTAAATGGCATCTATAACTTACAAAAGTTTTCATCTTGTTTCTGGACGTCGTTGTTTTTGTGCTTTTACGTTATATAAATGTAGTTCTCAGTGGCTTAATAGAAACTTCTTCTCATCATAAGTGTCATTTTAACTGAGATTTAGCTTAGTTACTAGAATCTCTGACATTTTCTCCTGTATTTATCCCTGTTTCCAGTCCCAGCTGCTGTCACAAATCTGAAGGTCACAGAAAACACCAATGGACGCCTGTCATTCAGCTGGACTACCTCCCAGGGAGAACTGGACTCCTATAATATCTTTCTGTACAATCCAGACAAATCCCTCCAGGACAGAATTTCAGGAGACCAGAACCTTCAGCAGTGTTCTTTCCAGAACTTGCGGCAAGGCAGGATGTATAAAATGGTGATTGTTACCCACAGTGGAGAGCTCACAAATGAGTCATCCGTATTTGGAAGAACAGGTAGGAGCATCTAGCAGGATAATCCATCCCCAATGAAATCTTCCTTAAGGACATCGGTGAGCTAATCTAATAGCCAAAAGCTGGTACTAGAGTCTAGTAAAGCTGCTAGAAGTATCCAGGCTGTCTTTATACATCAAAGGCATTAACTAAAAGGAAGCTAAATTCTAAATTATGTGACAATTGTTTTCAGATAATAAATAAGTAAATATTGTCCTAATTTATTATGTGTGGCCCAGTGGTACCTAGGTGTCCCAATTAAGGGCAGGAGCCCTATTGTGCTAGAAGCTATATAGGTATAAATAAAAAGACAGTCCTCTGCCCCAAAGAGCTTACAGCACTGGTTTATGATAAGATGCAGCAAGTGGGCAAAACAAATGGGGAAGGGGGAAGACAAGGTGGCTAACAGTGAAATGAAAAAGCTTTTCATGATCAGCACTAGTTTCAGCTTACCATTTGTCTACCCACTGCCAGGTGGCAGGGTGTTGTAGGCATTTGTAAGAGCTATGTTACTCCCCAAAACCTCCTCTAATCTCCCACTACTCCCCCTCTTCCTTCCCCCCCCCCGACACACACACACACACTGAAATTCCTGAAATTTGTTTCCTGTTTTTTGGCCACCTGTGCTATGTATATCTAGATCTTTATATGGCCACTATCACAGCACTACCGTAGCACTGTTCTTCCCCAAAATGTTCAGTGTGTAGTAACTGTGTACCCTCTCTTTCAGTTCCAGCCCCAGTTATTAATCTCAACAGCTCCAACAGAAACATGACGGGCAGTCTGTGGTTCACCTGGGGACCAGCATCAGGAGATGTAGACTATTATGAACTGAATCTTTATAACCCAAATGGCACACAGAAGGAAACAAGGCATGGGAAAGACCTGAGAGAGTGGCATTTCCTGGGCCTAGTTCCTGGCAGAAAGTACACCCTGGTTGTAGTGACCCACAGCGGTGACCTGACCAATACAGCAAAGACTGAGGGAAGAACAGGTAAAGAACTGCAGTGGCTTTTTGCCCCCAACTGTCAGAATTTACAGCAGTTCATTGATATGTGATGGATTTATTCTGAGATAAGATTTTTATTGCATGAATTATTAAAGGCATAGAAAAGTACAAGTAAGACCATCATAAATAGTATTACATTAATGGCAGGAAATAAATCAGAGTCCGACTGGTTTGTTCGGTGTCCTGTTTCTTATCAATGTTACTGTGCAGAAGCCGGAGAGAAATGAAGAAGTCTAAGATAATGGCTGTTTTGTCTCACACACCCATCCTATGTGCAAATGTCATGAGACTTTTTCTTTTCATTTTGCCCCTTGTGTCTAGCACCCAGTCCTCCTAGTGCTGTATCATTTGCTGATGTTGCAAACACCTCCCTGTCAATCACCTGGCTGGGTCCCCCAGACTGGACGGATTATGATGACTTTGAGTTGCAATGGTTCCCGAGAGATCCCCTTACAGTCTTCAACCCGTACAGCAACAGCAGATCAAAGGGACGCATCATGTATGGCCTTCGACCGGGGCGGCTCTATAATTTCAGTGTCAGGAGCGTCAGCGGCAACACCTGGAAGACATACAGTCAATCACTGTCTGGAACTGTGAGAACAAGTAGGAACCCATTTGTTATTGAACCCTTATTGCTCATCTGGAGATGAGGCTGAAACAGTACGGCCAAATCTTACCCATCCCAATTAAGCATTTATTAATTTCTACTAGTTGACTCAAGAATGTCTGGATATGGAGTCAAGTAGAAATCAAAATGTTCCTTTGTCCTGCCCTACAGCAAGTATGTAAAGATTAGAAATGAACACAAGCTGCAAAATTCAGATCCAGATCAAAACATTCCTGAAATTCTGGACTATTTGGTTCCAGGTTTCGATTTATTATAGAATCAGAAAAATGGAGGGCTGAAAGGGACCTTGAGAAGACATCAAGTCCAGCCCCCTGCATTGAGGTAGGACCAAATAAACCTAGACCATCTCTGACAGGTGTTTGTCTAATCTGTTCTTAAAAACCTCCAAGGATGAGGATTCCACACCCTCCCTTGGAAGCCTATTCCAAAGTTTATCTAACTTTATGGTTAGAAAGTTTTTCCTAATATCTAACCTAAATCTCCATGATGCAGTTTAAGCCCACTACCTCTTGTCCTATTTCCAGGGGACATGAAAAACAATTGATCACTGTCCCCTTTATAACAGCCCTTACCATAGTTGAAGACTGTTATCAGGTCCCTGCTCAGTCTTTATTTTTGAAGACTAAAAATGCACAGGTTTTTTTTAACTTCCTCAAAGGTCAGGTTTTCTAAGCCTTTTCTCAATTTTTGCTGCTCTGCTCTGGCCTGTCTGCTGATTCAGATCCAAACTTCTCTGAAGTTCAGGATTATTTAGATTCTGAAATTTGGAGTGGGTCCATCAAGATATTTTGAGCAATCAAAAAGGAAGTGTGTTCCTGGGGCACAAGAAGGCCTTGGGTATAGTAGATCTGAAAAAGTAAAGTCAAAGAGTTCCTTTCCTCTTAATAGATGTTTGTCAATGTTTGTGGCTTCCACCCATATTTATCTGAGTCCAGCTGATCTCAACAGTCTGATGAGAAGACTGCCCTGAAGTGGACAGAATAGCTAAACCCTGGGGAACATTTTGGAACATACAGTAATTTGTACTTTGGGTCATATGTTGTACCTCACATGGTGTAACTAAAACACATATTTTGCACAGTGAAACACATACTTCATAGACATGCCCTGTTGAGATGGACATTTCATATGTTACACAGGAAACCAGATTCACACATAGTTCATGTGACTTTTGTCCTCTCAGCCTTGAGAGGACTGTGTTGTGGTTTCCATTTCTGATTATTCAGCTGAACTACTAGTCTTGTGATAAACTGCAGATTCGAACTGCTAAATGTAGACTAGACGGCCTAAACTTTCATTTTTGTTTCTTTGCATGTTACACCTTGAAAATATTTTAAGCGGCAAAATAGCAAATTTTTGCCACTTGAATTCAAAGTGCTAATTGGAGAAGTAAAAGGACAGAATAAAGATGTTAGCTGCTATGCTTCTTCCCCTAATCACATCAGGCGGCAGTGAAACTGCAGCAAAAAGTCTTATTAGTGATAAGAAAAGGAGTACTAGTGGCACCAGCTACAGCTCACTTCATGCTCAGATAAATTGGTTAGTCTCTACGGTGCCACAAGTACTCCTTTTCTTTTGGCGAATACAGACTAACACGGCTGCTACTCTGAAACCTGTTATTAGTGATAGTGCCATGTAGAGGGGCAAGGGGAATGGAAAGGGCATTCATATGCACACACCATTTAGCCCTGTTAGCTTTCTTCCACAAAAGACCTGCAAAACTGGGCTATGTTTGCAAAGGAGTTGGGCCCAGGGGGTGGATGAGAGGAGCCATGAAAAAGCTATGCTAAGTGACATACATAGAGAGAGAGAGATTTGGTGAAGATTTTGGTCTATACTTTGCGGGGGGGGGGGGGGAGTGAGTGTGTATGTGAGTGTCTATACTTTGGTCTATACTTTGCGGGGGGGGGGGGGAGTGTGTATGTGTGTGTGTGTATGTGTGTGTATGTATGTGTGTGTGGTCTATACTTTGCGGGGGGGGGAGTGTGTATGTGAGTGTCTATACTTTGCGGGGGGGGGGGAGTGAGTGTGTATGTGAGTGTACATATACACACAGAATATGGCTCAAAATCTTAACCAAAAAAATTAACTATGTACTCTGTGACTTCTCTCAGTGGAAATTCATACCTGATATAAGTGGGTGGAAATCACATTCTATAAGGAAAATACTGTCACTTTTGTTCCTGCAGAGGTCTGTGATCAGTTTGTTCCTTGCATTGATTTTATGCTGGAGGGAAATGTAAAGGCCTTAACATTATGAGCATGTTTATTAGGTAGGGTCACTGTACTCCTTAGCTGATACTTTGCAACTGTAAGATGATTTGTTTCAAAAAGAGTGATCCAGCCAAGATTTTCAGAAGTGACTGATGGTTTGGGATGCCCCAGTCTCGAAACTTTTTAAGTGGGCCTAATTTTCAGAAAGTGCTAAGCACCTACCCTCTGAAAATCTGGCCACTTTAAGGTGTCAGAAATTAGTACCTATAATTATTCATCACTTTTGAAAAATTTGGCCTTTTTACATTTAGCATCTCAGAGGACAACAGTGGTTAGACCAGAGGTCGGCAACCTTCAGCACACGGCTCATCGGGGTAATCTGCTGGCGGGCTGTGAGACATTTTGTTATGTTGACCGTCTGCAGGCATGGCTCCCGCAGCTCCCAGTGACTGTGGTTTGCCATTCCTGGCCAATCGGAGCTGCGGGAAGCAGCGGGCCACAGGGATGTGCTGGCTGCCACTTCCCACAGCTCCAATTGGCCAGGAACAGCGAACAGCAGCCACAGGGAGCTGCGGGGGGCTGTGCCTGCAGACGGTCAATGTAAACAAAATGTCTCACGGCCTGCCAGTGGATTACCCTGATGGGCCGCGTGCTGAAGGTTGCCAACGCCTGGGTTAGACCTTTTTCCAAGTATTATACAAATGTTTTTAGTTGGTTGGTTTTTGGTTTTGGGGTGTTTTTTTTCTTTTACATGCATCTCTAGCTTTTCACCTTGAAAATTAGAGTTTGACAATTGTGCCTTGATTTAATTTCATTTTTGTGCTGTGTCAAAATGTGTTCCTTTAATTAGAACTTTTTAAATGATCTTATATTATTTACAAAAAGAAAAGGAGTACTTGTGGCACCTTAGAGACTAACAAATTTATTTGAGCATAAGCTTTCGTGAGCTATAGCTCACTTCATCGGATGCATTCGGTGGAAAATACAGTGGGGAGATTTATATACATAGAGAACATGAAACAATGGGTGTTACCATACACACTGTAATGAGAGTGATCAGTTAAGGTGAGCAGGAGAGTGGGGGCGGGAAAAAACCTTTTGTAGTGATAATCAAGGTGGGCCATTTCCAGCAGTTGACAAGAACGTCTGAGGAACAGTGGGGGGTGGAGGGGAATAAACATTGGGAAATAGTTTTACTTTGTGTAATGACCCATCCACTCCCAGTCTCTATTCAAGCCTAAGTTAATTGTATCCAGTTTGCAAATTAATTCCAATTCAGCAGTCTCTCATTGGAGTCTGTTTTTGAAGTCTTTTGGTTGAAGAATAGCCACTTTTAGGTCAGAAATCGAGTGACCAGAGAGATTGAAGTGTTCTCCGACTGGTTTATGAATGTTATAATTCTTGACATCTGATTTGTGTCCATTTATTCTTTTACGGAGAGACTGTTCAGTTTGACCAATGTACATGGCAGAGGGGCATTGCTGGCACATGATGGCATATATCACATTGGTAGATGTGCAGGTGAACGAGCCTCTGATAGTGTGGATGATGTGATTAGGCCCTATGAGGGTGTCCCCTGAATAGATATGTGGGCACAGTTGGCAACGGGCTTTGTTGCAAGGATAGGTTCCTGGGTTAGTGGTTCTGTTGTGTGGTGTGTGGTTGCTGGTGAGTATTTGCTTCAGGTTGGGGTGCTGTCTGTAAGCAAGGACTGGCCTGTCTCCCAAGATCTGTGAGAGTGGTGGGTCTTCCTTCAGGATAGGTTGTAGATCCTTGATGATGCATTGGAGAGGTTTTAGTTGGGGGCTGAAGGTGATGGCTAGTGGTGTTCTGTTATTTTCTTTGTTGGGCCTGTCCTGTAGTAGGTGACTTCTGGGTGCTCTTCTGGCTCTGTCAAACTGTTTCTTCACTTCAGCAGGTGGGTATTGTAGTTGTAAGAATGTTTGATAGAGATCTTGTAGGTGTTTGTCTCTGTCTGAGGGGTTGGAGCAAATACGGTTGTATCGTAGAGCTTGGCTATAGACAATGGATCGTGTGGTGTGGTCTGGATGAAAGCTGGAGGCATGTAGGTAGGAATAGCGGTCAGTAGGTTTACGGTATAGGGTGGTGTTTATGTGACCATTGCTTATTAGCATCGTAGTGTCCAGGAAGTGGATCTCTTGTGTGGACTGGTCCAGGCTGAGGTTGATGGTGGGATGGAAATTGTTGAAATCATGGTGGAATTCCTCAAGGACTTCTTTTCCATGGGTCCAGATGATGTAAATGTCATCAATGTAGTGCAAGTAGAGTAGGGGCATTAGGGACGAGAGCTGAGGAAGCGTTGTTCTAAGTCAGCCATAAAGATGTTGGCATACTGTGGGGCCATGCGGGTACCCAAAGCAGTGCCGCTGATTTGAAGGTATACATTGTCCCCAAATGTGAAATAGTTATGCGTGAGGACAAAGTCACAAAGTTCAGCCACCAGGTTTGCCGTGACATTATCGGGGATACTGTTCCTGACGGCTTGTAGTCCATCTTTGTGTGGAATGTTGGTGTAGAGGGCTTCTACATCCATAGTGGCCAGGATGGTGTTTTCAGGAAGATCACCGATGGATTGTAGTTTCCTCAGGAAGTCAGTGGTGTCTCGAAGATAGCTGGGAGTGCTGTAGCATAGGGCCTGAGGAGGGAGTCTACATAGCCAGACAATCCTGCTGTCAGGGTGCCAATGCCTGAGATGATGGGGCGTCCAGGATATCCAGGTTTATGGATCTTGGGTAGCAGATAGAATACGCCAGGTCGGGGTTCCAGGGATGTGTCTGTGCGGATTTGTTCTTGTGCTTTTTCAGGGAGTTTCTTGAGCAAATGGTGTAGTTTCTTTTGGTAACCCTCAGTGGGATCAGAGGGTAATGGCTTGTAGAAAGTGGTGTTGGAGAGCTGCCTAGCAGCCTCTTGTTCATATTCCGACCTATTCATGATGACGACAGCACCTCCTTTGTCAGCCTTTTTGATTATGATGTCAGAGTTGTTTCTGAGGCTGTGGATGGCATTGTGTTCTGCACGGCTGAGGTTATGGGGCAAGTGATGCTGCTTTTCCACAATTTCAGCCCATGCACGTCGGCGGAAGCACTCTATGTAGAAGTCCAGTCTGTTGTTTCGACCTTCAGGAGGAGTCCACCCAGAATCCTTCTTTTTATAGTGTTGGTAGGAAGGTCTCTGTGGGTTAGTATGTTGTTCAGAGGTGTGTTGGAAATATTCCTTGAGTCGGAGACGTCAAAAATAGGATTCTAGGTCACCACAGAACTGTATCATGTTCATGGGGGTGGAGGGGCAGAAGGAGAGGCCCCGAGATAGGACAGCTGCTTCTGCTGGGCTAAGAGTACAGTTGGATAGGTTAACAATATTGCTGGGTGGGTTGAGGGAACCATTGCTGTGGCCCCTTGTGGCATGTAGTAGTTTAGATAGTTTAGTGGCCTTTTTCTTTTGTAGGGAAGCAAAGTGTGTGTCGTAAATGGCTTGTCTAGTTTTTGTAAAGTCCAGCCACAAAGAAGTTTGTGTGGAAGGTTGTTTTTTTATGAGAGTATTGAGTTTTGAGAGCTCATTCTTAATCTTTCCCTGTTTGCTGTAGAGGATGTTGATCAGGTGGTTCCGCAGTTTCTTTGAGAGTGTGTGGCACAAGCTGTCAGCATAGTCTGTGTGGTATGTAGATTGTAATGGATTTTTTACCTTCAGTCCTTTTGGTATGATGTCCATCTGTTTGCATTTGGAAAGGAAGATGATGAACCTTGTATTTTTGCTACAAGGAGCTGAGGCGTAAATTACTAATTCCTGCTATTTTAGCTGCCTCTTTTGCAATGTACAGTATTTGGTTCTTCAGCTGTAATGTATTTCTTTGGACAACTGTGGAAAATAAGGCTGAAAGGAAAAAGAGAAGTTTATAAATAACACGTTAAACATTTGTGCCTTTCACTTTAGAGTTCAGAGTAATAGCCGTGTTAGTCTGTATTCGCAAAAAGAAAAGGAGTACTTGTGGCACCTTAGAGACTAACCAATTTATTTGAGCATGAGCTTTCGTGAGCTACAGCTCACTTCATCGGATGCATATTGTGGAAAGTGTAGAAGATCTTTTTATATACACACAAAGCATGAAAAAATACCTCCTCCCACCCCACTCTCCTGCTGGTAATAGCTTATCTAAAGTGATCACTCTCCTTACAATGTGTATGATAATCAAGTTGGGCCATTTCCAGCACAAATCCAGGTTTTCTCACCCCCCCCACCCCCCTGCACACACACACAAACCCACTCTCCTGCTGGTAATAGCTTATCTAAAGTGACCACTCTCCTTACAATGTGTATGATGATCAAGGTGGGCCATTTCCAGCACAAATCCAGGGTTTAACAAGAACGTCTGAGGAGATGGGGGGGGGGGAGGGTAGGAAAAAACAAGGGGAAATAGGTTACATTGCATAATGACTTAGCCACTCCCAGTCTCTATTCAAGCCTAAGTTAATTGTATCCAATTTGCAAATGAATTCCAATTCAACAGTTTCTCGCTGGAGTCTGGATTTGAAGTTTTTTTGTTGTAATATCACAACTTTCATGTCTGTAATCGCGTGACCAGAGAGATTGAAGTGTTCTCCAACTGGTTTATGAATGTTATAATTCTTGACATCTGATTTGTGTCCATTTATTCTTTTACGTAGAGACTGTCCAGTTTGACCAATGTACTTGGCAGAGGGGCATTGCTGGCACATGATGGCATATATCACATTGGTGGATGTGCAGGTGAACGAGCCTCTGATAGTGTGGCTGATGTTATTAGGCCCTGTGATGGTGTCCCCTGAATAGATATGTGGGCACAGTTGGCAACGGGCTTTGTTGCAAGGACAGGTTCCTGGGTTAGTGGTTCTCTTGTGTGGTATGTGGTTGCTGGTGAGTATTTGCTTCAGGTTGGGGGGCTGTCTGTAGGCAAGGACTGGCCTGTCTCCCAAGATTTGTGAGAGTGTTGGGTCATCCTTCAGGATAGGTTGTAGATCCTTAATAATGCGTTGGAGGGGTTTTAGTTGGGGGCTGAAGGTGACGGCTAGTGGCGTTCTGTTATTTTCTTTGTTAGGCCTGTCCTGTAGTAGGAGACTTCTGGGAACTCTTCTGGCTCTATCAATCTTGCCTACAGACAGCTCCCCAACCTGAAGCAAATACTCACCAGCAACCACATACCACACAACAGAACCACTAACCCAGGAACCTATCCTTGCAACAAAGCCTGTTGCAAGTGATCACTTTAGATAAGCTATTACCAGCAGGAGAGTGGGGTGGGAGGAGGTATTTTTTCATGCTTTGTGTGTATATAAAAAGATCTTCTACACTTTCTACAGTATGCATCCGATGAAGTGAGCTGTAGCTCACGAAAGCTTATGCTCAAATAAATTGGTTAGTCACTAAGGTGCCACAAGTACTCCTTTTCTTTTCACTGTAGAGTGTGTGCTATATGATATGGACATTTCATTGTAAGAAGTATGCATTTCAATTACGCTGTATGATGAGGGTTTTTTTTTAACTAGATTTAAGCTCCAGTTGTACCATAGTTCTAATAATATGTTGGATTCCTATTGCACCTTTCTTCAGAAGATCTGAAAAGTTTTTTTACAGTTAATTACTGACGAGTCACAGTTCTTTGGAGGTCGATGGCATTAATTCAGTTTACAGAGATAAAATGAGGTCAAGTGACTTGCCTAAAATCTTTCAGCAAGTGTGCGGTAGAGCTAGGAATCCTGACTCTTAGTCCCTTTGCTCTAATTAAATTATTAATTTAGACTCGAGTGCTAAGAATGATGGCCAAGCCATAGAGTAAGCACAAAATGTATAATGCATGTCCTCTGTTACATTACGCTTCAACTTTTCAACCTCTCCCCTCCATCTTTAGGACCAGACAGAATACAAAACCTTCACTGCCGGCCACAAAACTCTACTGCCATTGCATGTTCCTGGACCCCGCCTGACTCTGACTTCGATGGATATAGTATTGAATGCAAAAAAATGGACACTGGAGAAGTTGAGTTTTCCAAAAGGATCGAGAAAGAAAAATCTTTGCAAAACATCATGATGCTAGTACCCCACAAGAGATACTTGGTGTCCATCAAAGTGCAGTCTTCAGACATGACTAGTGAGGTAGTTGAAGACAGCACCATCACTATGATAGACCGTAAGTCCTTGATGTATGAAATACATAGGTACAGTGGCATGGAGGGAGAAGGTGAACAGGAAGAAGGTGAACAGGAATAAGCTATCATCTGGTCCTGCTGGTTAGTCAGCAGACTTTTCGACCTCCAATACTGCCTGTTGTGTCACACCAGCCGCCGAAATGTGTGATCAGTGACCAAAATGGGGAACACCTGTGTTTAGTTGCACGCTGTGCCAGATTATAAGGCTCTTAAACTATAAAACTTCTTTAAAGGATTTTTTATCACTGTGTGAATCTTATTGTAAAAGTGGTTTATTTGACTCACACAGTGAGAACAAACTTGAAAACAAGTTTTATAATCTGTCAGTCATGGCACAACATGCAGCCTACAACTGACTCTTTGTTCTCCTCTGGGTTTGCCTCTTTGCTGCCCCCTGGTCCTTTCCTCTCACCAAATGCCATCGCCAAGTCAAAATAGTGGGAAGCCACTTAGAGCCTTCAGGAAGTTGGGGCAGTGGCTCTTCTTCAGGCTTTACTCCCTCTTCTCTCAGATGATGAGTTTGCGTCGGGCAGTGGAGATGAAGGAGGAGCACTGCTCTGCAGACTCCTCCCAGACTCCCCTGTGGCTCCTCCCTTGGGCTGCAGATGGGTGGTAAATGGCAGCTTGCAGCTACTCAACAACATACACAAGGAGGGAGGTACTGCCAGCCCGCATGGTACTGCCCTGTGCATGGTGATGTCTCTCTCCACTGTGCACAAGCCACTCACAGGAATCTCCTTCTCCCTTCTGCACCTTGGCTGGTCAGCAGCTGCTGCTGACACTCAAGTTGTGGCAATCCATGGGTCACCTCCAGTCTGTGTGGTACAGCATGACAGAGAGCCTTAATTACCCCCAAGGCCAAATGTTCCACGAAGTATAGTGTGATTGAGAGATCTGGTCACCAGTCCCCCCATAGAGCCAAGGAGAACTACAAAGTCCAGTCACTAAAAACCCCTACAAATCCTACACCGAGCAATAAGGGGTTAATAAGCTAATGGAGACTCAGCTGAGAGATGTCAGAATTGGAGGGAGGAACTTAAAAGGGAGAAACCCAGCTCAGCTGATGACGAATCAGGGAGGAGAGCAGATCTTGGAAAAACGGATGGCTGAATGCAGGAGCCCCCTTGGGCAACCACTGCCCAATGGTCCCTTCCTGAAGGAAGGGAGGACCTGATGCTGACTCACCTTAAAAGGAGACTGTTCCTCTCTGTTGGTGAACTCGGATTAGGGCCACAGCCTGATGAGTGCCCTCTGAAGGAAGAGAACTTTAACCCAGCTTTGGGACCATTCGTTTGTGTCAATTCCTCTTTCTTCTGTTCATTGACAACCCTGGCAGGTTATCTGGTGTCCAGCCACTGGTCTGGGCCTCTTAGGACTGGAACTGGGAATGGTAAAACCACCCAGACATTCCAGAGCTGTGACCCCAATGATTGCTGGGGCCCTGCCCAGAGCCTGGGAAAAAAGAACATGGTAAAACCCACCCTTCACATGAATTGCAACCAAGCCCTGTCTCTTCTCTACTACAAGAGATGCTATGAGTTCAGATAAAATCAGAGATAACTTGAGCATCACCAGATACAGCAACAGAACCTCTTTGAAGGCTTAACTGTTCTCCATTATTTTCATTTTTAGACATCTCTGCACTATCAAGTTCTGGTTGAGCCTGGAAGCAGGATTGTCTAAATACCATGAGGGAGCCAGCTCTCCCAAGAATTCCAGACTGGTCTTACAGATGGAAGATATCTGGCTAGGCTTCAAATAAGCTTGTGAACTATTGGTTCTTTATCCACACCGAAACCCTTTAAATTTTGGTCATGACTATTAAACAGTAGATACTGATACAGTATATGTGGCTATATAGGTTATTGAAAACATTGAGCTGCGATCTCTATTACAGTGCTCTAGTGTTCCATTGAGAGGCTTGCATCAGATATACTTTATTTCCCCCCCCACACACTCTTTTTCCTTTTCCGTTTCATAGAATCATAGACCTGGAAGGGACCTCGAGAGGTCATCTAGTCCAGTCCCCTGCACTTAAGGCAGGACTAAGTATTATCTAGACCATCCCTGACAGGTGTTTGTCCAACCTGCTCTTAAAAATCCCCAATGATGGAGATTCCACAACCTCCCTAGGCAATTTATTCCAGTGCTTAACCACTCTGACAGGAAGTTTTTCCTAATGTCCAACCTAAACCGCCCTTGCTGCAATTTAAGCCCATTGTTTCTTGTCCTATCCTCAGAGGTTAAGAACAATTTTTCTCCCTCCTCCTTCTAACAACCTTTTATGTACTTGAAAACTGTTATCATGTCCCCTCTCTGTCTTCTCTTCTCCAGACTAAACAAACCCAATTTTTTCAATCTTCCCACATAAGTCATGCTAGACCTTTAATCATTTGTGTTGCTCTTCTCTGGACTTTCTCAAATTTGTGCACATCGTTCCTGAAATGTGGCACCCAGAACTGTACACAATACTCTAGTTGAGGCCTAATCAGCGTGGAGTAGAGTGGAAGAATTACTTCTTGTGTCTTGCTTATAATACTCCTGCTAATACATCCCAGAATGATGTTTGCTTTTTTTGCAACAGCATTACACTGTTGACTCATATTTAGCTTGTGATCCACTATGACCCCCAGACCCCTTTCCGCAGTACACCTTCCTAGGCAGTCATTTCCCATTTTCTGTGTGTGCAACTGATTGTTCCTTCCTAAGTGGAGTACTTTGCATTTTTCCTTATTGAATTTCATCCTGTTTACTTCAGACCATTTCTCGAGTTTGTCCAGATCATTTTGAATTTTAATCCTATCCTCCAAAGCACTTGCAACCCCTCCCAGCTTGGTATCGTCTGCAAACTTTATAAGTGTACTCTCTATGCCATTATCTAAATCATTGATGAAGATATTGAACAGAACCAGACCCAGAACCGATCCCTGCAGGACCCCACTCGTTATGCCCTTCCAGCATGACTGTGAACCACTCATAACTACTCTCTAGGGACGATTTTCCAACCAGTTATGCACTCACCTTATAGTAGCTCCGTCTAGGTTGTATTTCCCGTTTAGTTCCTGATGTATCACTGTTCAACATATAGCTTGTTTAGACATATGGCAGATACAAATGCCAGTTCCCTATGGAAGCCATACTATAAATCTGCTATCAGATCGTCTATATGTAAATACTTTGCTTAATTGACTCAGTGTCGTGTTTTGTTTCTTGGACATTGTTTATTGTTCGATTTGATGTGAGAGGGAGAAATCTAGATGTTTCAAAGCGAATGTCTATCTGCAGCCTCAGTGGTCTCAAAGTACCCAGATTGAACCCACCTCTGAAAATGCTATTTTAGCGGCTATAGTTTAAGACTGCATGGATTTAATGAGACATTAATGCAATCCTGGGCAGCTTCTGCAAAAAATCCTACTGTAAGGAGCTGCCTCTGTAATTATGTTTAAAACACCGCTGGTCTGTTATGTCTTCTGGCAGCTTCTCTGCTGGAGAGGGATACACTTTGGGCAGGTCTACACTACAGCAGGGATCGACGCTCTGAGATCGATCCACCAGCAGTCGATTTAGCGGGTCTAGTAAAGACCCGCCAAATCGACTGCAGATCGCTCTCCAGTCGACCCCTGAACTCTACCCCTGACGAGAAGAGTAAGGTAAGTTGACGGGAGATTTTCTCCCATCAGCCCCCTGCGGTGTAGACCCCACGGTAACTCGACCTAAGGTACGTTGACTCCAACTACATTATTCACGTAGCTGGAGTTGCATAGCATAGGTCAACTTACCGCGGTAGTGTAGACATAGCATTTGTGACTGCAAAGAGTATAATATGAGAGACACTGGGTCTAAATGAGTTTTGTTGAGATTTGCACATCATTTGCTGTTATTATGTAATTAAAAATATATAGATGGTGATGTACTTTATTTCGCCCTCCCTCTCTCTTCTTTTCCAGGCCCCCCTCCTCCACTTCCCCACATCCGAGTAAACAAAAAGGATGCACTCATTACCAAATCTTCCATCAACTTTACTTTCAACTGCAGCTGGTTCAGTGACACCAATGGAGCTGTGAAATACTTTACTGTGGTTGTGAGAGAGGCTGATGGTAAGTTTTTATGAATTAATAGGTTTCTTTCTGTAACCCGTATTAACACAAGGAGTGTATTTGTCCTCATCTCCTGGCCAGATTTCAGAAGAGGTGTATGGATCTGCTTCTGTCAATGAACCTGGTCCTTTAACTCCGCAGGGAGAGGCTTTTAGATCCAGAGGTCCATAGATTCATAGATACTAAGGTCAGAAGGGACATTATGATCATCTAGTCTGACCTCCTGCACAACGCAGGCCAGAAAATTTCACCCACCCACTCCTGCGAAAAACCTCTCACCTATGTCTGAGCTATTGAAGTCCTCAAATCATGGTTTAAAGACTTCAAGGGGCAGAGAATCCTCCCGCAAGTGACCCGTGCCCTATGCTATAGAGGAAGGCGAAAAACCTCCAGGGCCTCTGCAATCTGCCCTGGAGGAAAATTCCTTCCCGACCCCAAATATGGCGATCAGCTAAACCCTGAGCATATGGGCAAGATTCACCAGCCAGATACTACAGAAAATTCTTTCCTGGGTAACTCAGTTCCCACCCCATCTAATATCCCATCACAGGCCATTGGGCCTATTTACCATGAATATTTAATTACCAAAACCATGTATTCCCATCATACTATCTCCACTGGCACCATAGTTAAGGACAGAGTTTTACTTCAATCTCTGGGATGTTACCATCCACATGTTTGGACAGTTTCCTTACTTAGAAGATGAGAGAACTCAAAGCAAATGTCTCAGAGAATAGAAATGGGACAGATTGTCTTGCTATGCACTGATTCAATAACGTAGTTTAGGCACTAACTTGAAGCAGCTAAGAGTGCATCTCAGCTTCAGTCTCTGTTGCCTTCAGTGTTGCCTGCTAAGCCGTTATTGGAAAACAAAGGTAGCTTA
Organism: Natator depressus; assembly: GCF_965152275.1. Taxonomy (NCBI): domain Eukaryota; kingdom Metazoa; phylum Chordata; order Testudines; family Cheloniidae; genus Natator; species Natator depressus. Next base: position 282,491,019 of record NC_134234.1, read on the forward strand.
CAGTCTGAACAAAATGATTCATGTTGTTTATTTCATGAGGCAAATTGCTCTCACATACACCAGTGTAAATGGAAGCAGAAAATGTCCCCATATAGTGCATATATATTTCCTTCCTTGTGCTATCCTGTAGAGAAGAAGAGTGGCCTTGCAGTTAAAGCCCTAAACTAGGACTCAGGAGGTCTGAGTTTAATTTTTGACATTGCCACAAGCCCCCTTTGTGACCTTGTGTAAGTCACTTAACCATTCCGCTGTGTCTCTGTTCCCAGGTAAAAATAATCCTTTTTTTCTCCCACCCTGTGTCGTTCTTGTCTAGTCAGAGTGTAAGCTCTTTGGGGGCAGGGACTGTTTCTCACTATATATTGGTACAGTGCCTAGCACAGCTGACCCTTTTAGGCACTATCATAAAGAATAAAAAATCGGGATTCATTTCTGGGGACTACAATCATTTCCTATTGCAACTATTCTCTGTACCCACTGGCTACTTTTTTTTTAACCCCCTGTGGAAGGAGGCAGATGGGGGGGGGGAACTGGGGGGGCAGAATTATGCAGCAGAGGTGATTCACACAACCTTCTCAAGGCATCAGACCCTCCCTGTGCCCACTGTTCTAGAATGGGATCTAGAAGAGATATAGCAAACTGCCCTGAGTTATCTAGCCAAGCAAGCCAGCATCGATCCAAAAATGTCCCCATAGACCAACATGCAGTGTGGGTTCAAATAGAAGACAGTGTGCCTGAAACACCCTGAGCTAGGCTCAGTCCAAAAATACTAAGGGTATGTCTACACAGCAGCTGGAGGTGTCATTCCCAGCTCAGGTAGACATACCCATGCTAGCTGTGATTGAGATAGCACACTAACAAGTGGAGCAAATGGTGGTTCCCATCTGACACCCTGTGTGCAGCTACGGCTCTGCTGTTATTTTCAGCACACTAGAGTGATCAGAGCTGGCATGGGCATGTCTAGCCCTGCTGGGAATGACACCTCCAGCTGCTGTGTAGACATACCCTAAGATTTAATTTCAGGAATTGTGCCACAAGTCAGCAGTTTGTAGACCATCACTCACTTAAGAAAAGCACAGAGAGTTTCTTTAGGACTCTCAGTAATTTGAGTCTGTAGCGATCTCTGTAAAGAAGGGGCTTTCATGTGGCTTAACAATTTTGAAGACAGTATAGCATAGTCTTTATCAGACTGTACGAAGCTTTTAAAACCACAGTGCCAGGTTGCTTTGAAACACAGAATTTCCTATCTGTAGGAATTTGCTGTTTGATGTAGGAATCTGCTTCTTCTCCTGGGGATCAGATTATCACACCAGACCAGCTGTTGTTTGTAAAGATAACGTAGCTACTAATGACCCCTGCAGTTAAAGTTAATAATAACAGTTTGTATATTGTGTGTTTCTTCCATAGAAAACTTCAGGTGTGTTACAAAGGAAGGTAATTTGGCAGATGGGGAAACGGAGGCTCAGAGGGCAGTGACTTGCCTATGGTCATACAACAGTTTAGGGTCAAGGCTGGAAATAGATTCCTGGTAGCTAATTCCCAGTCCCATGCTTTATTCACTAGACCATGTTACCTCCCAGACAAAGTACAGAAGTTTGTCAAGTGTTAAATATGTCTATTGATGCCCTCGGCCTTAGATATTTACTGCACTAATAGCACGAGAGCTGTGGCATATGATGTGCAATTTTTTTTTACCATTTTTTTTCCTAGGCAGTGAAGAGCTGAAGCCAGATCAGCAGCACCCGTTACCTTCCTACTTGGAATACAAACATAACAATTCCATACGTGTCTATCAGACCAACTATTTCGCAAGCAAATGTGCTGAAAACCTTGACAGCAACTATAAGAGCTTTGACATTAAGCTTGGAGCTGAGATGGAAAGTCTGGGAGGAAAATGTGATCCCAATCAGCAGAAATTCTGTGACGGGCCACTGAAACCCAGGACTGCCTACAGGTTAGATTTATTGTGGTAATTTTGCTGTGTGAGATGTGCTGTATTATTAGGTACTATGCTATCTCGATGCCTGATTTACTTGAGCTGCCATAGATTAATAACCTGTGTTACATGGTGTTCTCTATGTTGTACTGTGCAATTTATAAAAGCTTTGTCCCTGCCCCATCTCATATTTAATGTATAAACAGTTCCTTCACCAGCCTGGAAATGCTACAATTCATTATGTGCAAAACTCCGTGCAACGAAAAGGCCTCTTTATCTCTTTTACTTTGATGGGGAACTTTGCTACAGTTGCTAATTTCTCTGTGGAGAGACTTAAGGGCTGGATCAGCAGCTGAGTCAGGGAAGCATTCGGGACAGGTAAAACGGGAGAGCAGGAGATGCAAAGGTAGTTTTGTGTTCCTCTAATTCTGTGGACAGGCTCCACCAGGCCAATCTGCTGGTGCAGATTAGAGCAACCCAAAGGCCATTCTACCCTGTGCCAGGTTCCAACAGACTCAGGAAGCCTGTACAGTAGCTGAGGCTGACCAGGACAAAGGGAAGATTTAGCCACAGTTGGGCATGGTGTGGGAGCTGCTAGAGCACCTGTACACCTCCTGTTGCATCCTCTACACTGGCATGAACCTCCAAGGGCTGAATCCAATTACCTTAAGGCCACTTTGCACCTAGGGAACAGCAGAAAGCAGCTGCAGTGTGACCCAGCATCTAGGCCTTAGATTTTAGCCAAAAACTAGAGTATTTGAAGTAATATCCCCAAACAGTTATGATTTGTATTTCAGATAAACTGGATACCATGTATGTTTATGTAGAAGCTGCAGCTTCACATTAAATGTAATTACTTTTCTCTGCTGCATTAAATCAAGCTTAGCTACTAAATGTGGACTATTAAAAACTTAATGGGGCAGTTGTGCAATTGAAGTGAAAGCAGCTTTCAAGTGGGCTCTAGCTGGGTTCAGTGGAAATTATGCCCACTTATCCCTACTCAGAATGAGACCTACTGTGAGTAAAGATTTCTACCTCTTAACTTCTTTGATTCTAAATTCTATCAGCTGGCCGGCAGGAACCTCCACAACAGGTTACCAAAGCCACAATGAGAGCTGAGTGACTAGATCAACAAACCTTTCACAGACACTCATTTCAGCTTTTTAATGAATTTGCTTGCATTTCATTTGAGCTCCTTTTGCTTTCTGTGAATGCTCTTAGAAATGAGTTTGCTGAGAGGAAAATTCATGGACTTAAACAGTGAATTTCAATTGAATGTTGCAGAATTTTTTATTTTGTTCATTGTGTGCATCTGTATCAGAAACCTGCTTAACAACTACGTTCATCCAGTCAAAGAACAGAAGCTTACCAGGTGACCATGTGTCCAATCAAATCAATGTGTTCATGTGAACAGATTTGTTGATGAATTTTCAGTGACAAATTTTTGGCAATCAGGAGCTTGTGAAAATAGCAAAGACCTAAATCCAACAAAGACGCCGCTCACTGTGATTAGTTTGTCCAGCTCATGGGACTACTTTCATGATCCCCAGGAGCCTAAGGTGGTAAAGACCCAATCCTGAAAACATTTATGCACATAAGTAGTCCATTTACAGGCCTAATATCTGGAGAGATGGAAGTAGGTCCTGAATATGACTATTCACATGCAAAGGTGTGTGCAGGATCAGAAGCATAGAATGTAATCCAAATCCAAGACCCCATATGATAGTACTGAGGGCAGTTATATCCATAGATCAGCTAGTCAGCAGTTTTTTTGGCTTACTGCAGCCCTATACAAAGAACACACTGTGATATATAAGCCTTCCCTCTGATCACACAGTTAGGCAGAAATTTTTTTTCCCAAGTTTAATATGGTGTGTCACCTAGTATCTAGTCCTTCTTTCATTTTCCCCACATAGTGTTGAGCAAAAGATACTAAAAAATGGAATGAACTGCTGAGGTGCTAAAAATATTGGCTTTGAAACTCTCACTAAAGCAGAAGCTGAACAACAAAAGGTATAACAATAACAGTAGTTAGAAGACACAGGAAATGTACTTAGTAAATATTGTCCAGAAGCCCTGTTTTGTGATTTTGCTATTTCTGTGTTAACCTTTAGTTTTCTCCTGTTTGATACCAACTCCCAAAAAGATCTAATAAACCCTTCTGCTTTTCCAGAATCAGTATCCGAGCTTTCACCCAGCTCTTTAGTGAAGACCTGAGGGAATTCACTGAGCCACTCTTCTCAGATACCTTTTTCTCTTTACCAATCACTACTGAGTCAGGTGAGTTTCTCCTTTATTCTATACTAACTGTACCAGTTACATGGGTATGACACCCATTGGTGCTGGAGTGGGTAGGAGAGAGCAGCAAGGACCTTGTTGCTGAACTGAGTTACTTTGAGATTAAGCTCTCCGCCAGTTAATATTCGGTATTCAGCACTGTCGGTTAAAACAGTAGCTGTGATGTTTCCCCTTCCATCCATGATTTCCTTCTGAAGTACAAAACTTCCTACAAATTATAGGCATTCACTTTAAAAGGGAGCCAGAGAGAGAGAGAGAGCAAGGACTGTGCAGCATCCTTCGGGATAGAAATAATACATAAGGCTAGATTCTCCGGTCTGCTTTCTGCCACTCAAGCTGCTCAAAGTGGACAGAAATGGCTAGTGGAAATTTCCCTTGGTGCAGGGGAGCTCTCTTCTGGTGTGAGAGATGGTATAACCACCTCCTGCACCTGCTGTCCCATGTGTCCAGGGTGTAGGAGAGATGTCAGAGGTGGGAGGGAGGTGTGGCAGAACTATGCTGATCCTTCACAGTGTAAGGTCACCTAGGGACTTTATGCCAGTGGCATGAGTTAGACCTGCTCCTCAGCAACTCTTGACTTATGCCGTGGCCAAGCAGCACAGGATCAGGGAGCCACAACCAGCCCCCTGTGTTCCCCGATCTCAGCTATGGTGGAGCAATAAGCCCATAGGTTATAAATTGTTTGGGAAGGAACACATTGCCCAATAGAGCTGGGGTCCCTGACTGAGGGTCTCGAGTCACTGCTACAATACAAATAATAATTAATAGCATAGCCCTTTGATACAAGGATCTCAGTACTTTCCAAACACTGATTAAGCCTCAAAAAACCCCTTGAATCCAGACAACAGTTCCTTTCTGGATGTGAGAATGAAATGGTTTTGTCATCCAGTGTAAATGGTCTTGAAATGGGACTGAATCAGTGAATTATCCTAGACTCAGTTTGAAAAACCCAGTGAACTACTGTAGCCTGGGGAGGAGATCTGAACTCCTGGGAAATCTGGCTGTTTCTTCACTCCCTCATTCTATGGAAGGAGAGAACTTTTTTCTCTTCTACCTGTTTCTTGTCCACCTGATGTACAGTGTAAGTTCTTGAAAAACTAAGGAAGTAATATCAAAGCCCAGTCCTCCAAATATATATGCAGTTGAAGTTCCTTTGTATTTATTTCAGTGTCTTTAACTGATAACACTGTATGTATCTAATTCCTTTGCTCTGTGTGTGTGTGTGTGTATCTATCTATCTTAGAACCCATGTTTGGAGTTATAGAAGGCGTGAGTGCTGGTTTGTTTCTCATTGTGATGGTGGTGGCTGTCACTGCTTTATTTGTCTACAGACAAAAAGTTAGGTAAGTAGAAACTCCCTTTTTTAAATTTTTCTTGCACAAGGTCTGCTGAAATTAGACATGATTTTCAATCTGAGACACTGAGGAAGGTGTAAAATTGGATGAAAACTTTAAATTGTATTTAGGAAAGCAAAAACCTAATTCCATTTCCCTCACCATTTGTACAAATTGAATATTGAACTAAGAAGCCCCATATTACCCTTGATTAAGGAACAGGATTTCCACTGATTAATAGGAGTTGCATGATTTAAGGCTGCAATGGGACCTTTGGTTCTTAGTAGAGCTGGTCAACACATTTTCACTGGAGCAGTTTTCTGTCAGAAAATGTGGCTTCATTTAAACCTTTCATGAGAACTTGTTGATTTCAATGACATTTTTGATGGGAAAACTTTTAAATGATTCATTTTGACCCTCTCATTTTGGAAACATTGAAACATTTTCTTTCAAGAGTATCAAAAAGTTTAGTTTTGACTTATTTGTTCCATTTCATTTTGAACTGACTTTTATTCTATAATATTAATTTTATATCATCTATATATTATTTTAATTTAAATATATATAAATATTAAATATAATATTTTAACATTATAAAAATAAAAAAATTACCTTATTGAAACAAAACATTTTACAGTATTGAAATGAATTTTTTTTTATATTTCTGAGTCAAAAAAATTTGGAATTTCTATTCTGTGGGAAATTTTGAAAATGCAACATTTTGCTTGGAGTTGGAATGGAATTTTTCTTTGAAATGTTGGAAATTGTTTTCCAACCAGCTCTAATTCTTAGTCTGCATGAAATTATTCTCTAGCAGTTTCTTCTAGACACATAAGCCCAAATTCAATGCAGATGTCTAGATGCTGACCATGAAAAAGCATGTGCACTTGTGTGTAAAACCTGCATTTGTTTGTGCCTACAGAGAAATGCATGCCTACATATCTGTATGCATACACCGCTACCATTATGCATGAGTAAAATGCAGGTTTTGCATTCACAATAGGTGTACACATTTTCTCCTGGCTGCTACTTAGGCACCTGCATTTGAAAATATGTCCCTTATCCTCTAATTTATTTTTGCTCTACATAGTTTGAATGTAAATCATATGAAGTGCATGTTTTCTCAACTGTATTGTGATTTCTTCTTATGAGCTCTGTTCAATGGGTCAGTGAACGTCGGTATATTTTTCTGTGTCACATACAATAGGTAAATGTTTCTTTCATTTACCAGAGAGGTTTCTGAGGGAACAAATGGTGATCAGAGATGGAGAGACAGTGTGTGTGGTTTAGTGGAACATAGGAATGTAGGACTGCAGGGGATCTCCTGAGTCACTAAGTCCAGATCCTAGCTATTGCAGGCAGCCCCATTATATAATCACATTCATAAATTTATCAAGCTCCATCTTACAACTGATTCAGTTGTTTGCCTCCACAACTCCTAGTGGGAGGCTGTTCCAGCATCTCACTCCTCTAATGGTTAGAAACCTTCTTCTAATTTCCAACCTGAATTTGTTCATGGCCAGTAAACACCAGGAAGAGAGAAGAGCTATTTAGCTAATGGACAATGTTGGCACAAGAACAGATGGGCGTAAACTGGCCATGAATAGTGGAATGAGCACAGAATGAATTCCAAGAACTTCCCAAATCTATCCGAGTGCTGCCACTAACTCCTGCTCTGATCCTTCACAAGTCCCAAATGGACTGATTTTCAGAGGTGCTAAGCATCCACGACTAGGATGACCAGATGTCCCGATTTTATAGGGACAGTCCTGATATTTGGAGCTTTGTCCTATATAGGTGCCAATTACTCCCCCACCCCGTCCCGATTTTTCACACTTGCTGTCTGGTCACCCTACCCACAACACTTGAAGCCAGTGGGAGCTGCAGGCACTCTGCACTTCTGAAAAGCACAGCAGTAACTTGTTCCCCAATCTGCATGGAACCAGGGATAATACCTACTTCACAGGGATGTTCTACAGATCAGTTGCTTAGGCCTTATCCTGCCATAGGACACCCACTAGGACTGGCTGGAAAACAAGAATTCTATGTCACCAGAAATTTTGAGGATTTGAAATTTTTTTTCATTCTGTGTTGGAACAAAACCAAGACCTTTCTAAAATTTTCAAGGGAAAAAAAAACCAACAGAGTGAGATTCAGACCAGAGACTTGAACCTGGGTCTCTGCTAAACCAGGTGAGCGCCCTGGTCATCGGTCTATTGGTTATGCTGGGGTGGGTGCTTCTCTCTCTCACGGGAAATTCCCTCCTGAACCTGAGAAACCTTCCCAACTAAAGGTTTTCCATGAAAAGTTTCAGTTTTGACGAATCAGCTAAATATTAGTCAGTTAAAAAATTCCTGACTAGCGCTAATACCCACTTTAGTGGTAGTTTGGGCTGTGTCTCTTATGGTAAAAAACAGGCCATTACTGTTTTACACCGTTTTTTCTATATATGATATAAAATTATTGTCCTATGGCAGCAAACTAAGGTACAGGAAAACTCTGCAACTGCAAAGATCCATTTCAGAGTAGCAAATGAAACAGCCATCTCTTTTTATTCCTTTTCTTTATTTCCTGCCACAAGATACTTTTGTTGCCCAACTCACGTTGACATTTGAACATAGCACTAAAACCAAAGTAAGAATAGCTTCCTTTGTATTGCAGTAATGGCCAAGAGCGACCTACAGCAAGGCTGAGCATTCGCAGGGACAGGCCGTTGTCCGTCCATCTGAACTTGGGGCAGAGAGGGTAATCTCAAAATTTGTTTCTAAGAGAAAACTATTTTAACATGGCATCATAGATGAAACAGTCTCTCCAGTCACTCACTGACAAGTTCTTTCTTTTTCTTTTGAAATTATTTCTAGGAGCCGGAGAATTTCCAGGTAAAAGCAAATATTTCTTCATTTAAAACATCTTCCTTTGTAATGAATTAGATGAATAATGTCCTTGTTGTCTCCTTGGATAACTGGGTGTTTTTGGTTTTTGTCTTTTTTCTTCTGTCGAATGTTTTAGTCCAATAAAAGTAAATCAGTTTGAAGCGCACTTCACCAAACTCCAAGCAGATTCCAACTACCTCCTGTCCAAGGAATATGAGGTACGAATCCAATCCAGTGGAACCATTTCTTTATTGAATGGACTGGTTGGGTGCTAACTCTGGCTCACTAACTCTTCAGCCCCAGAGACATGCATTCCCTGGTCTTCTTCACACAAGTGAAAATGAGTTTGACAGTCTCAGCTTAGACCCTGTTTGTCCTGCTGCCAGAACCACAACTTGATCCAGTTGGCAGCCTCTGTTCATGAGAGGCCCAACACAGGATCACCAGGATGTGCTGAAGGTCAGGACTGAGTTGTGCTATCAGAGCTGTGTGGCAAATCTTGAAGAGTGCCTCCCAGCAGTGTGCCTGGCTCAAGCCAATGCCACCAGTTCTCTAATTTCAGTATAATAAAAATAAGTTCCTTTCCTTGCATGCTGTACATTCCGTTTTGTAGCATCCTGTGATTTTCACCTCACATTCATTTCGGCCTTTTACAGGACTTAAAAGATGTGGGTCGAAGCCAATCATGTGACATAGCGCTTTTGCCAGAGAACAGAGGGAAAAATCGATACAATAATATATTGCCCTGTAAGTTTTATGTTTGGATATATAACATTACATCACACCAGCTATTTTTCACTTCTTTTCTGGATGGGATGGGGCATGTAGCATATCCCTTTCCTTGTTTCGCCCTGTCCAAGATGAAATAGCATTGCCAAGCCGAGTCTTGGTGCTTTGATGCTGACGGTGTATGGCCACGAGCGGCTTTACAACAGCAGCTCTCATGAAATTTCACTTCCCACCAGAGGCGTGATGACTAGTGTTCATTCTGTGTATAAAAGGCTTCAGCTGTTCTAGCCTTTCAGCTGTTCTGTCAGGGTAGATAGTAGGAATAATAGAAACCTTGTCTTGTGTGTTTTGTGTGATCAGCACCAGATAGCAGCCGGGCTACTTTCTCCCTAGTCATTCAGATATTGTCAGTTCAAACCTGTCTAGTGGCCACAAATCACTCATTTGACATCGATAGGTGACAGTCGCTTCCTTCAGAGTTAATAATGAGCCTGCAGTAGCACAGTGCCCCCAGCATGGCAGAAGGCGATAATCCTGAAGGAGTCCTCTTTCATACAAGCCAAAGATACTGGCAGTACGTGGCACATGAGAATAAGGATAGCCCTGGGAAACGCCTGTTGGAGGTAATTAAATAGCCTTAAATAGCCCCCTGCGATTTCAATGGGCTATGGTAGCAGTCAGCTTGATTTCCAGTCCTAACTTGCCATGTAGTATTGCCGTGTGCCGTCATTAGTTGGCATGTTTTATCCAGAGATGGCTGCATTTCAGTAGTGGTGAAGGGATCCCGCGGTGGGTATGTCTAACTGCAGCTTGGAGGGTGCTTCCCAGCTCAGATAGACAGACCTATGCTAGCTTGTGCACTTAAAATAGCAGTGTAGCTGGGGGTAGCATGGGCAGTGGCTCGGCTACCCACCCACCTACATACCCAGTAGGTCCGGGAGGGTTTGTATTTGTAGCACGCTAGCTCAAGCAGAGTTGCACTTGTCTGTCTACCCGTGCTGGGAAGTACCCACCCAACTGCCAGGTAGAAGTACCCAAAGTGTGTATGGCGCTATGGTACCTCTATGTCTCAGTCTGCCCTGGACGGGCAACTCTGCAGCCAGAGCCTCAGGAGGAATGCCGTCTTGCTCAGTCACCCAGCATTTTCCCAGGGGGCTGCACAGTGAAGAGGAGACACTGCTGTTCTGTCAAGGGGAAGAGTGTGTGCTCTCCTCCATGCACTGCTGGCTCTGCCGTCAGGGGCAAAGACGGATGCAGCCACAGTCCCACCATTACCCTAACTCCCTACCTCTTTCAAGTAGCTGGCATCCACCAGAGCACAACCAGGGAAGAGGCTTGTGCTCTGCAATGGGATTGTGCTCACTTGTGGGAAAATGGGGTGAAGTCTCCCTGGGCTGAATCCACAAAGGTACTTAGGCAGTGCAGTGCCTACCCAGTAGGTACTCTGCCCAGCCCTCCATCCTGAATTAGACATTTAGGCTCCCCATCAATGCATGAGGGGAGGTAGGCACCTATCACAGGGATCCTGTGAAACCATCAGTGTCATGCAAAAGGAAGGAGACAGGACTTAGGGCCCAGATTCACAAAGGTACTTAGGCACCTGCTCCCATCGGTCTGGGCCTCTACTTACCTGACATGCCAGAGGGAGGCACCTCCCTCTGCTCAGAATTCTCCACCATTAATCCTCTCCTGACATTAGGCACCTGAGCTGGGTAAACCCATGCCCTAGCAGATGAAACCCAGACCATTCTCCTGAAAGACAAGAGAGACCCATCCCATTGTAGCCAATAGCCCTGTGTTTATAGCACTCACTTGGAATGTGGGAGACCTGTTTTCAAATCTCCACTCTGATTTGAAACCAGGACTTGAACCCACAAATCCCACATCCAAGGAGAGTCCCTAGCCCCCAGGGCATTGTATATTGTGGGTGGATCTCTCTGTCTCTCTTATTGGAGCTTTCCACTTAGTATAAATAATTGGAGGAGGGACTTAAACCTGGATCTCCTGCACCCTAAGTGAATACTCTGGCCACTACATTTGGGGATAGACGCTCACACTCTCGTTCGTGTGATGGCTGATCCTGAAGGTGTGCACCAACATCTCTGGGGTCGGGCCCCACATGAGAGATTGGTGGGGGAGCCCCTAGTTTGAGAATCCTGCTTTGGAGCTTCAGCTTGAGCAATAGGTCTGAGCAGTTTGTTAGCTGTGGGGTGGTATGATCTGTTAGGCAGCTTTGCACATGCCCACCATTGAAAACCTAGCCCTGGTCTACACTGGGTGGGGAGGGGATCAACCTAAGATACGCAACTTGAGCTACATGAATAGTGTAGCTGAAGTTGGTGTATCTTAGGTCAACTTACCTGGCCGTGAGGACGGCGGCAAGTTGACCGCTGTGGCTCCCCCATCGACTCTGGTTCCACCTCTCGCGAGCTGGAGTCCTGGAGTCGACAGGGAACGTGTTTGGGGATCGATTTATCGCGTCTAGATGAGACGCGATAAATCGATTCCCAATAGATTGATCACTACGCGCCGATCCGGTGGGTAGTGAAGACCTGCCCCTAGACACTTACCGGGGTAGGCAGGAGCTTAACAGTAGTTTTGAGCATGTCAGTGGCACCTACATTGTGGACTGAGGTGCCAAACGAAGCAGTTACGTGCCTATGGACCTTTGTGGTTCTAGCTCCTTGCATACAATCTCGCTCATCGGCCGCAATGTCCTTTGGAACCCCCCGGTGAAAGGTGTTGTGCAAATGTGGGTAGCTATCATTTGCAAACAAACCTGCCAACTCTGACTGTGAAAGTGCAGTCAGTATTTTTACATGGGCACATATCCATTTATGTGAAAGGGATGAAAATCAAGACCTAGGCATAAACCTCTTGTAATACATTTCTTCCCAGATGATACATCGAGAGTGAAGCTTTCCAACGTAGATGATGATCCTTGCTCAGATTATATTAATGCAAGCTACATACCAGTAAGTGGCTCAATGGTATTTTTTATAGTTCTTGTCTCTCCAATGGTAATTTCACCTTCTTGTGAAACTTAACATGTAGCTAGATTCTTATGTATTCTAGATTCTCCTTTCATATGTTCACTGGTTTTAATTAAAAGTCCGAGAACTGTTTTTGTGTGTGTGCTGAAAGGCCATGTCTGATTGCCATACAGTTAACTGAGACTGATTCAGTCAGCTCTTAAAACTGCTTCCCTGGATTGCTATAGTTATATAAGAGTGCTGTTATAATTGGCCAAGGACAACTTCTGAAAGGTCACTGTTTTTATACAATTTCTGCAATAAGCACAGCTATCACTGAGATCATACTTCTGGACTTGTATTTCATCCTGAAAGTGTTTGCACCTTGTATTATGGTGAAATTGGCTGAGATTACAATTGTGCCCTTTGCCAGGGAATTATGATTGATAATAACAGAGCCCTAACGATCCAGATTTCAATCCAGAGCTCAGTTAATGAATGGCAAACAGCAAAACAAAACAAAAACCCAGTGGTTCAAAATGCCTAGGGCAGTGCTGAACACAATAGAAAGATGAAAAATCTCTGACTAATGATAATAAATACCTTCCAGCAATATTTAAATACACTGGCACTTTCTCTTCCTCCTCTCTGCTCCCACCAGCCTTCTGCTTCCAGAGTTTAGGGCGTCCTTTAGTTTTCAAGCTGTGGCTGCAGTGAAGATGTTGATGCCACAACAGTGGTGGTTTGTTTGCAGTTGCTATAAGGTCTCTTTCTCTGGCATTATAGAAACTAATTAGAATTTTCTGGATTTGTAGGGCAATAATTTTCGCAGAGAATACATTGCGACTCAGGGCCCTTTGCCTGGCACCAAAGATGATTTCTGGAAGATGGCATGGGAACAGAATGTTCACAATATTGTCATGGTAACCCAGTGTGTCGAGAAGGGCCGAGTGAGTAGCGAGGTTTCTTGCTTATTCATTACTATTTTTAAATTTTGTATTTATTATTTGTATGACACTAACACCCACGGACATTGGCTGAGATCAAAGTCCCATTATGCTAGGCAGTGACATGTAGTGAGAGACAATGCCTGCCCCTACGAGCTTAGAACCAGGTTTTTGAAGCTAGTTAGGCACCTAAATTTCTTTGATTGCAGTAGGAGTTAGGTGCCTGCATGCCTTTAAACATCTGGCCCTTGCAGTCTAAATAGACAAGACAGAAAAAAGATACGTGGGGAAACAGGGGCACAAAGAGGTGAAGTGACAAATCCAAGGTCACACAGCGGGTCAGTGAGAGAGCTAAGAATAGAACCCACGGCACAAACACAGTATCCTAAGCACACATGGCACTTAAAGGGTATATAACAATTACCCAAAGATGTTGCAATCTCTAAGGGCCTAATTCTGCATCTGTAATCACAGTGAGTGGCTTCAGCGTGACTACTTACATAAGGGCTTCTCAACACCAGTCGGTAGACATAATGTTGCATGGGATAACAACTTACAAAAGGTTGGGATATGGGAGGAGAAAGGTGGAAATCAATAAAGATCATGAGATAAGCACCATCCATTACATGTACTTCATGGTCTATTTATTTAAGGTTAGTATATTACAATTATGAAACTTCTCTGGGCCTTTCACTTACTTATTTCACTGTCCATGACAACCTCATAAAACTTATGCTGCTGTAATCAGAATATGAGCCACCATAAAAATATCTTCCATGTATGGTACAAAGGCAAGTGACTAAACTGTAGAAACCAGAAATATTATTTCCTTCCCTGATGCCCCCATATTGACACACAGAGGTAATGGTTACATCCAAGTCCATTGCATTGTTGTTTTTTTTTAAAAAGCCAGAGCAGCTTCCCTGCATACCCGATCACTCTTTAAACCAGAGATTAAATTGAGGGGAGGTGTGGGAAGTAGTGGTCCAAGCTCCATCTTCTTGAGTTGTCAAAACAAGAGTCTACTCACAGCTGATGTTCTTAATATGATCATCCCTCCTCTTTTCATGTGCTTTGATCAACAGTAAAGTAGTTAACAATGTTGACATTTAAATTGCAAACATTAGGCTTTATAATTAAGATACCCTTGTCATGAATAAGACAATGCATGCTTCTTTCAGAGCTGTTGTTTCAGGCTGTCTTCAGACTCAGGTAGATATCACTGAATCGGTTCATACTCTGACCATGTATGGTTGTAAGGTTGTCTTTAGCAACTAAAGGTGTAAGGTGTAAAATGTAAGGTGGAAAGTTGTCTTTAGCAACTAAAAGAGCTAGCGATTTAATTTTTTTTTTTTTTTAAATAAAAGTTCAGATTCTAGCACACTCCAGGAAAAAGTATTGGTTCACCGAATCAGCCCAGATCAACCTCTGCTTTAAACATAGTCTTAAAGAGTGCAAGCAATCATAACTGTATGTAGAAATGCTTTTTGCTGTTTAGGCCCTGACATAGCAAAGTACTTAAGCAATGCCTAACGCAATGGAACCTTTTGCATACTTAATTAAGCATGTGTTTAGGTCTTTTGTTGACTACATGTGCATATGGATTATTTTAGCTGCCTTAATTGTCCATCTACTGATGCGTGACTGCTTCTTGCCTCCTTGGAAGCGGGGGACAGTTAGGAACCCTGTGCAAAAATTGAGTAGATAAGAAGGTGTTTAAATATGACAGGTTGGCTCCAGCTGTTGTTATTATTGAAACACTCTTTTCTTTGTCCATACAGGTGAAGTGCGATCATTACTGGCCCCTGGACCAGGATTCCTTGTATTACGGAGACCTGATAGTTGAGATGCTGTCTGAGTCAGTGCTTCCGGAATGGACAATAAGGGAGTTTAAAATTTGTAGTGTATGTTCATTTATTTTATTTTATTTTTAAAAAATCTGTCAGGAAAACTTAGCATGGTTAAACCTCACACATCCTGATTGCTCTCCAGTGACCTACTCCCTAGTGGCAGCTGTAACAGAACATGATGTTCACTACAAAGACGTGGTGTGTTGGAACATCTGCCTCTTAACTGTCCTGATTATCCACATTTCTGTGATCTGACAGGAAGAGCAGCTTGACTCAAAGAGGCTCATTCGTCACTTTCATTACACAGTATGGCCAGACCATGGAGTTCCAGAGACCACCCAGTCCCTGATCCAGTTTGTAAGAACTGTAAGGGATTATATCAACAGGACTCCAGACACCGGACCAACCATTCTGCATTGCAGGTATAAATGAAAGCAGGATATCACTGGTTCAGGAGTTTTATAAAATATATTTAAAAGATCTCTAATGTGTCTCTCCGGGGGTAACTTTTGCTTAAATTTCTATGGAACAGCCATAGGCTTTAATAGACAGACTATGGGCTAGGTGGTCAGGAACAGTGTTTGACACACACGCCCTCATCCTAAGAGATGCTGGGTGCCCAACTCGTGCCAGTGAATAACAGCTCTCAGGAGGTCATGCCTCCAGGTAGGACCACTAAAGCACTGTCCCTGGCACACCTGCTATTCCAGGGGGACCCTCAGCTGCAGCCTTTTGGCTGATTTTTAAGTCTCCTTTGCACTGCTGGGTCTGGCCCAATGTCTCATTACCCCTTTTTAATTAAGAAAAAGTGAAGCATAACTAGTGGTAAATTTGAGCTGCAAATGTGTGTCCAGATCTTCGTAGATGTTTAAGGCCAGAAGGGACCATTGTGACCATCTAGTCTGACGTCCTGCATAACACAGGCCAAAGAACCTCACCCAAAAATGTAAAACATTTGGGTCCATATTCAGGGTCATAGTCTGAATCGACCAGTTCATCTCTAGAAAGAAAACAACTTTAAAGGCTCCTTACAAACAGATTTGGATATATTGAACTGTCAGCCTAACTTCATCCATAGTGACAAACAGGAACAGGAGATATCACAACTAGCTCTTCTATGACTCCAAACGAAAAATCTACCTCCACTGTAAACTATTACCGTCTGAAATCCCAGAGCTGCCACTTGTATAGTGCAGTTAATCCAAAGACCACGATGGATCTATAGCAATGCCAATCTGTTCCTTGCCTGAGTGAAATGTAAAGAGGGTGAGAGCTTTGACCCAGTGGGTTTGTGTTTTCCCTCTCTTTTCAGTGCTGGTGTTGGTAGGACAGGCACATTCATTGCACTGGATCGAATCCTTCAGCAACTAGACTCTAAGGACTCAGTGGATATTTATGGAGCAGTGCATGATCTAAGACTTCACAGGGTTCACATGGTTCAGACAGAGGTAAGCTTTGGAGATGGCACAGCACGGCACATCTTCATCATTAATATAATAATAATAGTTTGAACACAGAGAGAGTTTCACCTGAGGATCTCGAAGCACTTCACAACTGTTCATAAATTAGGCCTTGTGGCACCACTGTAAGAATGTTAACAGGTACTGTAGCACTTAGAACCTGATCTATTCCTAGTGAAGCTAGTGGGATTTTTTTCCATTGCCTTCCATGGAGCTGCATCGGGCCCTTACATATCAAGTTCTATACACATCTTAGAAATAGGGATCACTTCACCCGCCACTGAACTGCAATCACCCCCAGGAGTGTAGTGCAGCAGACCTTTAACAGCACATTGCACTGGAGTTACTGAGTTAGATAAATATATTGGGGGAAGGAACATAAGCATTTAAGTACATTGGGGATGGGCACTAAGATGGATAGATAGGCAGACATAAAGGGAGAAAACAATGGAGGATGGAGATAATTACTCAAGTGTTTATTATTTTAAAACCGTAGCACTTTGACCTTGCAGCTGTGTGGTGTCCTTGTACTTACTGGGCTGACATGTCCATCTTTCATTTTGCTATTGGGAAGGAAGATCAATCTTTTCCTAAGCCATTATGCAGAAAAGGGACTGAATCTATCCTGTTAGCACAGGATAAGCAAGTCTTTTATGCTTTTAAAAGTGCAGGAAAATCACTTTCAGAGACTGGTGGCTAAACACTTAGGGACTAATTTAATAACAGAGTAATGGAGGCAGCTTGTACATTGTCTCTGTGGAACGTGTTAATAGAGAAATTGGAGCGGGTTTACTGGGCTGTGCAGCCTGATACCAATGTAGCTCTTTGTTGCAGTTTGGAGGTTATGTTATGGGTGGCTAAGTTTGCTGATGTCTGCAAAGGCTGCACATTGGCATGAGGAGACACTGAATTTTATTTCAATGCTATCTTAATCACTGAAGAGCTCTAGTTAGTACAAAGTCAGAATTTCCCAGACCTGGTTGTGGATCTTCGGTGGCAGCCTGGCATAAAGTCCTAATCAGATGCCATACCCAGGTAAAATGTCTGACAGGAGTGTGGAGAACTCATATACTATGCTGTGGAAACAACCCACCACAGCTATCACCACCTCTTCCATCTTATCCCGAACCCTTGCAGTGATGGCTTGAGTCCCACCCAAGCCCCTGGAGTAGACAGCCTCAATACAGCAAACAGTGAGAATCCCCAGAGCAACCCCAGGGATAAAATCATAGCAAAAATGAAAACTGAATTGAGCCCAGATTAATAGTCTGATCCCTCCCCTTCCAAGGCTAGGGAGTGCATCCAGCACAGAAAGAAGTTCTAACAAACCTTTTAGAAATGATTTTCTCCTTCTCTTGGTGCTTCTTCTTGCATTGAAGGTTTCCCATAATCCTGGGGTGGAGGTAACTACTACAAGGGTTGTGTTTAGCAAACTATTTTTGGGAATTGCTGGAGTTCTAGGCTCCACTGAACCTGAGGCATCTGGCATGAACCAGATTCATGGCTTCATTAGAAGAACTTCCAAAATCCACTTCTATATTTATGTAAAAAGAAGGTTTTATTTTCACCTGTTAATTTGGGAGAGCCTAGGATGGGGAGGGTGGGCAGATGGAAGTGGACACTCTATTATTTGTATTGAAGTAGCACCTCAGCAGGGGTGGCACGTCTGTATAATTATTGGTGGTGACCAGAACAGGTCCATGTCCTGCCCGCCCCCCACACACCTGCCTTGTAAGCTGATTATATATATATATTTTAATCTTGTAAAAATGGACTGGAAACAGTAAGAATTTAACAATTTCCCTATATTACACACTGGGGGCGGGGGTGAGGGTTCGGGGGGGGGGATGAGGAGTTTGGGGTGTTGGAGGGGGCTCAGGGATAGGGCAGAGGGTTGGAGTGTGGAGGGATGAGGGCTCTGGCTGGGGATGAGGGGTTTGGGGTGTTGGAGGGGGCTCAGGGATAGGGCAGAGGGTTGGGGTGTAGGGGGGTGAGGACTCTGGCTGGGGGTGTGGGCTTTTTGGTGGGGCAGGGCTGGGAATGAGGAGTTTGGGGTGCAGGCAGGCTGTCCCAGGGCTGGGGCCAGAGAGGACTCCACAGTCCCCCCAGCCCTCTCCCTGCAGCTCAGAGCCCCAGACGTGGAGCAGGGTCTCATTGTGCTTCACACTGCACGGACCCAGAATGAAAAGACAGCCCCGCCTTGAGACATAGATTGTAAACTCTTCCAGACAATCGACAACAGGAGAGCACAAGGAAACAATGAAATAATATTGATTAGCATGATAGGGAGCGGTCTCCACAGCTGCCTAACTGGCAGGGAATCGCTGCCCCATTTCACTCACAGCATGAACCCTTAGCAGTATCTGCTAACTGAAGATGCTGTGCGCTGACCAAATTTCCATTGAATAGGTGGGTGGGGTACAGAATTCTGTTCCCCGGAGACAGCAGCCTTATGTGCATGACAGCAGGTTTTGTAACTTTCCCAGAGAGAGGACAGTAGAGAAAAAAGTACAGAGCAACAATCAAACTTGTTATGCAAATGAAGAGAAATTGTTGAAAAAAAATTGTGGTCCCTGGGGAAATGATGCTTTTAAGGCAAAGAAAAATTAAAAGCAAGAGCCTATGAGGAGGTGTTCGCTAATGTCTATGGGTACTATAATACATTTGTCATGTAATGCTAGTGTTCCTGTGGTCATTGCTCTGAGAGAACGGCAAGGCATGGAGAATTAGCAGTTTATGCATAAGCGAAGGGTGAATAGCAGATCATATCAGTTAGGTCCTGTCCACACTGGTCAAAACAACATCTTAGCTCCTTTCTAGTAAACTATTCAAACACTAGCCTTAGAAAGGAGCGAACACAGTTCACTTGGTCTGCATTGACAAGGGCTAACCTTGCTGGAAAACCAGGGAAGTCACAGTTAATATCATAGTCTAATAAACCAGTTTATAGCACATTTAAATCCTGTCAGCACTGGCAAGGGAAAGAACATTGACTTTTTTTGGTAAAAACCATCCATATTTAAATATAATTTGTTAGAAAAGGGTCCCACAGGCTTTCCTTGTCCAGTATAAACAGGGCCTAACTGCACTTCCCTGCCCAGCATGGAAGTTATCAGGAAGGTTGAAAAACATACTTGACTAGGGCTTACTTCATTATGTTACATGAGGCTTAATTTTTTGCATGGGTAGCAACAGTAAACTGGAAAGCTGCTACACAGATCAGTTGTGCAGAACCCGGAATTTCCATGTCACAGGAATTTCTGCTATTTCAAAATTTGTTTATTTCTGAATCAGAATGAAAATAAATAATTCTGAAATTTCCCATGAAACAAACATTTTGAAAAAAATTCAAGTTTTAGGTCAATGGAAACATTTCATTTTGATTTCGATATTTTAATTTTTTCATTATTTTAACAGTATGAAATAAAAGCTATTTCAAAACTAAAAGTCCATTTTGATTTGGAAAAATTGAAACAGTCCATTCCAAATATGTCGAAACAGAACTTTTTGACATTTTTTGAAATTTTTTTAAAATGTATTTTCCAAAAGAAATGTTGATATCGACATCCCACGGGAATTTTCAGTTTCAACAAAATGCCATTTTTCAGTGGAAAAATTTTCCATTGGAGAATTTTCCAAACCTGCTCAAATAATAACCTTATGAAAAAGATACATTCCCATAACAACCGACATGGCTTTTTATCTCCCTTAGAACAAAGGTGTTGCAAAACACTCCATGTTTTACCATTCAATGGCATCTGAGTGTGAGACTTTCTTACTCCTTTGCAGATTTCACTAATTTCTGACACTTCCTCCCTCTTTTCCAGTGTCAGTATGTCTATTTACATCAGTGTGTGAGAGACGTGTTAAGAGCAAGAAAGCTACGCAGTGAACAAGAAAATCCCTTGTTTCCAATATATGAAAATGTGAATCCAGAGTATCACAGAGGTAGGAACAAAGTTATTGAATTATAAAGCTTTTCAGATTCACAATTTAATAGCTAGGGACATACTGCATTATCTCTTGCTTGGGTTATTATAACCTCCTGTCAGACATTCTCTCTTCCACTCTATCCAAAATGCTAGTGCTATGGTTGTCTTCCTCTCTTGTCACTCTGGCCATCTCATTCTCCTCTTCATTGGCTTCCCCACTAAATCCCAGCTTCACCTCCACACCTACATCTCTGATCTCATTTCCTCCTGCACCACTCACTCACATCATATACACCTCCCAGTGCCATCACCTTACTACTCCCATTAGCTTTCTTTCACACTCTTTTCTATCTATCTCACACATTATTAAGCTGTCCCCTATGACAGGAACAGCCTCCAAGACTCTCGCCGCCTCATTAAAACTCACTCCACCCAGAAATATTTGCTTCCTCCTTCACTCACCAACTGTCTCTTCCTGGTTTCCCTTGCGTATTCTTACCTCACATCTCACATTTGTCTGGTCCATTTTACTTATAAGCTTGTTGGGAGAGAGAAAGTGTTTTATTTTCATGAAACACCATGTATATTTCCAGTGCAACACAAGTGATTTTTAACAGTACTAAGTGACATTTGCTTTCCATTGTTGATGACCTATCTTCAAAGCCTGGCTCCTTTCCCAAGTGGAAAAGAATTTGGTGATCTGACTCCCACCTCCACATGTGAGAGGCCAAAGACTGAAATGTCATGAGTTGTACAACTCATGACTGAAGTGTAATGGCGGAGCTGTGAGTGGGAACTTGCTCAGTGCCTCCCTCTTGTCATACCAATCTCTAGACAGTGCTGGTGCTCCGCCACTTCTCCACACACCATATTCATCTGCTAAAGATGGAAAATAAAACAGACTGGTGATTTTTCTAATCTGTTTTCCTTGCTTTCAGATGCTGTTTATTCAAGACACTAAGAATGTAACAGACACCTGCTTTTGTGATCAGATCTGTTAACTTTGTGTGAGTGAGTGAGTGTGTGTGTGTGTGTTTCATGCACTAGAGCAGTGCCAGACATTTCTATTGATGCTGTGTATAATTTATTGGTCTGGTGACTTTTTTAAAGATATATAATTTAAGTGTAATAGATATTATTGTATATAATTGTATTTTGGTGTTATGTAAAGATGTATTTTTTCTATAATGTTTATATTAATATTAAGCTTCAGATAATACTATTTTTCCATACTAAAGTTTTTAGGAACTTTTTTACATAAACTATTTTAAACTGTGTGTCAGAAAGAACTGCTGAGTTTGGAGTAGGTTATGTATTGGCACTTAATATACAAGAAAAATCTATTAAGGATAGCCAGCCTTTTTAGCTGACTCAGTGTTCACAAGATGAAATAAGATACATGTCAGGTAAAGGAATTCTAAACTTTAAATTGATTGCTGATTGCTTGTGGATTTCATCCATTCTGATCAAATCACAATGCCAGGGTGCTGCAATGTACCATTTACCAAAACCTCATTAACATCCAAATAAAAAACCGTCCACTTCACTATGAGCAACTGTTTCACTGTAATCTGAATGTTAATGGAAAAATATTAACATATGTTGCCTTGAAGTTTAATAGAACTCTTCTTTTACTCTGATGGGAGGTCTGATTTTGATTTGACCTGCATGACTACGTAAATGAATGCAGCGAAAGACAATAAATAAACTACACATGCATTCACCCTGACTGACATGCAGAGACTTACTTCCATGAGGATGCAAAACCTGGCAATTTTTATCACTCTTTAAAACAAAAGTCATTATTAAGAGAGTTTAAAGAGTAGGCAGGGCTGGATAACATCAGTATAGACCCCCCACAGGAATATACAGATTTACAGATGCCAAAGATGGAAACAGTTTGCACAGTAATAGTGGCATTTAAGCTGCCATTGGTCTTTATTGGAGATCACTTTTCCCTTGAAGATACTGTAACCTGAGCACTCCTAGCAATAGCATTTGTTTCTTTGTGTTTAAAAAAAAAACACTTTGAATTAACAGGAACGGGACAATTCACTATTAATATATAATGAATACTTTGTTTAAAGAACAATCCTTTCCAAAGGAGAAAGAAAAGGCTTGGTAGTTCGGCCTGCCTTCCGATCTCCTCCCACACAGGTTATCTGGCCTGCCACAAGACAAAAACTTCGAATATTTTTGTTGAGAGTAAGGGGCAGAGTTGTTTGGAGGAGAAGTTGTTCAAATGAGCCTCTGATGCTGTAAATTCCCTGTTCTTTAGCATGTCAGTACCCCCACTCCAGGCTGTGTGGCCCATAAAGTTTAATACTGTCCCAACCAGCACTTCAGGACAGCCCCAGCTGCGGGGAGAAAACAGCTCCTGTTCCACAGAATTAAAATAAAATCATGTATTAGGGTTGAGAAGAAGGAACCTTGCCCCAGGTTCCAAGAAGAGAGGACATAACCCTTTTTTGCACAGCTGCATGCTGAGGCTAGTCCCTCCCTGCTGCGGAAACACCCATGAAAGTGACAATGGAAGAGCAGAGGAAAACACCAAGGCTGCCCTTGCAGAATTTTCCTCAAATTTTCCACTCAGTGGGGTTGGTGGGTTTGGCCAACACAGAACAACCAGGGATTTCTACTCACAAACACTGTAGGTCACCCAAAGTCCCCTAGATAGACCATCCCTACAGTCCCTGTGTCTCTCCACTCGCTCTGGAGTCCCCCAGACACCCTTCCTGCAGCTGCTCCAGAGACCTCCCTTCATACGAGGTTTCACAGCTGCTCGAAAGCTTTAGGCTGCTTTAACTGTTTGGATAATTTTGTGTGACAATGACCTTGATTCCCTGGCCGGTGGGCCCCCCCCACCCCACACACTGCAGTGACTGAGGCATGAGGTTAGTTCCCATCAGTACAACTGCACGTTGAAGGAATGTCAAATGTACCATATAAATTATTCCTCCCTAGGTAGTACCATGACATTTTTTTCTGCTAAGGAAATGAAACCTGTTCAATAACGTGCGCTTGGAGGGCATGCGTCCATGACTGTAAATGGTCTATAGCTGTAGTTCATCATTTTCAAAAGCCTACAAAGCCTATTCCGCTTTTTATTTTAAAAGTTGTTTTCCTGTCTCTGTGGCTTTAAAGTGAACAAATCAGCAGCCAAAACATGATGCCCTAGCCAAAGTCTGTTTTCATCATTTCTTTACTCTAACAGTGCCTGTAGGTCATGAACTTTTTCCTCCCTGTCATTTACTAAAATGATGAGCAGCCCTAAACACTCGCGTACCGTGTTCTTGAACAGCTTCACATTTCTCCCTAGATATGTGACAGTG
Organism: Natator depressus; assembly: GCF_965152275.1. NCBI lineage: Eukaryota > Metazoa > Chordata > Testudines > Cheloniidae > Natator > Natator depressus. Next base: position 282,514,679 of record NC_134234.1, read on the forward strand.
CACACACACACACACACACAGTATGACTGGTTCTGCGTGCTAGCTAATCAGCTGACATATTCATATGGAGCCAGTATAATTATACTGAGAACAAATAAATGTCAGAAGCTCTGTAATATTTTTGGTGCAAGCCACCAGTTAGTATAATTAATTATATTTATTGTGCCTTGACATAGAATGCCAGAACCAATAGGGAACTCTTAGAGCAAACAGGCTGGACTATATTGAAGAACGATAGCTGTTAAGGAACATAATCCTCAACTGAAGATTTTTATATACTGTAAAATTAAGAATCCCCTTCCTGATGTTTTCCAATTATAAGGTTAAAAAGCAACACTCAGTGTTGTTTTCCCTTGAGCTAGGATTTGCACACTTGGGGCTCAATCTTATAAAAACACCCCCCCCCCCCTTTCCTCATGTGAGGAAATTAATAGCAATGGGACTATTTACATGAGCAATGACACTTACGTACAGCATCATTTGCAGGCCTGGGCCCTTAGTTAATTTTTTTTTTTAATTGAAAAGTATTTAATAAAAAGTGTGATGAATTGTTTTAGTCTGTGCAATACCAATGCAAGGCCTACTACCTATTTTAGCAAAAACTTTCACATAACATAGCTAGAGATTTAGAGAAGAGGTGGGGTTTTTTTTTTTACTACAACTAGGTCATTGAAATAAATGATTGCAATAGACACACTGTGAAGATGTCATGAAAGTGCAACTTTATAAATTGTATCTGCTGCTATAGTTATTTATGTGGCTTAAATGTGCTTGATAAATGCCTGCCAAAAAAAGTACTCCTTATGTAGCGGCTTAAAGAATTTCGCTTCAGCTGGAGTGCCCATAAAGACCTAAGAGCAGCTTTGTGTTCAGCTTACACAGTATGCCATGGCATTGATGCTGTGCCTTGGAAAGCAAAGCGCTGGAACAACAGACAGCAAAGTGAGACCAAGTACAATGCAAAGTTACTATTCCTAAACTGGGTGGTAATGGCCTGAGCGTTATCACCTGGGAGGGTGATCTGCAGCGACTGGGCCAAGAGCCATAGATTGTAGCTACTCATGTGTAATACTGAGGTATGGCCTACAGCAACTGCATGTCCTTGTACACAATGCACAAGCCATAACTAGCATGGCTCGCAATTGCATATAATTAGTTGCCTGTCTGTCAATGCTTCAAGGACATTCAATTGTGTGAATAGGCTGAAGCATAAGATGAGTCATTTTGTTGATGACTCAGCCTCTACCTTCTGAGTGTTGCATTCTGGGCCCCATTGTCCCTAGAGGGTGCATCTCTGAATTAAAGATGAATTTCCACTAGCAGGCTTCCTGTGGCCTGTTGTCCTGTGACCATCCCCTTTCTCCCTGGTGTAGTGACACTCCTGTGCCCAAAGTAAAGCAGCTTATGACTCGTGACCTAGCAGATCAATTAATTAGATAAGATTGGTCTTGTTGAACGACTGTAGCAGAAAATACATATGACTATGGACTAGTGTGAAACTGTGGTATACAGTATCAGTAATGGTGGGTGAGTAATTTGCAGGTTGGCTTTTTTTTTTTTTTTTGGTTTAATTTGAAAGCTAAAACCATACAGTAAGTCAAGTCAAGGAGCTGACTATATAGTGTTCTCAAATAGCACACTACTTTACATTGCTAAACAATTTTTTTAAAGCTAGCTAGTCATAAATTCTGTGCATGGGTAAAGTTTCAGAAAAAAATGGCTGCAGAAAAATATTCCATTTTCATATGCTATATAATTATTCATATTTGTGTTCCTAACAAACAATAGGTGAGCACAGAACTACACTACTATTGTTTATTTAATTTATGTATTTGTTACATATACTTTTATAGTTTTTACTCCAGTCTACAAAGCAAATATATTTGAGTGTATTTTACACAGCGTTCATGAATAAAACAGTTCATTTAAACTCATGTCCTCGTCCTCTATTTGACTGCTTTTGCATTACGGATTTGTGTTGTCCTGGTGTTTAGGGAATAGGTCATACGTGAGTTTGATTTTTAAATTAGACTGTCTTCAGAGAACATTAAATTCATCAACGACTGTGTGCTCGTGAGAGAAGTACATACACCATATGCTACTGAGTGGCCGTGGCTTTTTCCTCCCAAATACTTTTCTCTTGGCCTTTAGTAACCAATGTGAAATCTCTTATCCAAAGTTCATTTTCAGCTGTCATGGCGCTCAGGCACTTGAGCTCCTGCTCTTCCATAGTCGTGTCACAAGGCACCGGTACCAATTAGAACAGATCCTCAGCTAATGTAAATGGGCATCACTCCATTGACTACAGTGGAGAAACATAAGTTTACACCAAGATTTGAACCATGCTAGTTAACAACTAGCTTTTTTGCCTTTAAAGACATTATTTTGCTTGCAGGCCTAATATTACTAAGTAAGTCAAACAAGCATTTTAGCTGTGTTGGCCTGTAGTTGCAATTTGCTGTTAAGAACAGGCCGTTCTGTTTATTTGAAGGGCATAGTGACATTTGTCTACCATTTGGTATTCACCAGTGCCTCTAAAGCTACTGCTAGATGCGAAGCAGGGGGTGTGATTTCCTGCTTTTGTAGGCAGACTTGTACTCGCTCTCATTGAGCTAGTTCATTAAAAATAGCACTGTGGCCACACTAGCGTTGGCAGCGGCTTTATGCACTAGCGACCCCTATGTACAAACCCACCTAGACCCTCCCCTCCATGGGCATGTAGTCATGGGGGGTGAGCCTACCTGTGCTAGTGCAGCTAAACATCTGTTTTTAACAGTGAGCGCTAGCATGAGCAAGTCTGTGTGCATCCGCCCCCGCCCCCAGCCCAGCTCCAAGTGTAGCCGTAGCCAGCCAGAGGTGATGTGTGGTGAGGACAAAAAGTCAGCTAGAACTTCTATGCATGAGCTAAAGGGCTTAGCTCTCAGTCACACTCTGTGCTGACTCACACACATCTACAAAACAATAGCACTGAGGCACTGGTAAAAGGCAATATGTTCCATAGCTTGGCAAAAGTCACTAATGTAGCAGAAAGGAATAAAGATTAACCTTGCTCTAGATCAGTGGGTCTCAACCTATTAATCATTGTGGGCTGCAGGTTGAGACCCACAGCACCGCCCCCCCCCCCACCCGCAACCCTCCTCCTACATATACCGCTATGCCCAGTGCCTCTAGTGCAGAGACCCCGCCACAGAGTGGGGCCAGGAGCGGCACCCCCGTGGTGAGGCTGGGTGGCAGGGACCCCAGACCCTGTTGTGTGGGGCTGGACGGCAGTCCCAACTCAACCCTGCCGCTAACCCTGACCCCTGCTGTGCGGGGCCTGCCAGCAGCCCCAATGCTAGACCTTGCCACTAACCCTGATGCCTGCCATGTGGGACCGGCCGGCAGGCCCGACCCTGACCCTTGCTTTGAGGCGTCAGACAGCAGCCCCGACCTGGATGCTGCTGTGTGGGGCTCGGCTGCTCTAGATACCTGTTGGAAAAAGAACCAGCAGGACTATATTATTTTGTTTCTGGACTTTAGGTTTCCCAGGACATGGCAGCGACAGAGAAAATATTACCAAAATCAAATGGAAGCCCCAGAGCATATTAGATTTTATAGAGGTAGGATGGAGCATTTTCTAGCCGGGGGTGGGGGGGGTTCACACCTGGCTGCTTGATAGGTGGCCTGTTTCTCAGCCTGTGTCTAGGTTATTCATTTTTTCCTTCCTAGTCATTATCTTCGATGGCAGCTGGTATACCAAACCTAGGCATAGCCATGACTGGCCCACACCTTGTTTCTTGCTCTTCTTCATGGTAAAGCCAGTATGTCAGCAACCAGCCTAGTGAAGAGAGTCAGATGTTACTAATGAAGCCTTTATAATGCCCTCATTGAAACTACGTCTACATACTTTAACTTATGGAAAAACCCCTGCCGTTCCAGTGACCAATGCCCCACCCCAGAGCCCTGTGATTAGAGTGCCCATCAATGATATTCAAGACCACCATTCAAATCCTAACGCTGCCTGATGCAGCGACTTGCACTCAGGGCTTCTAGCTGAGTGTGCTAACCACTGGGATAGATCAAGAGTGGCCAACCTGAGCCTGAGAAGGAGCCAGAATTTACCAATGTACATTGCCAAAGAGCCACAGTAATCCATCAGCAGCGCCCCATTAGCCCCCCACACCCGTGCCTCCCACCCACCAGCAGCCCCACCAATCAGCACCTCCCCTTCTCGCCCCATCAGCTGTTTTGTGGTGTGCAGGAGGCTCTGGGGAGGAGGAGGAGGAGGCGCGAGGGCACGGCAGGCTCAGGGGAGGGAGCGGGAAGGGGTGGAGTGGGGGGGGAGAGCCTGGGGCAGAGCCAGCGGTTGAGCAGTGGGCACCCCCCCGCACATTGGAAAGTAGGCACCTGTAGCTCCAGCCCCGGAGTCGGTGCCTATACAAGGAGCCGCATATTAACTTCTGAAGAGCCGCATGTGGCTCCGGAGCCACAGGTTGGCCACCCTGGGCTAGATGCTAACCTGAGTTGGAGGTGAGCTTTCTCCTTTTTGCCTGTTGAGTATTTTATACAAAGTGAAATATCTTCAAGGGGGCATTGGGCTTAGACAGATGAACTGAATATCCCAGCGTAGGTGCTGAAACTAGGGGTGCTGCCGCTTCGCCCCCGCTTGATGGGTTTCCATCATATACAGGGTTTATAGTTTGGTTCAATGGCTCGCAGCACAAATTGTTCCAGCGCCCCTGTATCCCAGTGGTCAGGGCACTTACCTAGGAGGTGAGCAACATGGCTTCAAGCCCCTTGCTCCAGCTCAGGCAGAGTAGGGATTTGAAGCCAGCGGTGGGGAGGGCTTTCTGCTTGGCCTGCCAGGTGGAAGGGGAAGGGAGAAGGCCCCCCACCCCGGCACACTTGGCCCCTGCCCCTGGCAGCTGGGCCCCAGCTGGAGGCAAGAGGGGCAGGACCAGTCACTTCTCACACCTGTGCAGCGTGGCTGCCAGAGAGAGCCAGGCTGGAGCCGCAGCAGCAGGCTGACCCTGCCCGGGACAGGGGCTGAGTGAGTCAGAGTCTCCCCCCGGCATGTTTCTGACTCATTTGGCCCCTGTCCTGGGCACCCGGGTCTGGGGAGGGGAGGGGGGGCAGCCACTGCCCCAGCAGAGCTGTCTCTCAGGCAGCTGCTGTGCTGCACAGAGCAGTGACCCGGGGCGGCCAGCTTCAGCGGCTTGAGAAGGAGCTCCACCCTACTCCCCGCCCGGGCCCAGCGTGCTGCGGAGGGTGCAGCAGGAGAAAGACAGAGACCCCTTCTCCCCCTGCAGGTAACCTAGGGCGGGAAGAGCATGGCAGCCCCAGGCTGCGTGCAGGGGCAAGGGGGTCGCTGGGCAGAGGAGACATGTGAGGTGGTCACACGTCTTCCCCTTAGATTGTGCCCCCCCACACACACACTATTGGGAGCCACACGTTGTCTATGTTTGAACCTGTCACCCCCCCCCATATTCTGGGGCAGTGCTCTGAGCACTGTGCTATTGGGTATAAGGGGGAAGGGCTCTTCCTGTATAGGGCATGATCTAGGGGAGATGCTCTGAGCAGGCCTACCTCGTTGGGCCCTTCAGGGGTTTACCGAGCCGTAGGCTCCTGCTGGATCGTGTGTGAGCTAGGCCGGTGTCAGGCTTCAAGCAGCTGGGTGCACATACCCACTCAGAAAAACGCCTGAGGTATTTGACTGGCAGAGATTGTAGGCACCTACAGAGTTAGGCACCAGCTTATCAGGGGTTTTGAGGCTCTACGTTTTGGATTTAGATGCCTAAATCCCTGCATCGATAGAACTCATAGCCCTTATGTGTCGGGTTAGTGAGCCCACTGTGCCCTTTAGTCACAGCCCCAGACCCAAACAATGACCCACTCCAGAATCCCTCCATCTTCTCCCAGGTGCGATGGCCATTGCCAGGGCTCTGTGCTCTGCAGAACACAGGAGCTCCCCATGCTCCCTGCACCGGAGAACTACAGTAGCTAAACACTGAGCTGTTTAAGGGATTTACTCAAACTCACATGAGAACTCTGCAGCTGATCATGGGTAACCAGACAGCAAGTGTGAAAAATGGGGATGGGGGGTAATAGATGCCTATAAATGACAAAGCCCGACGAATCTCAGCACTGTCCCTATAAAGTCAGGACAGCTGGTCAGCCGCTGACCCAGGAATTGAACCTAGTTCCCCTGCAAGCCTAGTCCACACTAGCCTATCTACTTGGCCATCCTTCCTCCCCCCTTGTAGATGGCAAGCATCAAAGATTTTCAACAGATGTGGGAGCAGTGCAAGACGATGAAGGCTCAAAAAAGTGAGCTAGTTGTTAGGAAGACCCCGCCTGCAGAAGGAGAGCAACAAAAGGAAACAAAAATCGATGGCTTTAAGAACAAGCCAGTATGAGAGACTATCCGAAAAGGCGCAAGTAGAGAATGCATGTGCCTGATATTTCAGTTACATTTGCATGCATTTTCACAAAGGTGGTGTAGGGCTACAATAGCAGAATTCACTTTCATAGAATCATAGAATATCAGGGTTGGAAGGGACCTCGGGAGGTCATCTAGTCCAACCCCCTGCTCAAAGGAGGACCGATCCCCAATTAAATCATCCCCGCCAGGGCTTTGTCAAGCCTGACCTTAAAAAATTCTAAGGAAGGAGATTCCACCACCTCCCTAGGTAACGCATTCCAGTGTTTCACCACCCTCCTAGTGAAAAAGTTTTTCCTAATATCCAACCTAATCTCCCCCACTGCAACTTGAGACCATTACTCCTTGTTCTGTCATCTGCTACCACTGAGAACAGTCTAGAGCCATCCTCTTTGGAACCCCCTTTCAGGTAGTTGAAAGCAGCTATCAAATCCCCCCCTCATTCTTCTCTTCCGTAGATTAAACATCCCCAGTTCCCTTTGAAAATTTTAATAGATTAAAAATATGAAGATCTTCTGAAGAGCTTTTATAAACAGACGCTGGGGGAGGAGCACAGGGCCCTGTGGCAAAACATCCATTGCCGTGAATGGGAACAGGATGGTGGCCAGAAAAAGCAATTTGGTTTTATTTCCTATCCTACTGCGAATAGGGAAATATGAAAAGTGCAAGGGGGTTAGTAGCAATACAGAGGGGAAAGCGAACGCCTTCCTGAAGAAGCAAACACATATCATATACTGTGTAGTAATGGTACCAGAATATACCTCAGTGTAAGCTGAGCTATACTGTAGAAGTAATTACTAAAAAATAATTAAATGCAAAAAAATAAAATAAAGTTTCTCAAATGCCGCACACTGCAAGGGAAGGAAAATGAAATGCAAATAAGGGAGAGAGACAAACAAGTTCACATGTTATCTGGGGGCATTTTAATTGCCTGTCACAGTGATTTCACTAGTGTTATTTTAGACTAGGTAAAACTGAAGAAACACAGAGGTAACAAAGAATGTTATTCAAGCATCAAACAACATGAGAGAATATGGGCTCAAGATGTGATAAATGCAACCATCCAGTTAGCTTATCCCTGTATCTAAAGAAAGAAAAATATTTTTGAGTATCAGACATTTAGCAAATGAGCTAACAGAAACTGAATCCACGCAAGAAAGGTTGGGGAGAACTAAAAATATCAAAGGACCCTGCTATAGTGTAACCCACACACGTCCTGGGTGTGGTGTTCTGTCCCATCTAGTGGCACCAAGACCACTTAGATAGAGAGGTTCATGAATCTGCTCTACAGCCTCAGCTAACAGGCAGTTGGCTTTTAGCTCATGTGGTAGAGGATCATGTACTAAGCTCCAGAGGTCCCAGGTGCAATCCCGCCGACTGGGGTCTGTCGGTGTTATAATAGCACATCATTCCCCTTAGAGCTGGTTAGACCATGTGACAAATCCTTGTGCATCATTTTTTTCCCCTCCTATTTGCCCTGCCCTTCTCTAGGTGGTTGGAAAATTTCCATTAAAAGTGTCAAAATTTTCACCAAACTGGCAAAAAATTCAAATCAGCTGTAATGCCAAACATGGGGCCTGCTACCTCCAGGTGTTGTTGTTATGATTTATATTATCATGGTGTCTAGGAGCCCAGTCATGGACCTCGACCCCATTGTGTTAGGTGCTGTACAAAAGGACAGGCCATGCCTCAAAGAGCTTACAATCTACGTATAAGTGACAACAGAAGGATATAGATAGACCAACTGGGGAGTACAAGGAAACAATCGGTCAGCAGGTTAGCCTGTGGTCTCAGCACAGCAGCAGCCTCATCATTATTAATTCTTTTGTCTGGAAAAAAAACTTGGTTTGTGGAAGCAGATGTTGAGTTCTCTCAACTTCCCTTGACTTTTAAATGAGAGTTGAGGATGTGCAGCATTTCTCAACATCTGGCCTAACTTGGCGGGAATAATATTCACTCTTTACAGTGTTGGAAACAGCAATAGGAAGAGTAGAAAACCCATCACAGCCTTTTTTTTAACAAGTTCTTAAACATGTGAGTATTTCTATTTGCCTCAGTGGGACGAGGCCTAAATGCCTTGTTGAAGTAGGGACCACATGAGGAAAAGTGCAACAATCAGGAAATTTTGGGCCTAATTCTGCCACCCTTATTCATGGTTAGAAATACCTCATTTGGAGCTCAGTGAGAGAGCCTGTGAACTACAAGGATGGGAGAGGTTAGGCAAGTAAAGGACAAAGCGTAAAGCCCCGAAGCACCTCCACCAACAATACTTAAATTGACATTTTGATTAAGATTTCTTCACTAATCAATACAACATAACAAAACAGTTAAACTAAGAGCATGAACAATTAAAAATAATATGTAACACACAACCCAAGGCCACGGAGAATGTGTTCTTACTGAAATTTCAGCACTGGCTGTGATTTTGGCATTACCAACAAAACCCCAATGACTATATGCAATTCAGCTCTGATTCTCTTCCCATTGAAATGAATAGCAAAACTGCCACTGGCTTCAGTGGATGCAGGATTGGGCCCTCAATTGGTAACCAGAAAGTGGGGGAAACTAGCTTTTTTCAATTAAAGTCCCGTAGTGCATAGAACTACTGTGCACATACATATTATTATTTGTAGCATGGTAGGCTCCAAAAAAGGATTGGGGCCCCACTGTGCTAGCCAATGTACAAACAGAGGATGAGAGAGGGTCCCTGCCCTGAAGAGCTTATAATTTAAATAGGCAAGTGGGGAAAGAGACAGAACATAGAAGGGTATAATAAATACATGAGGGCAAATGGACCAAGAGGCGGAGGGGTGGGAGGGGAACCGTCCCCTTCTGCAAAGAATGAAAATAGCAGATTTTAAAAATACAAGTAGAATAAAAGAACAGTGATCTCCCACTAATTTGCATGTATTTGCTAATCAGAATGGTGACTGTGAAGCAGTGAGGAATTTGCATACAAGTGACAATTGGTTATGGAAGGAATACGCAGCCGTCGTGTGAACTGCAAGCCAGAACACCACACATGAGAGGCTAAGAAAATTGGGGAAGGATTGGGGAGGCCAAAGGGTGTTGTGAAGCCACCTATGCCCCTCAACCCCAAGTGCACCAAGCCACACTCTGACACATCTGGGAATCTGACCAAAAATATTTTAAACTGCAGATTAGAAACTATATTTTTGGGGGGACTGTATCGATCAGAAGATTATAAATGGGTGATGGCCTATTTTGCTGCTAGATCACCACTTCAAATCCGTTTGCATGCACATCCAAGGGAAGAACTTGACTCACAATGTTTATATATATATATTACACACACATACAGCAGACAAACATTCCCTTACCTACACCTCCTCATTTTCTTTCCTTCTCTATTACTTAACTGTATAATTAAATTATGCAACTCAGGAAAGCGTTTTGGAAACCAGATGGTATGCAAAATGCTACACAAAGTAATGCTGTATTTTAAAGTTTTATTGCAGGCCACACACTCCAATCTAGTTGGTATATGGCCCTAGAATGAATTGCTTATTAAAGGCTGCTTGTGTGATAGTTGTCTGCTAGAGAAAATTAATAGCCCTTGAGCCTCCAACTTGGTATTCAGAACTGAATAATCAATCACACATTTCACAGAGTACTGTTGCAAATCTTGTTCTGACTGCACAGAACAAGGGTCCAAGCTTGAATTCGATCCTGACATCCAAGACATGGCAGATGTCATGACAAAGAGGGAAACTGGTTCTCAAAGCAAGAGATCACTGAGCCAAAGGACAAATCACGTGCAAGTCTGGAAAGCCAGGGAAAGGCCCAGCAAGTGAGGACAAATAATATGAAGTGGGAGAAGCCACAGTACAGATATCAAGGTGAGACAGGAAATTCCTTGGGTCCTCCATCAGCTTTTAAATTCTGAAGCTGAAATTCATTAGGAATAAATTCATAAATATTTATTGCAACTATTCTTTTATTGTTTGTTTTCTTCCGTGCATAGAGAAAGCCTAGAGACCTCTAAATATTGGTACTGCATATAAAAGAGTTCCCCCCCACTCTAAGCTCTTCTTGACATTAGACAGATTTTCTTTACATGTATGAGCACTGGAGTAGTTCCACTGGGGAGAGCAACAGCAGGTGACCCAGCGTAAACCAGTTACCCATATCTGCCAGCATGAAAACACCTTGTCAGCTAGACCTCAGCACGAAGATTAAAATGCTGGTGAGGCAGCCAGGCTTCCACCACTAATGGGGCTGCACCAGTGGCAGCACTGGTGGAAAATTAAAGAAAAAAGTCTACCAGGTTCACAGTCTAGGAAACGGACCCATTGCTGACATGAATTATCAGCACCAGGTCCTCCAGAATCAGGGTTGAGACTACAGAGAGGCCAAAGCTCTTTTCCGCACCACTACAGTCGACCAATTTGTACAAGTCTCCGTCACACTGTCTGAAATGGTGCTGTAAAGTGTTCTCTGCCCTCTCTACACCAGTAGTTAAAACAATGTCCATGAGTTAGGTGGGACCCACTATTGACAACCATTATCACCAGCAGGTCAATTTCCTAGCATAGATGGAGCTAAGCTGACTTCAGTCTCAAAGAGGCTCATATGCAGAGAGAGTTTAACAGCTAAGCTAAATAACAGCAGATGTTTAGAAAAGGGATAACAGACAAATGTGTGAGTCATAGAGTGCATGTAAAAAACATCATCATTAGACAAAAAAGCAAAGGCAGCATGAGACCGAATGGTAAGAAGGGACTAAAACAAAAGCAAAGGAAGCATGCTGTCTTCATTCCCTATGAGACTGTGATTGCCCCACTGGCCAGTGTTATGAACACTGGTGTTTCAAAGTCAAAGCCACATACATATCTAAAATGCTGTGTTAAACAGAGCTGTGCTCTAAGGTGAAACTGGTAAGCTGGGATGTTCTGCTCCTCTGGGAGCAGCACATCTGTGAATAGTGCAGGTATCCAGTGGAATGGGCTGGACACTCCACAGCAACACTCGGAGGGCTCAGGGGTTCAGGTGCACCAGCTGCTAACCTGCAGAGGGACAGCTCAGCCCACGTGTTCTTGTGTTGCCTGTGGCTGCTGGAGTTGGGAGGCTGACACACACACAAAGCTTCCTCACGCTAAGGCAGGTTTTAGCAAGATGCCTTGCAAACCTGGGTACCCCTGGGAAGTGTCACATGGTAGTAACAGGGCCTCTTTAAATCAAGATTAGGTGTTTTTTTAAAGGGAGCCAAATTATCAGAATTTCTTTGTGATACAGTAATTAATATTACCAACGCCGTCATTTGACTCAGTCTGAGAACGCTGCAAGCCAGTGAAGCACAACACTTGCATTGAATTTTAAAAGGATCAGTTAAAATAGATTTTTTTGCAAATTAAAAAAAAGAATCACTAATTCGATGTTTGATTTTTTTTTCTGAGACATCACTAAAATCTCAGCCATCTTGATAACCAACCTAGAACACATAACCTAAGGGAAGAAGATTATTAGACAGACATGGCTGATAGAGGAACAATACAATGAGGAGGAACGCAACTCGGTACAGAATGTCTTAGTGCTTGTCTTCACTATGGGGGTAAGTCGACCTAAATTATGCTACTCCAGGTATGTGAATAACATAGCTGGAGTCGATGTAGCTTAGGTCGACTTACCCTGGTGTCTTCACTGCACTATGTCGACAGGAGATGCTCTTCCCTTACTCTTCTCCGAGAGCCAGGAGTTCTGGGATCAACCAGAGAACACTCTGCCATCGATTTAGTGGGTCTTCACTAGACCCACTACATCTATCCCTGCTGCATCGATTGCAGCAGCATCGATCCCTGTAGTGAAGACCAGCCCTTAGATGATTAACAGCTACTTATCGAGACAGACAGAGCTCAGTATAGATGAATGCAGAATGAGGAGGAGTTTGGTAAATCTTTGCCATGCCATTCAGTGTGTGTGTGTGTCATCAGTATGATTAAGAAAGAAACAACAAAGTGAAAGGGGAAAGTATGTGCTTTATAAATGAAGGAAGGAAATGAGACTATTCTCAATCTATATAATTAAGAGACATTGTTAAAGTTGCAACCAGCTTCCATTATAAAGTCCTATGTTGGCACATGTATCAGTTTGGCATGGGCTGTAAACCATCGCATTTACTCTGAAGGCAAAAAGAGAGAAACTTTCTTAAAACTTTGCAGGAACAAACCATTTTTGAGTAATTGGTCATTCAATATAACTCTGATTGGAAATGCTGATTTTTGTCTAACTTTTCTGTGTTTCAGTTTTGCCCCAAAATGACTTGTTACTGCTCAAACTTCCCACATAGTGAAAACTCCTTGACAACTCCTGCACCTACTGTAAATGAAGAAAATAGGTTATAATCAAGCAAAGTTATTAATGATTTCTTTTTGTGAATAGTTTTCAGCTTAGCTGATTTCAATGGGAGCTAGAGACCCAGTTTTGAACTCATGGATGTCACTTGGGAGTTTTCTGCCATTGAATTCAATCGGAGCAGGAGCAATCATTATGGATGAAATTCACTGCTGTGCAAAGGGCCAGTACAAAGTCTATGCATCACTTATTCCCACTTTATTCTCTGTTTAAAAGTGTAAATAGGGCTTAAGTAGGATGTAAGCCTTGTGTTAGCCCTCTGCACATGGTGAATTTCACACCTATGTAAATATGTTGTCCTCTAGTGGCTTGTTGCAGATTAGAAACAAATTCAGAGCACTTCTACAGGTGACAGTTAACAGAGATCTGTCTTAAATGCAAGGTGTAAGAAGAGCCTTTGATTTGGTTGCTAGAGGACCAAGATTCCAGGCCTGACTCTGCAGGCGTATGCTATTTGATTATGGAGTTAAGGTTGTTTCCATGGTCCCATTATAAGGCTGAGGTTGAGTCCTTCTCATATTCCAAATAAAAAGAAGAGAAAAATCCAAATGCTTTCAAATTTGTAAGTGTTAAGGTGTTAATAAAATATGCAGATATATTGGAAAGGCGACTTGGTTTCCCAAGAAATGGGTGATTTCAGTCCTACACACCAATTCTTCTACATCAAAACCATGTATAATTTAGCTTTGTGCCATAATCACTCTTCTGTCTACTAATCAGTCGTGGCTCTTCTTTTAGCATCTCTGCCTTCCAAGTAGCTTCCTCCCACTGCGTCTGTATTTGCTGTATCCCTCCTCCAACACTTCTAAATTTATTAGCTTATATTTTTCAAGATATAAAAGACATTTTATCTCCTGCTCCTCTTTCTAACCTGTTGTGGTGTCCTTTGTATTGTCTATCACTTTGATGTTCATAACTCCTCCAGATTCTGTATACTTTAAACATGCAATTAATTGGCTCTTTCTGTTGCCTTTCATATAATAAAGACAGGCTGCTGAGGCACTTCACCACACACCTTAATGCAGCTGATGTACTGCCATTTATTATTGCTTTGTGTTGACAGTTCTTCAGCCAGAACTCTGTCTTTCATTGCTCGTAGCCAACCCGATTTGAATTAATTTTTCAAATGAGATTTTGAGCCACAGAAAACAATGCTAGTTGTTTTACTTCATCTGTAGTCCCATTATTCTCTAGGTTGGCTGTAAAAAATGCAATCGGGTTTATTGGACAATATTTGTTCTTAATAAATCCACGCCATTGCTGGTTCTGATTCTGTTATCCTCGAGGTATTTTCAGATTAATTGTATATGGTCCATCATTTTAATAAGGATTGAAGCTAGATTTCCTAGATCTGGAGGGATTGATTTAATGTTGGTACTGCATTTTCATTTTTCCTTTCTTCTGATACCAATTTTTCATGACTTTTCAAAACCGATTGTCAAGGGTTCAGTCTATTTATTAGGAAATCTTCACAATCTGGGATGCATATCATCTGATTTATTGACTGGTCTATATTCAATTGTCTTCTCTGCTGCTTATAAACAGCTTTGTTGACAAGCTTTTCATGAATTCCTGACTGTCCAGGCCTGTTTTCTTAAACAGACTGATTTAAAGGATCAGTTCAATAGCTCAGCCATTTTAATGTCATTCAGGATTTCATCACGTTCATTTATTAATGGGCCCACGTCATTTCTAGCATTTCATTTCTCACCAATCTAAAAGTCCTCTGTATAGTCCTTAGCCCTTTGGGCTAGCAGTGAGTCTACTTTTTTGCTTTCCTGATGCCCCCAAGTCTTAATTGCATTCTCATTTAGCTCTATCATTCTCCTCCATGTCTAGTATGGGGTTCTCTTTCGGATTGCTCTCTCATGAGGACACATTCCTATCAACGGAAGCCTAGTTTTTCAAAACAAAATTTAGCAAGGTTCTAGCCTACATCAGTTATTTCTTGGCCTGACTTTGGTTAACTGCTTTTAGGCTTTATCATTCTAGGATTATAGGGTTCACAGGAGGTTACATCAATTACATTCTCTCATCAGAAAATGAGCAGTGTCAGTTTGTTCCATTGTCATCATGACAACACTTCATTAATGTTTCTTTTTTTTATCCTTACTCTCTCTTTGCTTCACAGTATCAGTCTCCTTTGTTGTTATTCAACTGGAAGTAATTGTCAGATATTTTGGAGTTAAGAGAAAGCTCATGCTCTATTCCCTTCCGGGATCATTTAACAAGCATAGTCAATTTTGAACTTGAGGTTGCTCTCCAATTTTAAGTCTCCTCTCATCAAAGCAGACATGCCAGTGCTCAGTGATTCCAAAATCTCCCTCTCTCTACCTTTGATACAGTCTTTGTTTGGCCTCAACTATCAGTTTTTCCTTTTTCACTCACAATGGGCACTGGAAAGATCTCTGAGATCATCTACCTCAATCCCATCTTCCAGTCTTTTATCCCAGAACTCAATAATCTGCTACTGTTCCATCAAATCTCTCTTTGGTATGTAATGTAAACTGTACTGCCCCTACGGCACGCAGTTACAAAAATTAACGTGCAAATTTCACAATGGCAACAATAAGCTTGGCTGAGCTGGCAAATACTATCCTGCAAAATCAAAGAAAGTCATAGCCATGTGTTAAAACGGCTAATCTTCAAAACTCAGCTTGCAGTCCCACAAACTGCCTGTAGAGGGGCCCAGGCTTTGCATATTAGCCTCTTGTCAAGAGCCAGAAGGTTGCAGATGAATTTATGTATATAAATCTGTAATATTTGCTTATTCCCTGAAAAAGGACTAGAAATTGCTTCTTATTTCAGCCTACCAGCAAGAACACCCCCCAATCTGGATTCGTCCTCAGGCTGCAGTTACATGTTCTCTGTGTATATAAATCTCCCCACTGTATTTTCCACTGAATGCATCCGATGAAGCGAGCTGTAGCTCACGAAAGCTTATGCTCAAATAAATTTGTTAGTCTCTAAGGTGCCACAAGTCCTCCTTTTCTTTTTGCGAATACAGACGAACACGGCTGCTACTCTGAAAAAAGACAGGGAAACTTCACTGGTCTCTGAACAGCCCTGCTTTGGCACTCCTGGATTTTGAGAACAAAATGAACACACTAACTTCCTTTGAGAACTGATCCTTCTGAGACTCTCTTCAAACTATAAGAACTCTGTTTATTTAAACTGCTTTGCCTAGGAAACATGTCAGTTGGTGAAAGCTAGTATGTGACATCGAACCAGCTTGTGAGAATTGATTTTCCTATACTATTTCTGGAGAGCAACAAATGAAACTCAAAGCTGGAATGAGCCAAAAAGCTATGAAAGAGCTTGGCATATATTTTATACTGCTGTATATTATTAAATTAAAGACTCTTCCTCAGCAAATTACCCTTTATATAAACAGCACCAGAGAAGCTTCTAGTAGTCAGCCTCCTTTCTGGGAAATTTATTTTCAGGATGATTAATCTATGCATTACAGACTCTTTGGAAATAGGTTGTGCATTTTTAAAATGTTTATTTCACATACAGTTATACAGTACGATGAGTAATTCTATTTACTTTTCTCGTTAGCTTTTAAAATCTACAGGATGTATACATAATGAATAGAAAGTGGTTTTCTGGACTATGAGATTGTAAACCTCCATTATAATGATAAAACTGTGAATTAAACATTGCACATGTAGGCAATCGCTTTTATATCAGAACATCGCTTCACATGGTACACTCCCTACCCTCTCCCAGTTAATTGTAAACATCTAGTCTGAGCCATTCAGCAAGGCTGTGATCTTCCAAGACTGTTTGATTGATTGCACAATCATTCTTTCCAAGGTTTTCTTGCTCATGTTTTTTATGCTTTTCATTGGTACAGATGATAGTTAGTCTGACATATCATCTTAACAACTTCTTTAGATGGCAAAATTAGGGAAAGCTTTTGTTTTAAGTTTAATAGAGGCTTGGCAGCTGCTCCATGCTGAGGAAAGGGACTGCTGATTTTCATGGAAATTAAATATGGAAGCAAACCTACCCTATGTTTTAAATGACTTCAGCAATGAAGCTTCCGTTGCTTCTCTTGGGAAACTATTTCACAGTCTAACAGGTTACTTATTATAAACCCCTCCCTGATGCTTTTTGCACCATTCTAGATAATTCCTTCTGTTTCACCTCGGTCCCTCAAATATTTGTAGACAGGTAAAAGTTTGCAAAAATGGATATTTGTTATTCAAAAACATGTATGTGCAATATTGACAAAAGATCCTTTAGCAATCCACTCCTTTTATAAACATGCAGTCCACACTATCCCAGCATCTATATTATTCCCTCACTGGTATACATTTAAAATACATCCATTACTCTGTGTGTCATGAATAGGAATTACATCTTTTGCTGCCAGGGACTTGCACTTCTTGAAGTTTATTTAATCGCTATAAAGAATGGTCCATTTGCTAGGGATTTAAAGACTTTTAATGTATTTTTCCCTTTGGCATCTCCCTTATTAAACCAAGAGCTTTCCTTTTGCTCTGTCATCTGGACGCTGGAGGATAAGCAAGCTATATAGACCCTTCGTTGTACCAAAAGCAGAGATTTGTTTGATATGCCTCACAGTTGTAGGTATACATATATGGTACTGGAAGGATAGCTTCTGTATGTCTGGAGCTGAGGCAAAGGGCTACAAGAGGATAAAAGAGGTAAGTGCAGGTTTAAAAATTCCATTATACTTCCACAGCATTAGAAACTGAGAAAATCCAGTCACGTCATCTTTATGGTGTCTAATTCTCACTAAAAGAATTAACCAGCTCTGTGACGTTCCAAGGTAGGAGTATCCAAATGACTGTTTTGTTGTAATGCTTGGCTATCACATTTTGATTGATTAGGGCCCAGCTCGGAGTCCATTGAAATGGGCTATGGCTCAGGCCTTTGGTGTATGCCACTTTTTTTTTCTGCTGGTGAGCTTTAGTGAAGTTCTCCCTCACCAGAGATTACACTCAAGAGATCAGAATATTGTTTAAACCGGAACTCTTTATTGGTAACCCTGTAACAACCCAAGGCAACAAAGCTCACACAGACCACTGCTTAAGTAGCTCAAACTCCCGCTGCAACTTCCCGCTGGCTCACCAGAGCTGACTTGTGAGCAGAGGACCAGCCTTAACGAGACAGACTGTGGAAATATAGCTCTCAAATTCCAACCAATTTTGCACAGAACACACAATTTACTCACAACGGGCTATATTTACACTACAAAGTGCGTATGCTTACTTTTGAATGCTACGCAGACAGAATCAGAAGTGCCTCTCCTGCTCATGTAAATTGAGTTAAGCTTCTTAACGTAGTAGTTAATTTTTCTAATCCACCCCTGAATGTTTATTAATTTATTACAACTACAAAAACATGGCAAACACAATGTCCGAGAAGGCGGACTCAAAGAAACAATGTTCAAATAATTTCAAATAAGCACAAGAAGCTACTGGATTTGAATATTATATCAACAAACTGGTGCACATGAAAGAGAATGCACATTTTTTTAATAAAGCTGTGCACTGGAGAGCATGATGAAACAGAGTCCTTCCAAGTAGTGGCAATATAAATATGGAATGAAATGGAGAACACAGACCAGTCTGATCTGCTTAAAATGCGACGCTTTCTTAGCAGATCTCTGGTACAATATGCAACAAGTATTGGGAAATATACTAAGCCAACAGGGAATCAATAAAACAATCTTAAGGTAGGAAACCCTGAGAGGCATTCATCAAGAATAGTGATTAGCTGGAAATTTCTATATCACCAACGCAAAGGCTGTGATAGAATTAATGATGTCCTCGTCTATTCCACAGCCTGTAGAGCATGCTGGAAAGATACTTACTGTCTTTCTTTGCTTTCCAATTGAATTCTCTATGTCTACTCATGCTGCAACTGCTCTGCAAGAAGAAAGGTGATTTAGTATCATCCTGATAACTGTGATTTACTCCCAGTGGTGTCCACAAATCACAATTCTAGCAGGTTTACAGCTATGATGTTCGAACAAACTAGGTTTGACTACAGGGATTCAAGTCACTCCTTACCTTTGCTCAGGGAATCAGCCACACAATTCAGTCACAAGAGCTTTCACAGCAAAGATAGAGAGGATTTAGTTAATCTGGATTTATGAGAACCAAGCTGCTGCCTCAAACCCTGGATGAATCTCACCAAATTTTTCTATCTTCTTTGGAAAAAAACAAAGATATTTTAATGTGCATCGAATAAAGATTATACAGACTGCCTGTAGTGAGTCGTGCCCAGTGGGGGTCAATGGAAACATATAGAAAGCGGGCTTGCCACTGTTTCACTCAAATGGCAAACCTGCCCAAAGACAGCAATTTTCTCTGATTTGCAGTGTGACCATAAAACCCATGGAATGGCTCAGTTTGTTGCTAAGGTAGCGTGTTGCTAAGGCAACAGGATTGCAGCACATGAAACAGAGGTCGTGGAGTCTAGACACTGTCGCTGAATAGAAAGCTACGTCCTCTGCTAACGAGCAGGCTTGTATTGTCAAAAGATGCCAAACTTCCATAGGCAGTTTGAAAAAAATCACAACCTCCAACTCAGACTGTACCCAGAGGAGGAGGATGACAAAAGCTGTACTTCCTGGTGACTGAGCCTTTGAACAGAGAATTATGGATACCCCATTTATGTAGCACTTTTCATTCCTAGCTTTCAAAGCACTTTATTGAGAAGTGTAAAATTATCCTTATTTGACAGATGGGGAAATTGAGACACAAAAAGATTAAGTGACATCCTGGAGGGCATACACCAGGGCAGTGGCAGAACTAGGAACAGACTGCAGGCCTCCTAAATCACAGCCGTGGGTCCTACCCCATGCTGTCCCCATTGTATGCTAATTTCCAAAATAAAAAGCTATTAAAGCATTTGAATATTTGATTATCTGTACAATAACCACGGAAAGGATAATAGACAATGGAAACCACCTTATGTCATCAGAATGTTTCCTAGGGTTTAAAGTCCAGTTTGCTCTTTCTTGTGGAAACATTTCTATGGATAATTGTCAGATGAGCCCAGAAGCAACAAATTAGATATTTAAATCAACACTAAGAATGATAGAGATTAAAAAAATAAAAAGCAGGTTTAGAGTTGCAGACTTGTTAACAAAGGTTAAAAATATACTACATCATCATATGATGTACATCAGAAACATACTGAAAAGTGGGATCTCATTAATAAGACTTGGACAAAGGCAGAGACAGCCTTGCATTGAACTAAAATGTGCCTCCTATGTTTATTCCCTAACCCGACTAGGATAAATATCCCTGAGGTTTACGATGCTGAAAGTTGGAAATGGCAGGGTAAGATATGGAAAGTAGATACTGAGTTATTCAGTTACTAGTACATCTTATTTTTGCTGTTGAAAAACATCCTTTTGCTGAGACTGTTAGCGCTGTACACAGCAATGGAGTGATTGTGACAATGGTAGTTTAGTTATATGCACTAAGGGCCTGTAAAAAGTAGAGATCTTATTCTTGTAACCATCACTTGAACAAAGTGGTGTAAAGTGACTCCATGGCTCATAGAACTTTCTAATTTAAGTATGTGATTAGAAGTGTCACACAGCATCTTAGCGGGATCTCTACTACAAAACGATGTGTGTGTGGTTTATATCACCACTTTGTGAAGCTGATAACGCTAACGGAATACTATAGAACTGCTAAGGACTGAATGCTATTGAGTCAATAGGATTATTCCCAGCATTGTTTGCCTCTTTCAAATAAAAATCAGTATTTGTTTTCCAATTACAAGAGAAAAATTCCTCAGAGATCTTAATATTTTACAAGATAAACCACCGAGGATGAAAGAAGAATTTTGCCTAGACCCAGGTTAAAGTGTGAATTTCAAAATGAAACTCTCCAGCACAGTGAAAAAAAATAAAATCAGTGGAACATGTTACTTTAGAACTTTACATTAAAAAAACTGAATTGAGAAAAGGTAAAAACCAAAACCACCATTCTTTATTATTTCAGAAATACAGTCTATGATAAAGTAAATAATATTTTAAATATTGAATACCAAATACTAACAACAAAGATTGTTTTGCAAAGATGAAATTCACCACCTTTCGGGTTTTCTGATATCGTCCCTCAGTACAACTAAGACCTGGATAAACTAGCCATTGTTCAAGTTTAGTCTAATACAGTACAGCATATTTGGTGCAGTTTAGAATCTTTTAGTGGAATATTCTTGTTTACTGCCATAGCAGAAGAAGCAATTAGTTGACATTTCATAAAGCTGTCCCCCAAGAATAATCCTCAGGCATCAGCAACACCAAAGCTTGACAAAACCCTGGCAATGGGCCTGTCTGGGTGCCCTAGACATGTAGGTGCGTCCAATTTGCCACTTTCGACTTTCTTAC
Organism: Natator depressus; assembly: GCF_965152275.1. Lineage (NCBI taxonomy): Eukaryota > Metazoa > Chordata > Testudines > Cheloniidae > Natator > Natator depressus. The sequence continues at coordinate 282,535,855 of NC_134234.1, forward strand.
AACTTTCTCCTTTTCCTTCAGTGACTTTTCCATTTATGAGTGTTTCCTCTTTTTTATTGCCTCGGCTTTAACAGCCAAGCTCTTTGCACAGATTGTCAGGACCACAATTAGGACTCCTACCAGGAAAGTAACCAGAGGCCAGAGAAAGCAATGCAAGAGGACCGTCTCATCGTGGGTACGCCTAAGCAGCACATCATCTGGTCTGTAAAGGAGGGAGGAAAGAAAGGAGGAATAAATTATATATATATATCAAACAGGCATCAATTCATCCTTCAATGGAAGGCATTTGACCTGGAAACAATAATGGCATTATATTTGTAACAGTGGCAGAAAATGATTAAGTGGATCATTCCATTTCATCCACCACTTTAATTTGCAAATATATGATCAACATTCATGGCATTCTGCTGGGGTTTTTATCTGAAGTATTTTGAAGAGAAAAACCCAATCAGATAAAAATGGTCTGGGATTTTAGGTTATCATATAAAGCAGTGAAAGGTAGCACAATGTGACAACATCGGAGCGTGATTTACGAAAAGCAGTAAAATGATCACTTAATACACTACATCAGTACTCTAAAATGTAGGTGTCAAATTGCATCAAAATGAGATAATTACTTTTAAAGTGTAATTTAAACATTCTAACTCATTAACTTTTACTTTTTACCACACTGGGCATGGGGGTGTGGAGAGAATTATAATGCTTGAAACAAAGCATTGGTAACAGTCAAATATAACATAAGCAGGGCCTGTGCCAGTACAACCCCTTTCCCCACAGTTCTGCCACTTCTCTGCATTAGGGGTTTGCTACAGCTTAACTATGGATTGCCATCAATTGCTAGAATCGAGGCAAATTCCTAATACAGACGCAGCCTTTTTCTCATTCCTAAACTGCTACGATCGCCTAGTACAGGACTTCATGGCAGCAGACTCTATCAGCCATACTGAGTAGCGTCAATCTGTGGTTTGCTAGAGAAAACAAAACAACTGCCAATGGAGACGACGAGTAAACTTTTCAAACATGCCTAAATCCCTTCAAAAGTCACCGGAACTTAGGCACTTTGAAAATTTTATCCTAGGCAGAGGCCAATTCCATTTCCATAGTGACCAATTCATTTTAGTATTCAGGTCTGTAGCAGGTTTGTTAATTTCCAATAGGGGAACCTCAAAAGGTTTAGAAACTCAGTTTGGATAAAACACCTGAAATATCAACTGTTTATCTGCACCTCCCAAATCTGAAAACTTCGTCTGGAAATCTTATGGACAAGTTTTCTCATTTCTACGTCTTTTTGCTCCCACTGTAATAATGGTAATAACATTAAATCAGCCTCATGATACATGGACAGTTCTGCTGTTTTTACAATCAGAGCCACAAAGTGCAGAAACACACATACAAATGACGATCAGAGGGGAACAGAACTTTTTCAAACCCCAGAAAAGGATCTGAGTTGATGTTGGTTCTGACTTTATCCGGACATCTCAAACATTACCCCTCTGCACCAGGGCCACCTGATGCTTGTCTTCCCATAAACTGCTCTGCTTAAAATACTAACCAATAACTTGCACGTTGGTGTTATTAAGCCCAGTGAGTTGAATATAGCTGGCATGGTTCTCCTCGCAGTGGTTTCAATCAGAAGCACCATCACTGAAGTCAGTGGAATTATACTGATGGAAAACTGGTAGAAATGAGAGGAGATCCTGGCGCAGGGATTACAACCCTACTCATCAGCTGCTGATCCTCTGATTTCCAGGTATACTGTTGCTTTCTGATTATTATAAGATAAACAAACTTCAAGGTCAGGAGAGTCGGGACGAAACTTTTTTGCCTCTTCCCCACATACCTCGCTGTGGAATTCATTAACTATATTATGGCTTTTTTTTCTTCCCTGAAACATCCCAGGAAAGACAGAATTCCAGGCTAAATGATGGATAGTATGTGTTGATATGGCAACGCGTAGAGTCTATGGACATCCCATTGAAATCAGTGGGAGATGGTTAGTTCACTGAATATTAGCCCTTTGGATTTTAAGTTCATGACAGTAGGGGCTGTGTCACTATACATTTACACAGTGTCTAGCACAATGGGGCCCTCATTCTGCCTCAGCAGCAAAAGAACTTGGCATATTCAGCAGGACAGCAAGTGAAGTGCACTCTCCTGGGTGTTCCTGGATCATACTGAGACAGTAAATTAGTTACTATAACTATAATAACCCCTCCTGCCCCCCCCCATATTTGAATGATAGCACACAAATCTAAAAATAGTTTCTCAGAAAATACTATGCTGTTTTTGTCACACTTTGTACCTAACGTTTGACTAACACAGTGGAATTTGACAATGAATGGTTAACAAAGAGCATCCCCATTCTCGGTTCTCAACTTGCAAGGGAAGTTAAGACTAAGTATTTTTTTTTTTAAAGTGGGTAGTAATCAAAGAATAAGATACATAAAACAGCGAGCGAGCAAACTTGAAAACTGGATTCAGTTAGGGCAATGAAGGTGTAATTAGAGAGAACCACACTTCCTTTCAGTTGTGTCCTATCAGAGAATTTGGAACGCAACTGTACAAATGACAGGAGTGATGAATTGTAACATTCATTATAGAGAGATATTCAAGTCTTATACTTGATCTTTTAAAAGTTTTCCATAGAGGAAATGAGCCAAAGGCATACTAAGCATTTTCTTCAATCACAAATATCTGTGCAACATATCAGATATTGGAGTACTCAGTAGAGGTCCTATTTTTTAAACGTGTATTATTTTTACTGTATCATTTTCTGTGTCCATGACATGACACGTTAGCATGTTTACTACATGTACACTGGCATGCCAGGCCTAAGTACATGCTACTGCTGCTCTGACTGATTTTTTGGAAGGTTCTAAAATACAAAATATAGAGAGCACCATTAAAGGGCTCACAAATTATTTAAAGGGATATTATCATATTCTTATACATGAATCTACCATTTTATATTTGATAAAGAGGAAAATGATCACTGAGAGAATTATAAGAATTACATGAGCCCTCTCTTTAAATTCAGATGCAAAGCAATGAGCTGCACTCAGGTTAGCAACTCCACCCGGGTCAATTAACATGTAAAAACATAGTCAGGAAGCTAGAAAGAAGGGCACAGGCCCCATGAGTGTGGGGTGTTCCGCTGAAAATGAGATGTGAGGTTGGCTGGGAAACGATTGTTGTGGGTATGGCGACAAGAGGGAAGATTTTAAAAAATTGTCTGTCTGGGTACTCTGCGTTGCAGAGTGAAGATGTGATTGTAGCAAAGGTAAGCATAGCTATTATCTAGCTAGCACGGGTAACAGTAACAGTAGCAGTGTAGATCTGGTGACGCAGGCTTCAGCATAGGCTACCAATCTGAATACAAGCCCTCCGGGGACCCTGAGTATGTAGTTGGGTTGCTAGCTTGTGCCACCACATCTACACTGTTTTGGTACCCATGCTAGCGAAATGAAAACTAGCACAGATATGCCTACACGTGCTGCAATCACGCCTGCGTTTTGCAGCATAGACATAGCCTCTGACATGCTGCCTGCAAAAGGGTACCAGGGGAGGTAGAACATCCTCCAGAAAGGTAAGACTTTGCTTATTTTCCTATAACACATGTAAGAATAGTTTTTATGGTGTACAACCGCATTTCTTTGGTTTTAATTTGACTTCCCCGTCTCAAAAAACTCTGGTTTTCTTACCACTCTTGTTTGAGGCTGCTTGGAGATTTCACTCAGACTGCCTCAAAGAGCTGAGGCCACCTTCAGCCTTCATGAAGGGGCAGTGAAGGAAGAATGCCTAATGCCTATGCTGCTTGGGATTCTTGGTCAAAAGGGGTCCAGACTACGGCGTCTTCTCCCAGAAGGTGTGGCCCTGTCAGGCTGCAGTCCCAACGCATGGGAAATGGTGGGCACAAGGTGACAGTGTTGGCTCACAGAGAGGTACAGCTGTGCTGACACTCATATGTTCTGACACTGGTGGGGGTGGGAACACGGAATGAAAGAGAAAACCCCTTTTTCTTTCTTTCCAGGGTAAGACTAAGATGAGGGCAAAAGACGACTTTAAAAAGGAGCAACAGCTCATAGATCTAAGCAGAGCAAGAATTCCCAATCGCAGCATAAAAACCTAAACAAAGAGAAGCTGATAGAGGCACTCTGTCAATGGGACTGTGAGCTGCAAATGCGAGACGTGTTGTATGACATGCCAGGGTGCAATCCAGACCAGTGAGGGGCTGTGTCACCCTTGACCTGCAACCTGGGATACCTCACAATGCTTTGGTGGTGTAGCTCCCAAGCAGGCCACTCACAAACAGCCAAACAACATGCAGGTCACAACCTGAGTATTTGTATACAGCTGCAGTCCTGGTCCAGCAATGCTGAACCCAGCAGCCTATCAGTAACACACCAGCCACACTCTGGCTTCCACCAGCCTGGGTTGCTACCTGCAGGGTGACGCCAACACACCCCAACTCTCCAATTTTCCCCCAAAATGTGTGTCCTGCACTGTCCACCCCTCTCCTGGGCAGCCCAGGTACATGAGGTCAGTCGGCCTTCTAAGGCGACCAATATACAACAGTGTGTTACCCTAAATGGAGTTACTCACACAGTTCACAACACTGGATTAGCTTTGATTAAAGAATAAAACAAGTTTATTTAACTACAAGGAAACAGCTTTTAAGTGAGTACAATATAAGGCATTAAAGTCAGAAATGGTTACAAGAGAAACAGAAATAAAATGCTTCCTAATACTAAAACTAAACAAAGTAGACTTGGCTTCTTACCATGTGTTTCCAGTAACGCTGCTGACCAAACTCTAAGGCCAGATTCTGATGCCAAAGTCCAACCGCTGCTTATTGTGTCTCCCTAGGTGAGGAGGGGGTGGGGGGAAGATACCTTGGAGTGGTTTTGCCCCTTGCTTTTATAGTTCAGTCACCCTTTGAAATGTATTTTCTTGAGGGTTACCCTAGATAAAATTTACTCCTGCTGTGAGGTTGGTGTCAAGGAGTCTGGTGATGAAAGAGATTCCATGCTGCTGTTTTCTAAGATGCAGATCTTTGCTCCTGCCCCCCTTCCTTGCCAAAGAATGGCCACTTGACAGGTGACTGCCCATCAGCTCTGATGACACCTGGCTAGAGGGGTCAGCTTGTCCTTAGACTCTGAGAAACAGGTTTTCCCACTCCCCAGACTTGTCTGGTAAACACACTTCAGTCATGATTTCAGCTTATGTTCGTAACTTTATATATAATGTTACTACGCACATTTCACCATGATATTACTGACCAGCAAGTTATTAGTTTTCAAATGATACCTTCTGAGGCATATTTTGCACAAAGACTATTACAATGATTTGGAGGGTGTGAATAGAGGAGTGCATTCCATCACACCTTGAAAGTCATCAACCAGGTACAGCTAGGGCCACTAAATATTCCAAAATTAGGGATTAAGGAGAGGAATGGACTTATTGACCAGAATTTGCAAGTCAGCTGGGAAGAGCACCTCGAAAAGTGGCTGTAAAGGAATGGAGTTTCCATTACAGAGGAAATGTTGCAACTAATGGGAACAGAACGATTTTACAGACTGTGCACCTTAGACTTGAAAACTTGGATTAGTGATCCCTACCCTGAAAACACTGCGCCAATTGACCAAGCTAACTGATCACTAAGGGCCAAACCTGGATAGCCCTCCTCACACCGAGTAATACCTTGCCCCACTAAAATCAAATTGGGCTACTCCTGGAGCAAGGTTCTTCTCAGTGTGGGTAAGGCTATCACAACTTGGCCCCATGGAACCAGCTGGATAAGATTTAACTCGAAGCTGGAGTCATGCTTTTAGGAGCTCTACTCCAACAGTGACTTTTGTTAACAAATTGCATTTTTAAGTCAAACATGATAATTGAAGCCTAAAAATATGATGTAAAAAAAAAAAAGAGGAAAACAAATAAGGGAAAAAGCAACGATGTTCAGAAAGAAAATCTGAATCAATCAGAATTAATCAGACAAATGAATCCAGTATCAAAATGTCATTAATGATTTGTTCTGAGGTTTGTCCATGAAGGTAGAATTTCACCTCTTCTGCGCTTTTGGTTATCCTTGGGCCACAGAATCAGCCTGGGATGAGACTAATCTTGAAGAAAGGCTATTTAATTATCACACAGAGATGTTCCAGTTATCACTCACTGAATAAATCTGCTGTGTGTACAAAGGACTTGGGGGTTTGTTTTAATACATTTGTAATACATATGCAGATTGAGGAAAGTAAAATGTTTACAATCCCGGGGGCCTCTTATAGGAGATTCTATAATAAACGTGGAAGGATAAGTAATAAACTCTACTTGCAGAAAACATTTGTAATGCCACTCCTGACTTTACAATCCTGTCTAGCTTGGAGGATATAGCCGATTTGCTACAGTGCTTTATTACAGTGGGTTCTACTGGCGGCACTCATGGTTGTACCAATTATTAGAACAGAAAACCCCCAGTACGGCACCAACTCACTCTAGGGTTCAGCAAGAGTCGACTCACTTCTTTTACGTTGGCATAAAATCCTAAATTTTGGCTCTAAGGCATGTACAGTGGGAAAGTGGAGATATGCTGATGGGAGAGCATTGACAGGACAGTGATGTGCCTGCATGTGTACAGGTACACACACACCCATGCACTTCCCTAGCTATACAAATACAGACAAAAGATGTCATGGGGGGGGGGTAATGTTCAAAGTGCCCCTCCACTGACCATTTGATCCTTTAAACTATTAATTTTCTTATGAAATTTTTTCTGTGCTCTAATACTGTAACAGGGGAAGAAGGATGGCCTGGAGGTCAGGGCATTAGTCTAGGACACGAGAGACCTAGGCTTGATTCCTTGCTCAGCCACAGACTTCATGTGTGACCCTGGGAAAGCCACTTAGGCTCTCTGTGCCCCAGCTCCCCATCTATAAAATGGGACAGTAATGCTTCCCTACCTCACTGGGGTCCCAGAGAGGAGATAGGCACCACTAGAATAAAAGCAGCTACCCTCTAAAATGTCATGAAAAAAAATTACACACTTATGGAGTTGGTCATGGGATACACAGACACAGGTATCAGATGGTAGGTTAGATACAGACAAATATAAAGCCTTGTTCGCTAATGGAAGCATATTCCCATATATGTTTGTGTACAACTGTGTGGTAGTTGCGATGAACAAGGCTCAAAAGTTCAGAGGTCTGTTATGGTAATTGGCTCCCCAACAGAATGTGCATTTTAGTGACTAACAAACCATGCATGAAGCACTTGCATGTACATATTAGAAAAATAAAGCAGCTACCCAGAAAACTTTCCTATGCTAAAGGGGAAGCAGGGGTGTCAGAAACTGTCATTAAATCCACTGTTTGAAAACCCCTTCAAGTTCAATAATTTTCCCCAAGAGAGCAGAAATATGAGCTTAGGAAAATGTAAAGGAGCCACACAACTAGGGGAAGGGAATAGAGAAAAGTAAAAGAACAGTTGGTAGAGTGGGGCAGAGAATACACCGACTTTTAAAAAAGACTCCAGAGGAGATCCTGGCAATTACAGGCTGGTAAGCCTAACTTCAGTACCAGGCAAATTGGTAGAAACGATAGTAAAGAACAGAATTATCAGACACATAGATGAACACAATATGTTGGGGAAGAGTCAACATGACTTTGGTAAAGGGAAGTCATGCCTCACCAATCTATTAGAATTCTTTGAGAGAGTCAACAAAGCATGTAAACAAGGGTGATCCAGTAGATATAGTATACTTGGACTTTCAGAGAGCCTTTGATAATGACCCACACCAAAGGCTCTTAAGCAAAGTAAGCAGTCATGGGATAAGAGGGAAGGTCCTCTCATGGATCAGTAGCTGGTTAAAAGATAGGAAACAAAAAATAGGAGGTCAGTTTTCATGGAGGAAAGAGGTAAATAGCAGTTTCCCAAGGATCTGTACTTGGACCAATACTGTTCAACATATTCATAAATGATCTGGAAAAAGGATGTTAATAATGAGGTGGCAAAGTTTGAAGACAATACTAAATTACTCAAGATAGTTAAGTCCAAAGCAGACTGCAAAGAGCTACAAAAGGATCTCACAAAACTGGATTACTGGGCAAGAAAATGGCAGATGAAATTCAATGTTGATAAATGCAAAGTAATGCACATTGGAAACCATAATCCCAAGTATATATACAAAATGATGGGGTCTAAATTAGTTATTACCATCATGAAGGAGATCTTGAAGTCATTGTGGATCGTTCTCTGAAAACATCTACTCAATGTGAAGCGGCCATCAAAAAAGCTAACAATATCTTAGGAACCATTAGGAAAGGGACAGATAATAAGATAAGAAAATATCATGATGCCACTATATAAATTCAAGGCACACCCACACTTGGAATACTGCGTGAAGCACTGGCCATCCCCCTCTCAAAAAAAGATATATTAGAATTGGAAAAAGTACAGAGAAGGGCAACAGAAATGATTAGGGAACAACTTCCATATGAGCAATTAAAAATACTGGTACTATTCAGCTTAGAAAAGAGATGAATAAGGGGCAGGGGATATGACAGAGGTCTATAAAATGATGAATGGTGTGGCAAAAGTGAATAAGTACATGTTATTTACCCCTTCACATAACATATGAACTAGGGGTCACCCAATGAAATTAATATGTAGCAGGTTTAAAATAAACATAAGGAAATACTTCTTCACACAATGCACAGTCTACCTGTGGAACTTATTCCCAGGGGATCTTGTGAAGGCCAAAACTAGAACTGGGTTGAAAATAGAGTTAGATAAATTCATGGAGAACAGGTCCATCAATGGCAATTCATAGGATCACAGAATAGAATCATAGAATATTAGGGTTGGAAGAGACCTCAGGGGGTCATCCAGTCCAATCCCCTGTTCAAAGCAGGACCAACACCAACTAAATCATCCCAGCCACGGCTTTGTCAAGCCGGGCCTTAAAAAACTCTAAGGATGGAGATTAGCCAAGATGGTCAGGGATGCAACCCCATGCTCTAGGTGTCCCTACACCTTGATTGCCAGAAGCTGGCACTGCTTAACAGGGGATGGATCACTCCATAATTGCCCTGTTCTATTCATTCCCTCTGAAGAATGTGGCACCAGTCACTGTCGCAAGACAGGATACCGGGCTAGATGGACCATTGGTCTGACCCAGTATGTCCTTTCTAGTGTTTCTTTTGTTCTTAAACAGGAAGGGGTAGCAGTGGAGGCAGAAAGACATGCATAAGGTGTGAATGACAATAATGGGAAGAGAAGGAGAAGTGCTATGCTTACGTGGTAGTGGGAGGTTGAGGGAGCACAGAGAGAGACCAAACAGGACAGAGGAAATTAGATTCTTGTTAGTCTTGATTATGTCATGCTATTTAGTTTGTGGCCCACATACACAGCTCCTTCTCTTGTTTGCTGGGTGATCTCTTCCTTCACTCATAGTGGTGCTCCTCCTCAGCAAGAGAATGATAAATAACTGCCCCTTCTAATTCCAGATCTCTAAATATGTAGGTGGGATAGTAAAATCATTCACATAGTACAGATATTTCAGTTGCTCACATAACTCCAAACACTATTCTATTATTTCCTTGTGTGGGACGACTGTTCTTCTGGCTATCCTCCCTGATTTAAATCCCGATCAGTTCCAATCAGTTTGCTACTTTCACCAGTTGTCTACCTCGGCACAGTAGGTACCAAATTCTGACTGGTGCTACCAACTGGACCAAGCACAAGGACTGATCATTGCAATACATTCTGACAGGTAACATACACCCTTCAGGACTTGTTAGTAGCAGTAAAAAAAAAAAAAAAAAAAAAAGAAATAAAAAGATCACTGGTTTATTGTAGTTGGCTTTTTTTGTTTGTTTGAAATGGAAAAGTACATCATGGTTAATGAGCATCATTATGTTAATGAAGCAAATTGTGAAAAGGAAGCATCTTATGAATTCCTAAGCACCTATTCTCACACTTATAAACCATCTTCTTCCTTTGTCTGTCGCTATTATTTTGATATGATCACCTTAGCCCCAGCATTGCCACTAGTCTTCCAATGTGCAAGACAATGCTTATTTTTGTGCAGCAGTCCCACATCTTGCAAAATTGGCTTGCAGGACAATAAAAAATAGAGTCTCGGAATTTATTTTCAGGTGTTGCAATGTAATGTTACTGTGTGTTGCTGCTGCTTCTACCATACCCGACGATGTTGCATTAGGTCATGGAGCTCTGCATCCGTGGGAACGCACACTAGCAATATTTTAAAGGAGATCTACATAGGGTTTAAAAAGGAAAATCCACAATATGGACTTGTGCCCTTTTTGCTTCTTGAGGATGTATAAAGACGACCAGATTTTTTAAAGGGGCGTGCCAGGCATTCTACTTGTTTTTAAAATTAGAAAAATGAAGATGTCAAGTCTTATCTTATCAGGTTTCCACGGGCAGGCCTCTTGGAGGGTCTGCAAGTTCTCACACCTTAGTTGAAAGTGTAGGGGTATAGAATCTCACAAACAAATGTATAGTGTTTTCGACAACACCTACCAACACATTATCTATGTACTTACACATATTATATACATACAACATATAACAGCTCTTCCACACATGGGGGGGGGGGAAAACACTAACAAAAACTGCACACATTCCCATTTTAAAATCAAGAACTAAGTTTTTCTTTTTGTTCTTCATGTGTTTTTCTGCTTCCCAACCTGTTTAATTTACATAAATAAAACCTAAATATAGTATACCCAACCAAGCATTTCCCTTTCTACGTATTTGACCTTTCAAAACTCGTTCCTGTCTCTAAATGAAAAGATATGCGATCCGATCAATGCTGTATTAGTGAGTTTATTTGAACATCTCTAAACCACTTTGTTGTCAACCTCTCTATGACACCCTGGCACCCCCTTATTCACCACTGTCATGTAATTAGGATATGTTTTGCACAAAGCATGCCTTGTGAGGTATCATTCTAAAAGTCTTGATCCGCTCGACATTAATATCTCGTTGGATGGTATGTGCTATCGTCGTATGTGAAGTTATGAAGTTTGGCTATGTATGTGTTACTGAAACATGCTGTGAGGTTGAAAACACCCACAAGCAGCCTTTCAGGTACAACAGTAAAAAGGCCAAACAAGGCTTATTGAGGAAATGCACACAAGCACAAGGATTACCCCAGGAACTGTGGGAAATGGGAAGAAGATATAAAAGAGGGAAATGACAAGATGGTACCTCACTCTCCCTACACCACCACACCTGGAAACACCTGAGGAACAAAGACTGAACTGGGGAAAGTTATGGCCCAGGCTAAAGGGATTTCTAGCCTGTGTATGAAAACCTGGGAAACCCAAACTGCAAAGCAAAGGCAGCTTGTACCTTAAGAATCTGCCAGCATGTTTATCATTCAGGGTGAGAATCTGCTAATTCATATCCTACCTATCTTGTATATTATATCTCAGTTTGCAGTTTTGTTTATTTAACTAGGTAATTTGCTTTGATCTGTTTGCTACCACTTATAATCACTTAAAATCTATCTTTTTGTAGCTAATAAATTTATTTTATGTTTTAATCCAAACCAGTGTGCGTTTGACTAAGGTGTCTGGGGAAAATCTCAGTTTGGTTACCACAAGTGTACATGGGCCTCTTCACATTGAGGGAGAAGTAGAGTATTAAACCCAGATACAGGCCAGATTTGACCAGGGCAGGACGGTACTGCTCTAAGGACGTAGGCTGGGAGGATGGTGGTTAGAGAGCCTGCATGTAACTGCAGCTGGGTGTGTCCCCATCTGTGTGAATGCTGGTGAAAGTGCAAGCTTGGAGGGCCTTGCAGCTTGTCACAGCTGCACAGTGTGAGAGGGAGCCCAGGCTGGTGGGTCAGAGGGCTCAGTGGTACCCCAGTTCCAGGTGGCACCCCAGGTGGAACCCGTCACGCTCTCTTTCTCCTGTGTAATCAATAAGAAGAGCAATGTCAAAGGCAAAAAACTAAAATGCATCCCTAGTACTTGCCAATAAAGTTTAACTTAATATAAAATGCAGTCATCTTAAGAAGCAGCACCCTAGTGCTGAACAATCTTGAAAGTAATGAAAGTCAGTGAAGTGAGATAGCACAGTACGATGGTGTTTGTGTGCCAGCACTCTGGCTTCAGTGCACGCTCCAGTCTGAGGTCAGCCTTCAGCTCAGAGAATCAGCTGAAAGGCCTTTGATACTGACCAACTCTGGAGAAAGTTACAGATAAACTGGCCGCATAGATAACATAATGTCACTCCGTACATTCTAGTTGCATCTGTTATCTGATAAGTAATATCATGGCAATCACAGCCAGTGTTGGAATCAAACCCATAAAAAATTAATACCATCCCTGGCTTGCTACCATGCCAAAACAAACTCTTGCTGTCTTTGCCACCAACTCCCCCCCGCCAACAGATTAAACTTTTCTGAGACCAAGATCCCCATTCCCAGCCCATTAACTGACTCCACAGATCCTGCTTTAATCCATCCATCCTTCTTCTTGCTGTTTACACCCTTCAAATATTTATGGAATTGGGTCCCTCTCTTCCCTTAGGCCCTGGTCCTACAAACACCTATGCACATGCTTAATTTGACTCCCGTTAATAACCCAATTGATGCCAATGGTAATAAAGATAAGCACATGGGTTAAGCACTTCCAGGATCAGGGCCTTAGCCACACTATTCATATTTAGGCTTGGGAGGTTGTTTGTTTGTTTTTTAAATCTTTTCTTATGCCCATCCCAGCAGATATATAGTCATTTTTCATTGGAGGGAATTCAGGGAAGAGCAATCTAGCTACACATTTCTGGTAATGACATGGCACAGTTTTACAGATGCAGTCTCACCAAGGAGGTATAATACTTACTCCTGGACACATCATGACCAGAAAGATACAGACAAACAGGAAAAGAGAAGAACAACAATAATCAATGCATGTACCTGAGAAGGGAAAATATATGGAGAGGTAAGTTGACAGCTTTAAGCTAAGAGAGCTATCTATCCCTTGATACATGTGTAAGTCCCATTATTGCTAATGGAAAATGCACAGACACCCAGAAAGAAGAATAATTCCCTAAGTTGAATTGCCTGAAGCCACAACTCTCCACTTTGTAAGTATGAAAGAATGAAAAGTGATAGTCGTGTGAACAAACATTAATCAAATCTAAGGCTCATTTCCTCCATGAACACAACTCCTCACAGTGAAAATGGTATAATTCCTTCCTCTTTGGGGAAGAGGCACAAACTTGTTACAAGTAAGGATTTTGTCAATTTTGGTAGCAAAACAAAGTCAGCTTTTGCAATGTAGTGAAACTTTTTCTGGGGCAACTGCCTTTCAGTGCCACACACACAAAAAATTCAACAGCAAAAAAACTAAAAATACTTTGTTCACCAGCAATGAGAATTCTCTCACACATTGTTTACCGTCAAAATGGAAGGTTTTCAAATACTTTGCTTCAAACAAGACCAATGGAGAGCAGAGGATGGAAAGGTTGTGTAAATATTTCTAGCTATGCAAATGTAGGCAGTGACTTACCTTAGATGCTTGTTAAAATAACACGTAAATGGCTGTGAACCCACTTCCACTTTCCAGTATTCCTGCCAGTGTGTGACAATTTCAGAATTCTTCTGATTTTCTCTTTCACAGGGAGGGATGTATGAACACTGTCAAAACAGGTTCCAAAATGGAATTATTTTTGTACTCAACAATACAAGGCATCATTCTCTCTGGATTTTCCTCACCAAAGTCACACATAGTGATAAAGACTGAACCTGTGGATGCAAGTCTTCAAATAGAAGGGAACAAAAAGTTAGATGAACATCCCTTGATCATTAATTGCTCAATATTTATGTTTTAATGGTCAGTTACAAAAGAATGATTTACTATATGCTTTACTAACTTTACTACTTCCTGCTCTCTCTCACACACTCCTCTATTCTTCCAGGAAACATGATACTGTTTCGCATGTTGAAATTAAAAAAGATGAAAAGGAGAGGATTAATTTTCAAGGTGGTTCTAGTTAGCTGTACTCATGGGTGATATTTTGAAAACTAGAAATCATTACAAACTTTTATGACATTTAACAATGTACAAATAAATAAATAAATAGTCACTATTACAGCAAATTTTCACCAACAGATCTCAAAATACTGTACAAAAAATAGGTATTACCCCACATTAATAGATACAAGGTTTTCAGGAAACAAGCACAGGACATTGAAAATCCCAATTCAGCAAAACGTTTTAGCACATGCTTAAATCACACTGAAGTCAACCTGATTTAAGCCTGTATTTAAGTGCTTTGTTGAACTAGGGCCCAGATGCCTGATTCAAAGTCTACTGAAGTCAATCGGAGTCTGTCCGAGGCTTTGGATCAGGCCTTAAGTGACTTGTTGCAGGTCACAGAGGAACAGAACAAAGTGTCCTGCTTCCCAGCCCCCTATTTAACCAAAATGCCTCCCTTCATACCGGTTATAGCTTAAACACATATTATTAGAATTAGTACCACAGTTTATTCTTTGAGAAATATTTATACCTCAGGGCACAAGCATAATTCTTTCAGTCATTAATAGGTATCCCATCCATCCAGGAGAGAGAGAATTCACCCTTTCATTTGCGAAATTCAATAGGCAAAGTTAGCACTACAAACAGTTACACTGCTTTGTTAACATAAGCAACGATGGAAACATTTTTATTTACCTTCCCTCCTGTGAGAGGGTATTGAGCCTGGATTCACATGAGTATAGCACAGTGTGCATGGTATGACCTGTGTGTCCCTTTTAAAACTGGGAGCTGTAGTCACAGAACATATGACTAGGAAGAACTGTGTGACCAACAGGAAACCAGATATAGGATTTCCACACTCTTCGGTAGGCGTAGCAGACAGGAACCCCAGGCTCAGGGAAGTCCTAGTGCAGGTCTCTCCATAGTAACCTGAAAGGACAACTAACGGGGAAGGGTATGTCCTCCCTCAGAACTCTTATTTGAAAACAAAGACAGCTGTGAGGAAAGGATCTTGATTAGGTGCCTGGTGGGCACTTTTCTATCATCCCATCAGGTGAACTTATGCCTCCACTCTACCATTGAACTACTTCATGCTGTACAGAGCTGGAAGCCTGTCTCCATTATATCACTGAATTTTTTGCCGGTAAAAACAAGTTCTTAGGTATTCATCAGTCTGATCAAGTAAAACTTGGTTATTTCTGTCAGCATCCACACCTATTTTTGATAAACTCCTGTATTCTAACCTGGAACAAAGTGCAAATTCTCACTCGTTTGTTTCAAGTTAAAACTTGCCTTTTTCCATAACAAAGCGCCCCCATTTTCACAGCCACACATTTGGTGTGGCTGTCACATATAGCTCTTCACATCCTGGTAATGAGAAGAGAATCCTACCCTACGATTCTTTTCCAGGTTTGTATTTTTAGAAATAAGTAGCACCACAATGACTATTGTCCTGCAGATGCTGAAACAGAATACAAGTGTTTTGTTGCTTTTTATTATTTCAAATTTAAAATCACTTCCCTTGGCCCACAACCTTTCTTGGTTCAATAATGCAGTTTGGGAGTTTGTTTGGCAGTGGCCGTTAGGACTACCACATCCACCAGAGGTCTTTTAGGGCCTGCTGGTTGGTGAAAGGGTTAAGACTTGTGAGCAGGGTGTGTTCTATTTATGAGGGTTATTGGGCGTGAGGCTTCTGTGCCTTTCTGCCAGGATGCGTTGACTCTGCTTGAAGCTAGGAGATTTTCTTTAGGCCATGAACTAGCATAGGCCCCTGCCACGGGAGTGAGGAGAAAGGAGGAGTATGCTTGCACTGCCTGCTGGGCTATGTTCATTCGGTTTCAGTAATGTCTTTTGCCTGGTGCGGTGTTTGAGCTCTCTTGGAGATGTTTAGAGGTCACTCCTTTTACTGTTCCGTCATCTTCTGGTACTGTTGCATTCTCTGCTGGATGAAATTTATAGGCACATCACAGTGTTTGACAGGAAAAGTGAGCCACCAGGATTTCCTGTGGAGAAATTCCATCCCCCATGCATGAGATTCTTCATTTCTCAATCTGGCTGAGTTGACTTGGCTCACTTGTACCAATCCCACTACTATAATTCCAACTTGAAGATGGTAATTGCCGAATGAGGTAACAATGGCTATTTTTTTTTATAAATATCATATGCCCCCGAGTTCACCTGGTTGGTATTATCCTGAGTGAGTTCAAGGCATTAAATCAAAGGAGGATGGCAGAAGGGAAACAAACTGGTAACAACAAAACAATGGCAAAGATAAAGTATGTCCAGAGAATACCGGGGGTCCTTGAGGAAACGATAGGGAATATCCCAGCCAGCCCCCAACCAGGCTGGTAAGGTTTACTCTTCGCATTCCTGAGGCCAGGATCAAAGGGGATACTAAACCATCAAAGCATCGAGGGCCTAAAAGAGTAAAGGGGGTTGACTGAGTTGCTGGGTGCTGCTCAAGGAGCATCAGTGAGCACTAATAGGAATGCAACAAGACAGAGAGACCATGCTGCAGCAGGGCAGTCTGTGTCTTCCAACCCACAGATGAAGGTAACTGGGCTGAAGGGGGCTTACCAAATATGAAGACATAGATAAGGGGAAATATATATATAGCCTTTTTGTTTTATCCCTTTGTTCAGTGTGCTACATGCCTTTTGCTGAATGACTAAATAGTGCTTTGTTCTGAAAAAATTGTTTTTGAGTCACTCTCATCAGCTGTTACAGGCTCCCAGACGAAAAGAGCTAGAAGGTGCCAAACCCAGTTTAGGTTGCAGCCTCCCAGCTTATCACCTGTGTTAACCAAACAGCCCCGAGATCCAGTCTAGGAGTGGTAGGACCATAGGGCTCCACCCAAAGAGGGATGAAGTTAGTGAAACCTGCCTCCAAAGGGGCACACCTGAGAGGAACTGAAAGGGGTCTGAAGTGTGATTCGCCCCAAAACCGTGACAGTCAGTAAAATTCTTGTACCCCTCCTGCCAGATCTTCAGAGAAACTGCTGCCATCTTTGTACTATTTAATTCAAGAAGTGGGGGGAAATCAGTTGAGAGGCTTTCCTCTTAGTGTCTGCTATTGTTTAGAATAGCATTAGTGAGAAATGTTTGTCCTACCTAGCAACTCTTGGAGCATTATTAATCATTTGTAGGGCCTACAGGTCCCAATCAAGATCAGGCCATCATTGTGTTAGGCAAGGTCCAATGCATTGCCCAGAAGAGATCATTTAGACAAGCCAAACAAAGGGTGAGAAGGAAATTAGAGGCATGGAGAAGTAAAGTGACTTGCACAGGGTCACACAGCACATCAGTGGCAGAGCTGGGAATGGAACTCATATCTGTCCGGATTGGGGAGGGACGGGACCTCCTCTTCCCCTGTAGGGGTCGCTCCCAGAGCAGGGTCAGACCCAATTCTGAAAATCTCCCCATGCAGTAAGCTCCATGGCTTCTAGCTGGAAGCCCAGCTCTGAAGGCAGTGCTGAAGTGAGGGTGGTTATCAACCCCTGACCCAGGCAGGGAGGCTGCGGCTCCAGCTGTCAGCCGCTGACCTGGGCAGGAGGCTGCCGGAGAAACTCGGCTGTATAGTAACCCACCCCTGCATAACCTGCAACCCTCACTTCTGCACTGATCCTGGTGGTGTTGCTGGCTTTAGAGCTTGGCATCTGACCAGCAGCTACGGCTGTCCGGCTGCCCAGCTCTGAAAGCAGCACCGCTGACAGCAGCCCTGTAGAAGTAAGGGTGGCAATCCCATGACCCCCCTACAATAACACTGCGACCCCCCCACAACCCTCTTTTGGTTTGGGAGCCCCACGGTTACAACACTGTGAAATTTCAGATGTAAACATCGGAAACTGTGAAATTGGGGGATTTTAAAAATCCTCTGTGAAATTGACCAAAATGGACTGTGAATTTGGTAGGGCCCTACTAAAATAATCATCATAATCAAAAAGGCTGACAAAGGAGGTGCTGTCGTCCATTGTAAATTTACACAACTAAATATATTTTTTGGCACTCTGCACTATATGTATTAGCAATAAATTCAGAGTTTGGGATTAGCAGCAGCATAATTGGTACTGGCTCCATAGTTAACCTATTCTGCTTGATTAATGGTACAGAAGGTGTAAGTCTTGATTTTTTTGTATTTGTATTTTATATGGAAGGTCTCCAATGCCCCAAGCTGTTAAACTTTGGCATGAAAATAGTTACTGCTATTGGAGCAACTAAAGAAAGTTTACAATAAGTATTTTAATTAATTTAATCTGAAAAATCCATCATCCACAAATCAGGCACACTGAAAACAAACATTTAAATTGTTCTAATCCTATATAGTATTTTACATTCATATTTCTGGATTTACTCTGACCCAGCTGCCTAATCTTTTAAGAATCAAAATGAATCTAGGATTGTACAATTGTATGATTATTCCATGCAATACAACTTTGACTTTATTACATACTAATGGAAGAAAATTTGAAGAGATCATTGTTCGAAACATACAATATTTGCTAGCATGTCAATATAGATACCTGAAGTTATAAATCTAAGGTGGAATGCTAAACTATAGAATTTAGAGAATACTTTTACAGGCCAAAAACACTGTTTTTGGAAGGGCTAGATTGCCACTAATTCAATTTTGTTGTGTAGAAAGTTTGTAATGAGACCAAAGCATACATTTTTCACACTACTGATTCACACAGAAGGTACAGATACCCTAGTGAATAATTAAACCAGGGTATGGAAAATAAAAGGTCTTTTAATAAAGACCATTAAAAACAAGTTGTTCAGGATTTTTGCTATGGTTAATAAGACGATTAACATAGTGGGTGTCTACTGCTGCAAGCCATAACTTTGATAAAAACATTTGGGGTTAAGATAGCTGTCCGATTGTTCATTCATAAAATATTCTTGACTAAAATCATTAAACTAAACCACAGTTATAATCTGTTAATATGGCTATTCTATATTAGCATAACATTCGGAAAGCTTTTAAAAGCCTATGAGATTTGATGACAAAACTAAAAAGAACACTATTGTCCCAAGACAAAGACACTAAACTTAAAAAAAAAAATCTGCTATGGACACAAACCATGTGTCACTACATGTCGCTACTTTTAAACATAGGCGTGCACAGCACATTGCATTAGGGTGTGCACCCAGGGAATTTTATTTATTTATTTTTTTAAGGCGAACATTTATTGAATACTCAATCATAAAGGACATTATTTTTATTCATCAAACTAAAGAAACTAAAACTTAATTTAAAAAACATTAAGTTTTTAGTTAACAACTAAACTTTACTTAAAAAATACAAACTTAAAAAATGAGACACAAAATACCAAATGTTTGCTGTAGTGATAACCAGGCGTATACAAAGATACAGTCAATTTTCATGATCTTTATCTTTAACCAGATAATGAGCTAACCCAAATTGACCAAAACAGAGTAAGGTTTCTTCATCTTTCTGTCCTAGAGAATGAGATGTTGCTCACCAGGTGTTATGGACTTAAAGTCTTCAATCACAACATTGTAATTAACTGACGAAGCCAATTCTTGTTCAATGTACAAAATCATGAGTGAGTCGAGGCGCTGCTGGGACATTGTACTTCTTAGTTTGTTTTTTACATGTGCTAGTTTCGAAAAGGCTGTTTCACGTGAACAGCTTGTAACAGGTAAGACTGCAAAGCACTGAATAGATTTGTAAAAGGCCTGGAACATGGAAGACCGATCCGATTCCTTTAGCCAATCAAACCACTCGCTGGTGGTGTTCATAGTGCTACCTTTAGGAACAGATCCGTCATAACCCTGAAGCAATCCGACTTCAGCTTCCAGCTCATCCAAGGACACTTTAAATTTGTTGGCAATGATTCTCATATCGTCCCTGCCAATGTCTAAGCTCAACAGTTTTTCCATTGCAGTCACAATTTTACAAGTCTCCTGTTCATGATTACCAGCACTGACCAGTGATTTGGAGTCTAGGAGTGGGGAAAATGAAGTTATTCTCTCCTGCTCCTCTTTTGTATCAAAGTGATGCTGGGACTCAAATGCATCATCAATACGAGTGGACGTTTTTCTCTTCTTAACTGGAGGAATCGATATATCATTCTCTACACACATTTTCACACTGTCATTGAAAATAGATTGAAAATATTCTGGGCCACTTCTCATCACAGCCAAAGAGATACACAAGGCTTATCACCCCTGTCATTGCAGTAAGTAAGTTGAGATCTGGAGCTTGAAGAGCCTTACTCACTTTTACCACCATCTGGAGAATAGGGTGCATCATGTGAAGGGCAAAGATGAACCTGAATGAATGTAGTTCATGGATAAAGCCCTTGGTTTTTATTTTAGCATCAGCAAGGCGAGTTGTTTCAATAATCTCTTGTAAAGCTTATAAAATGATGGAGTAGTTTTGTTTTACAGCAGCCACTACTTCTGCTCTGCATGTGTTTGACAGGGACTTCAAAGTCTTCAACTGGGATCCTACTTCTTGTGAAATCTTCTCCGTTACTGCATGTCGCACAGGACTCCCCTCCATGAGGGCATAAAGAGAGTCTGAATAACATGAAAAAAATCAAAGACAGTTCTGTTTTGTTTACTTGCAGTGCATGCATCTTCTAGGACAAGGTTCAAACAATGCGCATAGCAGTGTACATAGAGTATTTTGCTGTTTCTTTCTTCACATTTCATTTGAACTCCCACAGTACATCCAGACATAGTAGATGTGCCATCAAAACAGACAGATATCACTGATGACCAGTCAATTTTAAGAATGCCAAGGACGTCATTTAACTGGCCAAAAAGAGACTGAACATCAACTGTTAACAGTCTGAACAGACACAAAATGTTCAACTGGACTATGTTTTTCATTGTCAAAATACCGCACCACAATGGACATCTGTTCATGGTGTCCACAGTCAGTAGTGTCGTCGGCAATTATTGAGACCATTTTTCCATTTAGTGAAGACAAAATCTTTTGTTGCACAACATTGTGCAAGACTACAATTAAATCACTTTGGATATAATTACTCAGATAGGTAGCATTTCGAGGAGATTGTTGCACATGCTTTGCCATTACAGGATCATATTTTTGGAGCATATTGACAAGATTTAGAAATAAACCTCTCTCAAAACTGTCAGCTTTTTCACTTTGACCCCTGAATGGTCTCCTACCTTTTGCCCAACACAGAACAATGTCAATCAGTCGCTCCATTACACTTCGGTTATGGCACCGTTCTTCTTCTTGTTTAGACAGATAAGCCTGCTTGCTCTCATCCAACAATAGGTTTCCCTTCATTAAAACTTGACCATGAAAAATAGCTCAACACATGAGATTTTGACAGTTGGTGGTTTTTAAAACATTCGTTAGCCCTATGCCAGTTTCTGAATCCCTTATCAATGAATGCTGGATCAGTGTGACCTTTGTTTGCTGCATCATTAGAGGAGAGGAAACGGCAGTAAAAGCAAAATGCTGCGTTCTTTGATGGGCTATATTCTAACCACCTATACTTTTCATACCAATCAGACTGAAAACTTCTTTGTTTATTCCCCATTTTACTTCTAGGAAACATACTCAATCTAGGCTGATAAGGACCTCTAGATAATCGAGACTGGCGTTCTAATCTATTTTTTGGAATATCACAGACTGGGTCATCAGATGGAATGTTTGATGGCTTTGAATAGGAACTACACTGACCTGAACTAAGAGACAAAGTCTGTCTCGGTTGGTCATTACTCAGTTTATTGCACGCACTGGAACTGGTGGCGGCATTATCTTCATGTAAGTTCTTAACCGAGGAGTCCGAGGTATTTGCACTACTATCAGCACATTCATTATAATTCAGTTTGTCTGCTCCTTTTCTTATATTAACAACGAACCGAACCATATTTTAAAATTAAAAGGGAGTATCATACGATTGAATTAAAACTTAAAGCAACGGGCTTGTTATGCTATTTCAGTAGAGTACACGCGACAAAGATTACAAACACTGTAGACACTGTGCTGGGCACGCCTCACGCGGCTGCTTATATAGGTCAAAGAATTTTCTAGAATAGTAGTCAGAGGGGGAGGGGAGGACCAATGGTAAAGTGGCGCCACAGTAGTGGGGACGCATGCTGCGAGTGAATGCGGGCTTTCTATATATTTCTACAACATCTATATTACGCAATTCGGCGCTTATTGCATAATACAACTGCACAACTAAGCACTTCTGATGGTATCTTCTAGACTTAGCACTGAGTCCCACTGGGTAGATAGAAAGATTAACCTAAATAATCTATACAGAAGCCTGTGGAACCCCATAAGATTGGGTCCCTAAACCATGAACTATTAGAACTCATTTACAAAACTTTTCTTAAACATTACATTAATATATTGTCTCATACTACAGACGGGGGAAAGGACTGGTCCCCAGCTGGAGCGAGGCAGGGGCCAGGGGCAAGAGCACAGTGGGGCATGGGGGGGGGACTGGTCACCAGCTGGAGTGAGGCAGGGGCCAGGGGAGCACAATGGGGCATGGGGGGAGGATTAGTCCCTGCTGACTGGAGCAAGGCAGGGGCTGGGGGCAAAAGCTCAGCGGGGCGGGAGCTAGGGTTGGTCCGTGGAGCAAGGGAGGGGCTGGGGGTAAACTGCAAGTGCAGCAGGGCTAGGGAGGGGGTAAACAGGATCCCCCCCACTCCTGCCCACATAGAGTGGGTACCTACCTTCTCCCTGGTTCTAGCCCATTCTCTCTGTCTCTCTCTGCACCGATCTGAGGGTGGGGGTGCACTGAGTACAGGGCTGGGGATGCAGGGTCTGGGAGGGAGTTAGGGTGCAGGAGCAGGCTGGGGGTTGGGGTGAAGGGTCTGGCCAGGAGCTAGAATGAGGGAGGGGGCTCAGGGTTGGGGCAGGAGGTTGGGGTGTGGAGCATTTACCTGGGGCAGCTCCCATTTGGTGCGAGGGGTGCAGGTGGATATGTGGGCAGGAGGGCACAGGAGCTCCCTGTTTGGTGCTCAGGGTGCGGATGTGGGGGGGTGCAGGAGTCAGGGCATGGGGTGTGGGGGGCTGGGTATATGTGGAGGTGCAGGAGTCAGAGCTGGGTTTGTGGGGGGTGCAGGAGTCAGGGCGCGGATGTGGGGGGGTGCAGGAGTCAGGGCATGGGGTGTGGGGGGGCTGGATATGTGTGGAGGTATAGGAGTCAGGGCTGGGGTTGTGGGGGGTTGCAGGAGTCAGGGCAGAGGGCTGGAGTGTGTGAGGGGGTGCAGGAGTCAGGGCTGGGGTTGGGGAATGCAGGAGTCAGGGCAGAGGGCTGGTGTGGGGGTTGCAGGGGTCGGGGCTGGGGTCATGGGGGTGCTCCCAGCCCCCTGCCCTGAGCGGTTCACAGCAGGGGGCTGGAGAGGGTATACCCCGATTCCACCACCTTTCCCAAGGCCCTGCCCCCACCTCTTCTCCACTTCCTCCTCTCTTTCCCCCCGGCCCCCGCACACAGCTGATCAGGGGCAGGTATAGAGTGAGAGGAGGAGGGGCGAGTACGCAGCACGCTGGGGGAAGAAGCAGGAGCTTGGCTGCTGGCTGCTGAAGCAGGAGCTTGGCTGCCTGCCGTGGAGCATCAGGACAGAGCCTGGGGCGCGCAGCACCACCAAGCTTCTGCCCCCACAGGGGAGAGCAGGGGCGGAAAAGAGAAGCCGGGCTGGGGTCCACCCTACCCCAGACTCCCCCGCCCCCCAACTCCAGCAGTCTGGCTGCCCCCCCCTTTTTTTTTTTTTTGCACTTGGGGCGGCCCTGATTAGGGTGTGCCTGGGCACACCCCGTGCACACGCCTATGCTTTTAAAGTAAACTATTATGCCAGACAAAAACTCAGGTTTTTGTTTGTTTTGGTTTTTGACAGGAGTTTCTAAAAGTAGGTAAAATAATTGAAGTGCATTTCCTTCTATGCCTTAAGTTTAGTTTAATTAAATTACTAGAGAATTTACTTATGACAAATATATATGTTCTACTCTTACAGTCTCATCTAGTAAATTACCGTCAATCAGCAGCAGCTTATATGCCACAATAAGAGACTAATGAAGCTTAAGATGTGATACAATTGTTAAGGAAAACTAATGACAATATTAGTTAAAAACTTGTAACAGCAAATATGCAGATGTATATTTATTTGTTTCTTCAAGTTTCTAAACTACACCTATAGGTGCCCATACAATGTTCTGCCTGTCTATCCCCATAAACTAAAAATCACCAACCAAATAATGGGTTGCCCATCAACATACCACCTCAGCCAACCACCTCCTCAACAGCCTTGGAGAGCAGAGGAAAAAGAGGGTCTTACCAAAAGTTAACAAATCAGTGCACTGATAGACTAAGACAGGGGTGGGCAAACTACGGCCCAGGGGCCAAGTCCGGCCCTTCAGATGTTTTAATCCAGCCCTCAAGCTCCTGCTGGGGAGCGGGGTCGGGGGCTTGCCCCACTCCATGTGTGCTGGGGCTCCCAGAAGCAGTGGCATGTCCCCCCTACGGCTCCTATGCGTAGGGGCAGCCAGGAGGCGCCGCACGCTGCCCCCCGCCCCAAGCGCCACCCCTGCAGCTCCCATTGGCTGGGAACCACAGCTAATGGGAGCTGCAGGGGCGCTGCCTGCAAACAGGGCAGCGCACAGAGCCACCTGGCCAGAGCCTGCACCTCTGACCCCCTTCCCGCGCCCCAACCTCCTGCCCCAGCCCTGATCACTCTCCTGCACTCCCAACCCCTCATCCCCAGCCCCATCCCAGAGCCCGCATCCCCAGTCGGAGCCCTCACCCCCTCCCGCACCCCAACCCCCATTTTGTGAGCACTCAGGGCCTGCCATACAATTTCCATACCCAGATGTGGCCCTCAGTGTTTGCCCACCCCTGGACTAAGATGAGAGTTCCAGTTGGATTGCCTCTTCTGATTTCAACAGTAGCTGTAATATGAAAAAAGAAAAGGAGTACTTGTGGCACCTTAGAGACTAACCAATTTATTTGAGCATAAGCTTTCGTGAGCTACAGCTCACTTCATCGGATGCACACTGTGGAAACTGCAGAAGACATTATATACACAGAGACCATGAAACAATACCTCCTCCCACCGCACTCTCCTACTGAGAGGTGGGAGGAGGTATTGTTTCATGGTCTCTGTGTATATAATGTCTTCTGCAGTTTCCACAGTGTGCATCCGATGAAGTGAGCTGTAGCTCACGAAAGCTTATGCTCAAATAAATTGGTTAGTCTCTAAGGTGCCACAAGTACTCCTTTTCTTTTTGCGAATACAGACTAACACGGCTGTTACTCTGAAACCTGTAATATGAAAGCAACCTCTGCTTGTTGGGGCTTTGGATCAAGCCTTTTTTCCCTTTTGGGGGCTGCTTATCTAATGGATAACATCCATCAATGGGTAGCATCTCAAGTAAAGGGGCCTGGAAAATGCTGTCCTTTGTGGACACCTGAGCAAAGTCAGTGTTCTGCAATGTAATATAACTAGGGCCCTACCAAATTCACGGCCATGGAAAATGCATCACAGACCGTGAAATCTGGTCTCCCCCAGTGAAATCTGGTCTTTTGTGTGCTTTTACCCTATACCATACAGATTTCACGGCGGGACCAGCATTTATCAACTTGATAACCCAAAAGAGAGTTGTGTGTGTTTGGGGGGGTGCCACAGGGTTACTTCTGCACTGCCTTCAGAGCTGGGCGGCTGGAGAGCAGTGGCTGTTGGCCAGGAGTCCAGCTCTGAAGGCAGCGTCCCACCAGGAGCAGTGCAGAAGTAAGGGTGGCTATACCATACCATTCCACCCTACACTTACTTCTCCGGCTGCCCAGCTCCGAAGGCAGCAATGCAGAGTGGTGGTTGCTGACTGAGGACCCAGCTCCACAGGCAGCAGCTCTGCCTTCAGCTGCCCCCAGCTCTGAAGGCAGCGCCGCCACCAGCAGCAGCAGCACAAAAGTAAGGGAAGCAGTATCGCAACCCCCCTACAAGAACCTTGTGACACCCCCCAGCTCCTTTTTGGATCAGGACCCCTACAATTACAACACCATGCAATTTCAGATTTAAGTAGCTGAAATCATGAAATTTACTATTTTTAAAATCCTATGACTGTGAAATTGACCAAAATGAACTGTGAATTTGGTAGGGCCTACATTTAACTCAGAGGTTTTTCCTAGGTCCTTCTTTTGCACGTTGTGTTACTGACAGCTAGAGCTGGGTGAAATTTTTCAACCTAAACTTTTTTTTTTTTGCGTGAAAAAAGCAGATTTGGTGACAGTCACACATTTCAAAAAATTCATGTTGATTTTGCCACATTGTTTTGGTAAAAAAACAAAAAAAAACAAAAAACCTCCCCCCCTCATTTGAAATTTCAAGCATCTCAAAATGAAACGTTTTAGTTTTATTATTCAAAGTTATTTTGTCTAGAAATTGTTTAATTAAAAACATTAAAGATTAAAAACATTAAAGATTGCTCAAAAACTAAACAAAATCTTTTGTTCAACCCAAACTAATTTTCTTTCAAATGTATGATTCACCACAAATTTTGAAAAAAATGGTTTTCAGTTCTCCTGGAAACTGAAATTTTTTATTTTTCAGAAATGACAGTGAACCAAAAAAATCCAATATTCACACAGCTCTACTGACCACCAACATCCCTACTGAAAAGGGAGCTGCGGTGAAGCAGGTTGGTTGGAACAGTTTGAGGTACATCTTTGTTCCTTGCCAAATGACTCACACCAATGTCTATTCTAAACAAAACGTGTGTCAGTCTATAAACCAGCCTGGTGGGACTGCAAGAAGCTTATGGTTTAACGTCTCACTCTATGATATACGGTGTTATCCTGCCCCACTGAAGTCAATGGGAGCTTTAGCCGTGACTTCAATAGGTAGAGGATCAAGCCCATAGCAATAAGCTACTTTCCTTTCCTACGCCTTCATCCAATTCCTATTAGATTTTAGTGCCCTACATTCCCTAATACTGACTTCTGCCCCCTCCCCACCTCTTTCTCCTTGCTTATAAATTTGGTCTCGGGGGAAAAAATAAAAAGACCATAGTACATGTTTCTTCTTTCAGGGCACAAACAAAAACTGGCACTAAACATGAGTGTACTAATACCTTCCTCCAAATTACTTCCCTCCATCATTGTCCTAGGATGATTAAATACTTAGGTCTTTTATCTTGCAAGTTCTGAATGAACATTAACTAATCTTCACAACACTCCTCTGAGCTAATTAAATATTACTGTTCCCATTTATTAAATAGAGAAAGACCAAGAAGAAAGAATTTCTAAGGCTACCCAACAAGTCAATCTCTCTCAAGCTCTTCATCCACTGAAGTAGTTCACCCTTGCACCATCCCTACTGTGATCCTAGTTTACTCTTTTGTGCTGAGCCATATCACAAGTTTACTAAAGCCCTTATAAGTTTTCTGCACTTAACTTCTCATTCTTTTAGCAAACTAATTCTGTCAGATTTTCAGGAACTTTCTTCTTTTTATAAATATACATTATACTGAACAAAATTTCCTCCAGCCAATCAGAATGCTGGAAAGTTGACTTACTCATTAAGAAGTGCTTTAAAAACAAAAAAAACCTACAAAAAATTGAAGGGTCAATGCCAAATCACATTTCAAACAAATTTCCTTCCCCATTTTATCTAAACAGTACCTCAACATCTTAGTTTACTAAACTGAAAAGAGTGAAATATTAAACAGCAATTACATTTTGATTCAGTCAGTTTCACTTTCAAGTTCTCTGCTGCAATATTTAGAATGCAAACAGTGCTGAGGAATGCTGGCTTAAAAACAACACTTTCTGCTGTCTTAAATAAAAACATAAGCTCTTTGAGGGAAGATGCTAATGATTCTGTTCTGTAAAGTACCTTGCAGTTTTGGGCATTGTAAAAATAAATACATAAGAGCAATAATAATTGATAGTTGTGATGTTAGGCATAGCAGAAGCTCATTTTTATAATTTTGTTCAAATTTGACATAAAAGCTCAAGTTATTTATGAACATACAAGCAAAAATTGCCTAAAACCCATTTACCACTAAAAAAGTAATAGATTAACTAAAACATGGTTTTCCTGTATATTTCCTATTTTCTGATTAGCTGCACCAAGCCAGCAGTGCTGAGATCTACCATGGTGCCATCCTAGAATCCATCTGGAAGATGAAAGAATCCAAGTAGGTGTTTTAGAAATTTTAAAATCTTCCTCTCTCAAACATACACCTGGATCCACAGCAATGTCAGGAAAACACACACTTTTGCCAAGTAATGGTGCATAACCACTTCTAAAATGACACGTTTCAGAGTAACAGCCGTGTTAGTCTGTATTCGCAAAAAGAAAAGGAGTACTTCTGGCACCTTAGAGACTAACCAATTTATTTGAGCTGTAGCTCACAAAAGCTCATGCTCAAATAAATTGGTTAGTCTCTAAGGTGCCACAAGTACTCCTTTTCTTTTCACTTCTAAAATGAATACTGTGGCTTCTGTGAGTTTTCCTAGCTGATGCAAAGACCATTATTGCAGAACAAACTTGAATTCTATTAATGTTCACTTAACTCAAATCGTAACTTTGGATCCCTAAATGGAGCTCCCAGAATACTGTCCATGTGGTACAAGTGTAATAAATCTTTAGTCTCCTGAATCTTCTCTGCATAATTTCTTGTATCTTTCATTCAGGTTAGTTCCTCAAAGCTTCTATCTGCAACTAATTTAGTACTGAGAAAATGAGGTACTTACTTATGGCAGTGCTATATTATACCAACGTTAGTTCATCAATGGTGTTTCCAGAAATTTCAAATCTGTTGCAGCTCTCCTTGTCTGAAGAATTCTTGAACGCAGGAAGTAGATGTCCTTTGCAGAGTGCGTCAGACATTCTAATCTTTTGGCCATTGCTTAAGAAGAGTAGTCAAGCATGACTTCTTGTGTTTGCTCCACGAGATACAGGAGACAGGTTGATTGCCCAAAGTATCCCAGCTTGTACATATTACAAAACTCTAGATCAGTGGCTCCCAAACTTTTGCTCCGCCGCTTGTGCAGGGAAAGCCCCTGACGGGCGGGGCCGGTTTGTTTTACCTGCCGCCGCCGCAGGTTCGGCCGATCTCGACTCCCAGTGGCCGCGGTTCGCTGCTCCAGGCCAATGGGAGCTATGTCCCCGCTTCCAGCAGCCCCCATTGGCCTGGAGCGGCGAACCGCGGCCACTGGGAGCCGCGATCGGCCGAACCTGCGGACCGGCCGTAAACAAACCGGCCCGGCCCGCCAGGGGCTTTCCCTGCACAAGCTGCCGAACAAAAGTTTGGGATCTAGATTAAGCCACATTATGAAGAGAAACATTAAAAGAATATCGACAGAGTTCCCTAATTTCATGCTCATGCATGTGACATTTTCCAGATTTTCTTCAAAATTTCTTACGTTTCCCTTGATGTACAGCTGAATCCAGTACCCTAAATGCTCGTTAGCACTGAGGTAAAACTTTTGTTTTGTTTTGTAACTGACACAGTGTAGACTTTCAGTAGGCAGACTTCATTCACTCTCTCCCGTATGTACTTAACTCTTCATGCACCACCTTCGTTCCTTGTCTAGGTGTTTTACATTTTTAATTGAACTTCCAGGCTTCCATGCTCAGTGTTGTGTACCCATTCACATACGCCTGTAACTATATCCCCCCTGAATATTCGGCACTCCCTTGTTCATTCACAATGGTATTCTTATGCACAACAATGCGTTGGAGACTTGCAGCTTTGAGACACAGCTATAAATCACACCACACTATGCCCTGCCAGCTAATCTAAATCAGGAACTTTCAAGCAGGAACCAAATGTAAGAGACAAAAACTTTAAGCAAAAGCATGAAGATCGTGTTTCTCTCTGGCCGAGCGTGGAGGTCCTGGAAGATCGGGTCTTAACCACAAGCTTGGCGTTGCTATCCCCGCAGCCTGATGGATTCCGCGGCTCTAAGCTCCCATCAATTGTTGGCTCTTTTACTGGACACGATTAACATTAAGGGGGAAAAAACTCCAGGCTCTTCTTCTATTAGACCTGTGATCCCTTTCAAGGAACCTGTGAGCAGGTCCGTTCATGCCGGGGCGGGGAAGAGGAGCGGCCAGAGACCGGGTGACGAGCTTATCCAGGAAATAAAGTTAACTCTGGAGGTAAAACTTTGCTGTCCTACGGGAGGCGGGGAGGAGGAGCTCCAAAGGCTGCAGCGCCTCAGTTAGATACTCACAGCGCGGGGCTCTAGCAACAGGCGGCGGCACAGCCGGAACAAAGAGGGGGCAATAGGACGCGAGTGGCTGATCTGCTTTTGCTATTCAGACCATTAGATCCAGTGTCCGTGAGTTCCCCACCCCCCATCCCCTGGATTCGGAGCCAAACCCCAAAGCACGGGCTGGCTTCTCCGTCTCCGCAGCTGGGACGTTACAGGCGCCCCGGGGCCTCCCCCTGCCCTTCTCTCCCTGGCGCAAGTTTACCTTCGGGTTGGTGATGAGCTGGTGCTCGTCCTGGTGCAGCAGCGCCCTGGAGTTGGACTCCGAGTTGTTGACGTAGATCTGGAGGCAGGGGTACAGCGAGGTGCCCTTGCAATCCGTGCCACACGTGAACGTGCATTCAAACATCTCCCCGATCTGTTGCACCGAGAGCACCGTGCAGTTGGCAGCTTTGCCTTGCAAATCCTGCAAAGCGGGGTTGAGCCAGCAGAAACCCAGGATGAAGAGCGACACGATGCCGGAGACGATCAGGAACAAGCCGAGCCGGATGCTTTTGTCTTCGGCTTCTGTGTACTCGTAAGACACCCTGATTTTCGCCATCTCCCCCTAGACCACCGGCAAGCGCTGCCCCAGCCTGGCAGCGAAAACAGCAGAGGGTGTGAGAGGAAAAGGGGGCGATCGGAGTCAAACTTCCTCCACTCCAGCTGCCAAGCTCCCCTCAGCTGGGGTCCGGAGCTCCCCTGCTGAGGCGAGACGCCGCCGTGCAACTCTTCACTCCCGCCGCATGGTGCAAGGCAGAGGGTGCCAGTCACCAGTGCAAGCCCCCTCCTCTTCCCCCCGAGCGAGAGGTGTTTCCCGTTCCCCGGGCCTCTCGGCCTCTCCCTCCGCCAATGATCGGCGCTGGCTGGGAGCCTGACAACATCTGCCGGGAGATAAACCGCTTAGCGGGAGTGAGCTCGCCGCTCCCCCAGCAGCCCCTCATGGCTGGGAGACTCGCCCGCTCAGAAGTGACCCCGCTGATCCGCGGCAGCCGGTTGATCCCGCCCCCGAGCGAGGCAATCTCCTCTAGGGACAGCTTGGCCCGGGATTATCTGCCCCCGGAGACGTGTTCCAGGAAGCGCCTGATTACTGCTCCGGATTAATGCCATCGAAAGGCGCTTCTGAGCGGGGGAGGGCGGCGGAGACGGCGGGATCAGCGCCGCACGTGAGGGGGTAACTCGCTTGCATCCAGCCCTGCGCTAAGAGGGGCCGGTGGGGAGCCGACTCAGCCGAGACTCGGTTTTCATTCAGGGCTCCGCTCGGCGACGGTGCCGGGCGGGCTCAGAGCCCGGCCCCGCCCCGCCGCACGTGTGCCGAGCGCTCCCGCTGGAGCGGGACCCCGCTTCCAATCCCAGCCCGCGCCTCGGCGCGTGCCCCCGAGACAGAGCGGGCCCCGCGCTCACCGCGGCGGCGCCTGAGCCCGGCCCCCCGAGCAGCGCGCGGCGCCACCTTGCGCAGCTCCTCAGAGCCCGGGCCCAGAAACCAGCATCCTCGCGCTTAGTGCGGGGGCAGCCCTCCGTCGCCGGGGCCTTATCAGTTCTGAGCCCTCGACTGACCCGAGCTGGGAGCAGCCGGCCTGCCCTGGGCTAGGCAATCAGCGTGGGTACGAGAATGTCTCCCCCCGGGCGCCGGGAAGACACTGAGCCTGACGCCTAATCTCAGTGGCGCGCCGAGGCGGTAAAGCGGCCAGCTACCTAAACCGACCCCCGCAGGTGGCTGAGGGCGCTGAGCTCTGTCGCCCGAAGCACGTTGGGCGGCTCGCGGCCGTTGCACACGGTGCTTTGGAAAGAGGCTGAGGCCTGGCAGCACAGCCAGAAGCACAGGAGTAGGGTTTAGTACACAGCGTTGGTCCAGGCCAACACCCCACGCTGGAAGAGCCTCTGGGTGGCAGCGAGGGTTGCCAACTTTGGCTGGGCATATTCTTGGAGGTTTCCTCACATGACATAATCTTTAATTCTTGGAGACTCTAGGACAATCCTGGATGGGATGGCAACCCTAGTGGTGGCACTCCTTGCTGGGCAGAAGGAGAAGGACCTCCCGTCTGTAGGGGGAGAAATAAATCACAATTGTAGACATGGCCGTTGCCCTTCACCTTACCTACGCTCAACATGGAGATGGGGAGAGATCAGAGCTGTTAAGCTAAAGGTTTTTTTTTTTTTCTCCTCTCACACAGCCACATAGGCATTGGTTTGATTTTCTAGTAGCCCAAACTCAGCTTCAAAGATTAAAATCTTTTACAGGCCTGTGCTCAGAGCACAACTGCAGGAATGGTAGAACAACACTTTAGACCATTTTTGAATGTCTTAATATCGTTCAGTCCACCATCTGTCACCCACAACAACTCCACTACAGAGCAGATTGCCCGATATAACTGGTAGAAGTAGCAGTTACTGTTTTCCAGTAACTGGGCTTCAGCTTTACTCCAATTTGTGAGATTAATTATGTCCTTTGCATCAGAAAGACGTTGTAAAAGCAAAGTCTTATTCAATTAAGTTAAAAAAAATGATCCTGCTGAGTCAATGTAAAGTCAGCAGGAGAAACATTTCTATTAGCAAATCTGTTCTAGTCCAGCATGTACTCTACAGGAAAACCTAGCAACCAGAGTTGAACATAGGTTGTACCCTGCCAAAAAAAACGTGGCAGTCCAAAAGCCTGGTAAATCAAGGACAACCATGAAATAAATTCATTGGCAGCAAGGCTCACAAAGACTAGGAAAACCCAAGTCCTGCTAAAGAAATTACTGCTACAGTAAATTTTAGCAACCGGGTGCATTTGAGTGGCTATAAACAGAAGTGGAATTAAAAAAGTGATTTATTTTTGCATAATATTGTAGCAAAACAGCAAACATTTATCTTCTTGACACCATTCTGTGTGTCAAGTTGTCTGGAGTTGCAAACAACCTTGAGTGACAGCCTCAGGGCAAACAGCACAAACTGGTGGTGTGTTCTATATTTAGATTTCACTAACCTAGCCAAGTATCAAATGTGAACTCCTCAAGCACTACACCAGCTTTACCCTGGAGTTCCAGACAGGTCCAGGCAAACCTGCCTTTGTGATAGATGATCCCTTTTTTATACCAAATATCACAACAATATTCAGTTTACTCACAGTCCCAAAGGACCAAATCACTTACCCCAGGTCAAGTGCACCCTATATCTCACCAGGCAATGGTTGTAGTCAATCCTATAATTAACTAAACGTTTATTAACAAGGAAAAAATGGGAGTTCTTTACAAGATTAAAGCAGATAACCATACACACAAATGAGTTACAGTCTTAGGTTTCAAAAAGTAATAGAAGCAGCTGTAATGTGCAAGCTCTATATGACATTTAGGGCTAACCTATGCTAAACAGCTGGGGATCCCTTGCTTATGCTTAGAAGTCTTGCCCTCTCCCTGAAGTCCAAGCAGCACAGGGATAATTTCTTCTTGACAGGGATTTGTATTCCCTTTCCCCAGGTCAAACTGATAGGACGGTTTGTGCAGATCCCCTCTTCATGGGTGTGTGGGGAGCAATAAACAAAGTCCTTTGTCCACTGATTTTCCACACCGGTTCATCTAGTGTCTATAGGACTTCCTTTGTTGAGCAGGAAATGACCCCTCTTGTGATAAACTAGTATTTCACACTTGGTATTACTTCTCTCCTGACTGTGGGAGTTTCCATTTTCATAGCAAACACTTTTATAGTTACAGAGCAAAACAATTAAATATTACCTTATAACATGGTATACAGATATTATAAGTGAGATTAATGCATGCAGCAGCTCATCAAACATTTCACGAAGTCCAAACACGTCTATAAATTTAATAACTGTTTTATCAGTGCTAACACACAGTTGAGCCAGATGGTTTCCAGCTATACCTTAATCAGCGTTACGTGAGGCCTACAGACCTTGGCATGAGCTGGCACCTGGTCTGCCAGTGTCAAACTCTGCTCCTTCCTCGTGCAGTATCTTCAGTGACTGCTTGGTAAAAAGTTTTCTGGGTGGTTATGGGTGCATGCAGACTAGCAAAAGGAGTAGTTATGGGGTACATATGCAAATTTCATTCTAAGTGCAGTCAGATCTAGTGTTTCCGATTAACATAGCTTTATGGTCACAAAGAAAAGTAGCTGCCCTAGATGGGTCCAACCCCACTGAAGATCCAGCTGTTAAATACAGCCTGCTAATAGAGTCAGTGAGGCATCCAGGGTAGCAAGTTCATTACCCTGTCTCACTGGCCACTGCTTGTTCATGGCATTTGCTTTCAACCCCATACAGTTTATTGCAGTAGTTGATCCCAAAAGTGACAAATGTGTGGACTACTGTGGCCAGGTCCATAGCAGAAAAAGAGCAGTCTCATGCCTGGCTGCAGATATTGAAAGGCGCTTCTAGTTACTGGTGCCAGTAAGCAGTCCTTCTGGACCCCCAAGACTCCATCCACACTGGTGCTCAGAGGATGGACACCTTTGAAGAAGGGTAATGTTACAATTAGGGCCAGTGCTTGAAAACACTTTTCTCTTTCCACTATCACCTCCTATGTCTTCCCTGGGTTTAACTAATATGGGTTTTACTGTTACCCAGGCACTGGCAGTGTTAAGTAAGGGGGCCGTGCCTGATGTGAAGTTACATCATCAGTACCAGCAATATGTAGAAGTACATATGAGCTTCTTCTAGGGGATTAAATATAGATGTTGAATAGGAAGAATAGGGGTGATTACTGCAGGACCCTAGAACTGGATGCTCTTGAGGTGAGGAAGTAGCAGTCATCACAAACCTCTATGGTATGCGTCTCCCTAGGCACATCTGTATTTACATACTACACACTACTACAATAGTATCTGTACAAAATATGCCTTGTGAGGTGACATATGAAAGTTAACACCATGCTGGTTATTAATATAATTGTAAAATGCATGTGTTAACTGTGACAAAGTTCCTGCTCTACCTTAGTGGGTCTTGCTCGCCTTGGAGCTTCACAGCAGCCCTCAGCTTGGCCGTTTTTCTGAACCCACAGTCCAGGTCGACTCCTCCTGTGTCTGACCAGGAGTTGGGAGGATTTGGGGGGAACCCGGGCCCACCCTCTACTGCGGGTTCCAGCCCAGGGCCCTGTGGAATGCAGCAGTCTAGGGTGGCTCCTGAAACAGCTGTGTGACAGCTACAACTCTCTGGGCTACTTCCCCATGGCCTCCTCCCAACACCTTCTTTATCAGCACCACAGGACCTTCCTCCTGGTGTCTGATAATGCTTGTACACCTCAGTCCTCCATCCGCGTCCTCACTCTCAGCGCCTAGTGCCTCTTGCTCCTAGCTCCTCACACACACACCACAAACTGAAGTGAGCTCCTTTTTAAAACCCCAGGTGCCCTGATTAGCCTTCCTTAATTGATTCTAGCAGCTTCTTGATTGGCTGCAGGTGTTCTAATCAGCCTGTCTTAATTGTCTCCAGAAGGTTCCTGATTGTTCTGGAACCTTCCCTGTTACCTCACCCAGGGAAAAGGGACCTACTTAGCCTGGGGCTAATATATCTGCCTTCTATTACTCTCCTATAGCCATCTGGCCCGAGCCGGTCACATAACATAATATGTGAAGGTTATGAATTCCCTTAGTATGATCAGTGGGGCCACTAGATGATCAAGGTGCTAAAGGAGCACACAAGGAAGACAAACCCATTGTAAAGAAGCTAAATGAATTCTTTACATTGGTCTTCACTGCAAAGAATGTGAGGGAGATTCCCACACCTGAGCCATTCTTTTTAGGTGACAAATCTGAAGAAATGTCCCAGATTGAGATGGCAGTAGAGGAGGTTTTGGAACAAACTGATAAATTTAACAGTAATAAGTCCCCAGGACCAGATGGTGTTCACCATTGAGAGTTCTGAAGGAACTCAAATATGAAATTGCTAGAACTACTAACTGTGGCATGTAACCTATTGCTTAAATCAGCCTCTGTAGCAGATGACTAGAGGGTAGCTAAATTAGTGCCAATTTTTAGAAAAGGCTCCAGAGGCAATCCTGGCAATTACAAGTCAGTAAGTCTAACTTCAGTACCAGGTAAATTGGTTGAAACTATAGTAAAAATAGATCAGACTCATAGATGAACATGGTATGTTTAGGAAGAGTCAACATGGCTTTTGTAAAGGAAAATCATGCCTCACCAGTCTAGTAGAATTCTTTGAGGGTGTTAACAAGCATGTGGACAAGGGTGATCCAATGGATACAGTGTGCCTGAACTTTCAGAAAGCCTTTAACAAGTCCCACGCCAACGGCTCTTAAGCAAAGTAAGCAGTCACGGAATATGAATATGAATAAATGGTCAGTTTATAATGGTATGAATAAATGGTCAGTTTTCATGGAGTGCTGTTCAACATACTAATAAATGAACTGGAAAGGGAGGTTAACAGTGAGGTGGGAACGTTGGAAGATGATATTAAATTACTCAATATAGTTAAGTTCTAAGCTGATTGCAAAGAGTTACAAAGGGTTCCCAGAAAACTGAATGACTGGGCAACAAAACGGCAGATGAAAATCCAGGTTGATAAATGCAAATGCAGGTTGGAAAAAATATTCCTAACTATGCATACAAAATAATGGGTTCTAATTTAGCTGTTACTCAAGAAAGAGATCTTGGAGTCGTGGATAGGTCCCTGAAAACGGCTGCGCAATGTGAAGCAGCAGATGAAAAAAGCTAACAATGTTAGGAACCATTAGGAAAGGGATAGATTAGAAAACATCATAATGCCACTGTATGAATCCATGGTGCACCCACACCTAGAATACTACATGCAGTTCTTCTTGCCCCATCTGAAAAAAAGATATTAGAATTGGAAAAGATACAGAGAAGGGAAAGAAAAATAATTAGGGTTATAGAACAAATGCCATAGGAGGAGAGATTAAAAAGAGTGGAATTATTCATCTTAGAAAAGAGACAACTAAGGGGGGGGATACGATAAAAGTCTATAAAATCATGAATGGTGTGGAGAAAGTGAATAGGGAAGTGTTATTTACCCCTTCATTTAACCCAAGAACTAGGGCTCACCTGATGAAATTAATAGGTAGCAGGTTTAAAACCAACCAAAGGAAGCACTTTTTCACACAACACAGTCTACCTGTGGAATTTGTTACCAGATGTAATGGCCAAAAGTAGAACCGGGTTTAAAAAAGAATTAGATACGCTCATGGAGGATAGGTCCACCTACTGGCAAAGATGGTCAGGGATGCAACCCCATGATCTGGGTGTTCTTGAACTTCTGACTGCCAGAAGCTGGAACTTGATGGCAGGGAAGGATTACTGTATAATTGCCCTGTTTTGTTCATTCCCTCTGAAGCATCTGGCACCAGCCAGTATCTGAAGACAGGATACTGGGCTAGATGGACTATTGGTCTGATCCAGTATAGCCATTCTTATATTACTAAAACATGGCTAAGACAAGACAGCCTAGCCTAGGTAAAGGTGATAAACAGGTCTACCCTAGACAAAGGAATGTGGCTTTACCTCAACTTACATTTTAGCAGTAAACAAAACCATTGAGCTGAACTGGCAGGGGCTCTCATGATCCTGAACTTGAGACACAGAATTAACATGGCTTCTGTACCCCAAAGAGACATACGAGACTGAATCCCCAGAAGGCCTTCCTATTTGTAAAACAAAGACATTCCTTCGGGGATATAAGGAACCGAGAGAGACTCCATCTTTATCTTTGACCTCAGGAGACAAAGAAACCAAGCAATTTGATCTCTGTGATGCATCCTGGCCAGTGAAAAGCAGGGAAGGAGACTAGGGGGTGAGAAAAATCTCCTTGAATAAAGACTGCATCTTGCTAGATTACATTGTAGTCTTTTAGATGTATGTTTTCACTTTTATTTGGTTAGAACCATCTCTACCTTTATTGCTTTTGCATGGTATTCTCTTAAGCCATGTTTTTTTAATTAATAAACTTTTACTTTTGCTCAGTATTGTGTTTAAAGGGTCATGTGTATCTACCTCAGTTAAATTAATAAACTGATCTACTGACTTTATCAGAGCAGCAAACTTAATATCTTCTGTGAATGCACCGTATTGCAGAGAAACATCTGGAGTTCACTGATTGTTACTTGCTAGGCAAGGTTTGGGTTGAGAGAGCCTTGAGGAGTTTGCTGGGGAGGTTGACAGACTGGGTTGCAAGGAGCTGACACACTAGTCTTCAACAGATCTCACACTTGCTGAGGCACAGCAGCAATACGGTGGTTCACAGCTCTTGGTATCTTCTTGAGCGGGTTACAACATGAGACTAACAATCAGGGCCAGCACAATGTGATTCTTTCTACCCTACCAAGTCATCCAGTCAACCATGAGGTTTATGGTCATGATCAGCACCATCTCAGTGCTGTATCTGGTCTGAAATCCAATTCAAGGGTCTATGCTGTTGACAGATTACCTGTTAGAAATGTGTTCTTCAGGAGCATTTCAGTCACTTATGCAGAATATGGAAGAGTAGACAGGGTGATAAATGACAATTATTTGCATGCAAACACCAGATTTTTTGAGGGGGGAGGAACTGGACATTTAAAGTTGGCTCCATAGACTGCCCACCCCAACATAAGTATTGATCTGTTTGCAAAGGGCATGGGGTGTTTTCAGAGACCTATTGAATAGCTCACCAATTTACAATGACCAAACATTGCCTAAAGATACAGCTGTGAAAGAGCATGCTCAATTGTCTCCTACCTCACCTGTTCTGATTCCATAGCCTTTAGTGTAGGCAGTTATATACAAACAGAGCAGTAGTAACTCCAGAGCAGAAGCGGAGCTTGCAGTTCTTCAGGTGACTTGTGCATTGGACAAAATACAGAAGTAATGAGAATAAATATGGAACAGCAGTGTCACTGTTCACTGTCACTTCTCTCATGGGGCAATGCTCAACTTCAAACCTTTACAAATAAGTTGATCCGTAAGTTCTTAAAATGTTATATTCAGCAATATTTGGCACAAAGGCTATCAAGAATCTACTTTTGTGATATGAAGATAAATGCTATTGAATATTATCCACAGTTGCACCACTGTACTCTTTATCTGGAGCTTAGCTCCTGTATATCAAATACATGTTTATAATCAAATATTTTTCAGGAAAATTACGCCAACCTTAGGTGTGTGGCTTGCTGTCTTTAGTTCTTCATACTATCTGCTGCCATCTATTTTTATATTTCTAACATGCTCCTCATTTTGGCCAGTTTATCATCATCTGTCCCCTGCAATCATTCTGCACTGTTAGCGTTTTGGGGGATGGTGCTGTCTTGCGAACCACATTGCTGCTCTTTGCACGCAAACATGTATAAGTAAAATACTAAAACTTCTTACAATGATTCTAAACCTATGTGATCTACATCCAGCCCTCTGGTCCCTAACAACTCATTTTTTACCTCATAGGTTTATTACCTGTCATGTCTACCTTTCAAAAGGACAGCTCCCATGCTGACAAATTCTTTGTTCCTTAGCCTCCTGATTACCTCATTACATCATGTTGTTCTTATATGAAAGCATGACTAACCCTCCCCCTATTAGTCTTCCCCTTTCAAACAATTAGCAATAGGAGTTTTCTCACATTTGGTATACAATTTTGTATCCTCTCCTACTCCCTTCCAGTATCAATACCCATCCATGTGTTCTGTACTCAGTTGTTATAAGACAAGGGGTCTTTGCATGTAAGGGGGACATTAACTTTCTGAGAGTCACCATCCTTTCCATTGTACTAAAACTGCATACATTCCTCAGTTCATCCACCTGCTAAAAACAAAAACAAAACAAAAAACTTACAGACATTTAATCAATTCTTCATCTTGAAGCCTTTTTTCTTACATATGTCACAATTACATTGGTGGTGCTGGTGAAAGAACACTGTTTCTTGTCTGTAAGTACTACAAAACCACGTATAGATAACTCTTTAGCTCACTGAACAAATGTGCCATCAGAAGGTGGTGAAATGAGGATGCAGTATAATGCTGAACACTTACCAGGCCCTTTACCTTTATAAAGGGCTCTACAAATATTTACATTCCATACATTTTATTTGGGTCAGAAAAAGTTACATATGCAATCATTAATGCCCCGATCATAGGATTTGTGACTGGCTAGAGCTCTGCACCTTCAATGGGGCTCTATGTGGGCAGGCCCCAGCACCTCTGCAGTCCCTCTGAAGGGCTGAAGGTGCACCTGCACAGATTGTGATTGCAGGACAATTGCCTAAGTGGTAGCACAGGTAATCTTGTCCAACTGGTCCAAATCAAATCAGTGTTGAAGGTTAACATTTATACAGCACTTTGAAAATCGAGGAGTAATTATTAATAATGTTCCACTAGTCATAAGTAGATTAAAATGTTTAACAAAGAAAGGTAAACATGAACTATGAAATGTATATC
Organism: Natator depressus; assembly: GCF_965152275.1. Classification (NCBI taxonomy): domain Eukaryota; kingdom Metazoa; phylum Chordata; order Testudines; family Cheloniidae; genus Natator; species Natator depressus. The sequence continues at coordinate 282,576,450 of NC_134234.1, forward strand.
TAATTTGTGCAGGTTTTTAATCCTTTCAGATGTCTAACTACATTATAATTCTTTATTTTTGGTACTGGAAAGACAGCTAGAAATGCCCAGTAAATGTATTAATTCAAATATGCCTCAAGATGTTTGCATTTATTAAGAGTATTAAGGAGAAGCCAATAGACATGTTTGAAAAAATTAGAGGAACTGAATATTTCCAACTGATAATCCACTGAAATGGCCATGTATGTTGACAACTGGAAAATCTCACATAAAACATTAACTACTCACCGGTTTCGGATACATTTTGTCTTGTTAATTTATGGACAGACTGCATACTACAGACAAGTCTTCATATGAAAAGTAGAGTGCACTTTTCTAGCATCTGAAGGCTGTTTGAGGCAATCTACAACTATGGGCAACTGGCTAGAATGAGCTCTGTTCAGCAACCTGTATTTCTTTGTGTGGTTTCCTGTAATTCTCTATAGTAGCAGCAGCGACGGTTCCTGTAATATTTGTCAAAGTGTGTGTGTTTAGTGTAGCCGTCTTACTTCCGTCGTATTTCTATACAACGGCCAATACAATCTTTTGTATAACGGGCATCTTATTTATGCAGACAGTTATTGATTGGTTCATCTGAGAAACCGAACTTTGACTACAGCAGAGGCAAATCACACACAGATGGGTATGAAGGTAAATGGCAAAGAAAAGGTCTTGGTCTTCATTCAAAGCAGTGCCACAGAAAAAAACTGATCCTCTATGTATACTCTTTTTTACCCTATATCCGAAAGCAAGAGAGAGGACAATTGCATTAACAAGCGTCTTGGTGTTTAAGTCAAAGCTTGAATATGAAAATAGTAAATATTGTTTAATCTTTTATAGAAGCTTTTATAGACAGTACCTGGACTAGTAATTTATAAAAGTGTTTCTGCAATACTAGATTGACTGAACTCTTGCCATATTTCTTGAAATCTTTAAATACAATTTTTAGGAGCATGTAGATAAGCTTAGTAAAGCAAGGCTATTGAGAATGCAATGCTTTTGATACCATAAGCAGTTTGTTTATTTGTAAACATGAGATGTATAGATTTCATCCCATACCTTCAAAGAAAAAAGTGACCATCAGGACTCAGTAACAAGAGGAGGCATCCCTTTTTCCTTCTTCTCACAAACATGTCAGCACAAGTGCCCAGCTTTGCATTAGCTTTTGGTCAGCAACAATGCACAGGCATATGAAAGATGAAGCATATAATAGGACAGTTGCTAGTTTGCTTGTACAGTGGACACTACAGACTTTTTAACAGCGGTATACAATAAAAATGGTTGAAATGCGCTTTCACATCTTCACAGATAAAGTATTGTATGTTTATGTGAAATGAAATAGGAAACTTGGGCATATAAATATCTAACAAGTTCAAGTTGAAATTTTTATTTATCCAACTTGTAGTACTATATTTCAAAGTCAGTTGACTTCATAACGTTCAAGAATTTTTTTTTAGCTAAATCTAACTTTACTTTTCAGCTATTTTTAAAGTAACTCCAATAGTAGACTGTTTTTAAAGGGAAAATTAAATCTGAGGTTATTCAAACCACAATTTAAAAATTAATCTGTAAAATTCAACTTCATTATTATTGAAATGACTAGATGTAAACTCTTTTGATGCCCCCAAAATGCTGAGGGCAAAATTATTTGTTAGAGGGAGGAAAACAAATAGCCAAATCCCCAAAATTCTCACCCTATGTGAAGAGTCTCAAGTGAGAATCCAGGAGAAAAAGGTTACAGTACAGTAGCCTGTACCCAACCCAAACTCCCATTACCATAATTTTGAGATTATCCTCTAAGAAAAATGTGGGGGGAAGCATGGTATCCAAAGACTAAGCTTATTCTGAAATGTATAACTATTTTAACCTATGCAATTTTAATATATTTAGTTATTTGGAATACAAAACTATACAGCTCATTCATTAGCATCACAATTGTTCATTTTAAATCCCTTCTTGATTAAGGTAGGCTGCCAATGACGTTTACATTCAATTTCAGTCAGTGTAAATACACAATTCCTGTGGAAGTCGTTTTAATTAAAATTATTGGGAGATTACTAAAAAGTAAATTTTAAACGTGTCCTGTGTAGTTTATTATATTTAAAACAATTTTATTTAGAAATTGACTAACCTGTTTGAATCGTTGAGTCACTACCAACTAGATATCAATGCCAGGATCTAGATGTCTGCTAAACAGACTTACAGAAATGAAAGAATTGACGATTTCCAGAGTTATTTTCAGCATTGCCTCTGGGTCATTACAAAAAAATTGTAATTCAAAGTTAGTGGCTCCAGTTACTGAAATGCAGCACATTCTAGAACTTCAGTTAAATACTAATTAAAGTATATGACTCAGCTTATTCGAAGCAAAATCTTCTGAAAATTGAGAGTCAATAGCTTTTTTGAAATAAGATTATCTACTGTAATAAACTATAAAAATTCAAATCAATTGCACTGATCTAAAGATACAACATTGCACATAATGTACGGCAAAATAGCAGCAGGACTATTAAGTTCCTGTGCTGGATAACACTTACTGTGTCAATCAGCAATCCGTCAGTCACTAATACTAAAATACATAGGGCAGACAGCTTTGGCACCCAACGCCAAAATATTGTACATGAATAACCGTACATATGTGAGTAGCCTCGCATGTTCAGTGGGACTACATGCGTGTTCAGCGAGACTCAAGTGCATGAAGTTACTCACATTTGTAAATATTTGCAGCATCAGGACCCATCGCTGTAATAAAACTCAGACAGGGAATTGAATGCTAAGATTGCTTGTTTTTAACTCAGTTCTGGAAAAAGCCCAGTGGTTTGAGATAAGGCTGGAATAGTTGTCTAACTGAATATTCCCTTCACTGCTATTTCTAGACACGTGCGTAATGTCCATTTCATTTTTTTCCCAACAGATAAGTGATTATCCAAATAAACTGGAATGATTCTTCTTCTGTTTCAATGCATCAGTGAAGAGAGCTTTATAACAAGCCTTAACAAAGCCACAACTCTAGAAATGTCTTTGAAACACTTCAAAGATCTAAATATTTCCAACTGTTTTGAGAAAGCCAGGTTCATACTGCTACTCATAACTTACCTTGCGTACGGTCCACAGAGGATTGACTACATGTAATTACAGAAAAAGACTTAAATGAAAACAGTTGAAGAATAGTAATCTTTTTACTCCAAGAATAATAATGTTATAGTGAATATAAAATCACCTCCAAAGTTTTTTGTACATTAGCTGCCACAGGATATACAACAAACCAGTGTGTTATAGCATAGGGTATGTCTACACTGAACATCAGCCCTGGGTTAGAACTCAAGTTAGCAGACCCTGGGTTTGTTAACTTAGGGTTTGAGCATCATCTGTAACCTCAGGTTTGGCATTCATAAACCATCGGTCCCCACCTGGGGCTTCAGCATCTACACCGCACTATGCTGGCCCCTCCCAAAATGTGGCCACTCTAACCTTTGTTCATGGTGCAGTGTGGGAAAACTTGACTGTCCACCAAAATTTGACTGCCAGAGAACAAAGAAAGTTGGCCATTGGGATACTTTAGACAGACTCCCAGAACATGAGTCCAGTGGGGCTGCATCTATACTGCAAAGCAATTGTGGCTTGAATCCTGGGTCCTGGCTTGACTCAGGCTTGGATCCTCCACCCCTCCATTAGGGTCCTGGGAGCCTGAGTTAGCGGGATGTGTGTGTCGACAGAGGAGGGGTTAGGCTTGAGCCTGAGTTCGAACCCTGGGCTTACACTGGAGCGTAGATATACCCACAGGATAGGTCTACAGCGTAATACAAAAATCCTCAGCACCAAGTCTCAGAGCTTAGGGCAGCTGACTCAGGCTGCGGGGCTAAAAATGTTCAGGCTCAGGCTGGAGCCTGGGCTTTGAGACCCACCCCTCTCGCGGGGTCTCAGAGCGTGGGCTCCCGCCCAAGCACAAACATCGACACTAATTTTATAGCCCTGTAGCCTGAATCCTGTGAGCCCGAGTCAGCTGACCCAGGCCAGCCATGGCTGTGCCACGGGTCTTTTATTGAAATACAGATATAACCATAGTATCCTAACTCAATTCAGTCACCAAAATATGCTGATTAAAAATCTTTTCAGTAAGGGTATTGTGTATGTGTGTTTGTTTTTTAAAAAGAGTTCTGCTTTTTATTAAGGAGACCTGTAATTGTTCATGGAGTACTTCAAGTTTTATATCTTTTGTTTTTTATTCAAAGCTCCTTCTCCTGCTTTGGCACAACATGATACAAAACTAAAACAACCCAGGAGTTACAAGTCTTTGTACCCCCTTATTTAATCACCAAGAAGCAGGTGAAATGAGCCACATCATTTATTCCCTTGGAAAGTATAAGTCATCAGCTCCTGCACCGACACTTGTGCATTGTATTTTATATTAATTTTAAGTACATCAAGCTTCTGAATTAGTGAAACTGAATGCAAAGTCTTTACAAAAGTCACCGTTTGGAAGATGCGGTTACGTTCCCAATTCCAGATTAATGATTGATTTTTAAAAGGTCATCACATACTTTGCAGCATGTAAGGTTTTGTTTTGTTTTTGTTAATTTCACTAACTGTCTTGCTCCTTACTCTACCTTTGTTCATTTCACCAAGACTGATATTGTGCAGGAAAAAATATATTAGGCCACAAATAATCACATCTAAATGAAAGTTAATGTATTCTTAAGGTACTTTTTAAAACCTAAATCTTGAAGTCCAAGCAGGCCTTTTAAAATTAGAAATATTTACCATGAGTATTAAACTGTTGTGATTTTTTCAGTACGTCATCCCTCCGTTTATAGTTTTTGTTTCTTAATAGTTAAATGTTTGATTCTTTTCTGAGCTAGGAAAAAATCATAGGCAACTTTTTTCATCAGTGTTTGTAACCATTTAAATTATGACCATCACTTTCCTTTCAGATTGAGAAAGTTGTTTGCTTTAAATAATAAAAAGATGATATATAAGTAGTTTTATATTTTTATGTCTCTCTTATCCCAAAATACATATAAAAATGTAGAATTTAAAGTTGCTATACACCTGATACAGAAACACAGCAATGTCATTATTGGTCAATTTCCAAACATTATATGATAAATGCCAACAAACTGTTTTGTACTACATAGAAAAATAGGTTAAAAACTAAAATAAAAAAAAAAATCAAGATTCACTGACATTGTTTTGCTGTCTTTTCTTGCTTTGGTAACCGCAGGTTTTTTAAAACATAGTTTGCATCATCAGATGTAATATAGTTCACAAGTCGTTGAATGTAAAATAACTGTCACATTAAAATAAGGGACACACACTACCCAGGTTGTTGTTTTTTTCCTTTAGTCTAGAGAACAGTTACAGTACTTTCCAGAAATGGTGTATTCAGGTTTTGTTTATTGAGGTCTGAGCCTCAGGAAGTCATATGCATCAAATGAAACATACTTCTCTGTTTGAAGTGGTAAAATATCAGCTTGGAAGTAAAGCTGTGACGAGTTAGGATATTTTAATTCTAAACCAACAAACCCATCACAAAAAGAAAAGTATTTTAATATGAACCTTTCTATCATTTCAAATGTTACCCAACCCCATTTGTAAAAAATAATTTTCTATTTTGTATTACTTTGTTTAATGTGAAAACAAGATTGACCATAATTTTTGGCCTACTGAGGAAAGGTATATAATCTCTTAAATTATTTGTCAGCAGCTAAAAGACTCTTCAATGTAAGTGTCTTAACCACTGTACAGCTTGATATTTTTAATACTTCAACAGTTATTTTCATTTTTCATTGTTGAAGAAATGATTTCACAATTTCAAATCAAAGTCAACACTGCAGTGAGGAGAGCTTTTCTACTTTATTACAAAGAGAAGAAGCCTTTATGTGGTCAGAAAATACAAGATTGATTTTTTTTTTCTCTTCCTATGAAACGCTGCTGTTCAAACAGCCAGAGTGAATTGTCTCAGTTCACTTCTTTAAGTCCCATCACATTCACTTGGGTATGGATGTCCTTGGCTGCTGAAAATCTGGCCCTTTAGTGCACAGGGCGACAAAGCAGTCCCCTGACCAGCAGTTCCAGAATGTCCCGTTTTCATATATTGCATCCATGCACACCTCCTAAAAATGAGGTACAGCAGGGCAAACATTTTCCAAAATAGATGTCATATATATAATATATACACATTCGTACATACATACCTTTATTCATGTGATGTCCAAAAATTTAAAAAAAATGTACACATTTATTACAAAATTGTAACAAAGACTGGACAGTGTTTTGCTCATTCTGGAAAGATGAAGCTCAGTAATACACAACCCTGGAAACTAACCAGAGGTTGTGGCAATATCTTTCTTCTAAACAGTCAGATATTCTTGCATTAAGCTTGGCGAAAACTGCCTTTCAAAAACATAAGGGGAAGTAAAATGAAGGAAGCAGACCTTGCTCATCTTTCCAAATGAAATACGAGAAGGATCTTCACATAAAAATGCACAAACATTTTTTATTACCAATAGTGCTACAATGAACAATGCAAATTGTCTAATTTTGTCTTTTTGCTTTTCTTTTTTTTTTTACATTTTGGAAACTAAGTGGTAAACTTTTGACAGTGTATTCGCTTGTCTTTAGACCCAAGCTTGTCTGCTGGCAAAAAATAAAACAAAAACAAAAACAAATTCAGACCCTGCTCAAACTAAAGAAAAACAAATTACAAATTTAGTTGTTGGGCAGCACATAATTAGTAAGGCAGGACCTCAAATGGTGACCCTTTGCATGAGCCAATTGCCAGATCCTCAAGGAATTAAAACCAGGATGCCTGAGCCACATCAGTTCTGCAGTTATTTTGAGTATTGTGCTGAGACAGCCATACCCCAAGAAAAGGGAAGTCTTTAGAAGGCTTGCTGAGCAGGGTTGTAGTTGAAGGTTGATGGCAGATGAGGCCTTTCTTCTAATTTGTCATATTCCAGATGGAACTCCTACAATTAAAACAAAAAGGATTATTTAATTGTTGATATTTCCCTTACATATGTAAATGTCTGTATCCATGACAAGCAACTTCTTCTCTAAGTAAAATGATGCTTTTAGAAATAGCTCGATTTAACTCCTATTTTATAAATGAGGCCAAAAAACCCAAACATTCTTTTGTGATCATAGTTAATTATTTTAAAAAAATCAATATAATACAGTGCAGTGTCTGCAATAGCACCGTCTTACCCATTTTTTAAATGCTAAGTTAGCTTCAGAAACCTAGTTGTGAGCACTTAAACTATTAAACATACAGACAAGATACAAATGTGCAGGTAAGTCATTAACTAAACTTTTAGTAAACCTGTTTTTCAGCAATTCAAAAGATCTTTTCAAAGATTTACTTTAGATGCCACAACACTGAGTTTCGAGGTATTTTGTGGCATATCACCATGCCAACTATAGTGGAAGGCAAATTAGTCAGAAATACCATGAGGCCAGGTTTCTTCTTCATGATATGAAATGCAAGAAGAACAAACAACTATGTAAGGAGATTTAAATCTACTTAAGAATCACAGATGTAACAAAGCATTCCACTACCTTTTATACCTAGGTGAAGTGTTAAAGTTCTGGTGTATCCATCTTTCCTTTCGGTTTGCTGAGGCATAGATATAAGCCCTTTATTACTACTCTACACTTCAATAGTGGCTTTCATCTAAAGACCTCAAA